>NC_142144.1:29013333-29343611 GCF_024610735.1 Ursus americanus
CTTAAATATTAAGACTTCTAGAGTTGGCATTTACATACTCTGACAGTGAGAGTCAAGTAACTTGATGATTCTGTTCATCCCTGCACGTTAGCTAGATAGTGGTTCTAGAGCCAGTCAGGTCTGATCATCATGCTTCATTCACGCTTGAAAGTGGAAATGAAAAGAGTTTGGACTTTGGAGTCAGAGGATCAAATCTGATTTTGCTTCTCAGTTTTTATCAAATGACTCAATCTCACTAAGCATGAGTTTCATCATCTATAAAATAAGGATAACAGTCGATTGAATCATACAATTACAAGATCATGCATGCAAACTGCCCCACATGTGGAGGTCACTCAAGACAATAAATGATAAAGATTTCATAATTCTTGTCTCCTGATGAAAAAACCTTCCTTAAAGCCTCTTTCTAAAGGAACAAAAACTGTTTTTCTTAAACAAAATGCTTCTCTAGATGTAAGGTAGGAGAACCATGAAGGCAAACAGCCTTTGCAAAAGTCCCCAACTCTCTGGCTATGGCTATTAAATTCATGCTACAAAATGGGCACAAAAAAGTCCTTTAAAAATGTCACGGTCTGTGATGGGCCAAGTTTTATTCCAAAACTCATTTGGATAAACACTAAATTGGAATGATTATTACCAAAGGGGGGGAAAAAAGAGAAAGAGAGAGAGAGAGACTGCCACATTGACCTTTCCAAGTCTTATTTGAGTTTCCCGTAGTGTGTGGTTTAGAAGAAGAATCAGGAAATCCAAACACTCAGCTAATAATCCTGGTGGATGTTGAAAAGGCCACGCACTTGTCACAACTGATAACTTACTCCCCTGACAATAACTAGACTGAGGACACCAAGGTGTTCTTTTTCATAGCTGAAAGGCAAGCAACTATTGTCAGTTCCTGATCCGTTGATAGGTAACAGTCCTGGCCTGAATCTGGTTTCCTGGTGTAGGCGATCCTGTAGTACAAAGGAGGAGACATTCCCCTTTATATTTTCCAGCATCACGGCAAAGACTGAGTGAGCACTATTTGAAATAGATAAGACAGACTCAGTTTTAGCTTGCCTTTCTTTGCCCTGTTTTCCTGGCTCCCGACGTTCCTTTTCTCTTGTTCCAGTCCCTCGGGTTGCCTAAAACTCCTTTAGTGAAATCCCACCTAGTCCTTTCTTATGTCCCTAAATCCCCTTATAATGCAAAATGAACTCCTGCCCCCATCAAAAAACATTCCTAACAGGATATTAATTTTACAATAATCAGGGTTAAATAATTTATCCTAATAATCCCATAATCACGAAAGTTACTTGCATTTTTTGAAGAGAATGACTAGTGCCAAAATTAATGCCTAATGAATAGAATGTAGAGCAGTGTTACAAGGTATCAAATGAATATAGGCTTTTTTTTTTTTTAATTGGGGGAACAAAAAAAGAATAATTAGGCTTTAGATAGATTGGCCTTTAGGGTCTGCCCCTCAAAACTGACCTGATTTTTCTGTGATCCATTCCTTCTCAAATTCTTCTACCATCACTTCTCTACCAACTCCACATATTTCTAAAAATTTTTATTATTTAAGTACTGTTGATATACAATCTTCTATTAGTTTCAGGAGCACAACATGATGATTCCACGATTCTATACATTACATAATGCTCACCACAAGTGTAGTTACCATCTGTCACCACACAATGTTATTATGGTATTATTGACTATATTCCCTATGCTGTACTTTTCATCTCTGTGACTTAATTTATTTTATCACAGGAACTTTGTGCCCCTTCATCCCCTTCACTATTTCGCCCATCCCCCCAACCCCCTCCTTTGTGGCAACCACTGCTTTGTTCTCTGTATTTATGATTCTGTTTCTGCTTTTTGTTTGTTTGTTCCTTTGTTTTGTTTGCTTGCTTTTACCCAGGAGGATTCCTATAACCGCAGGGTCTCTGGCAATAGAGACAAAGAAGTTGAGGTGGGAGAGGGCACAATTTGGGCTTAGGGAATTATTAGCTAGAGGTGAGCATGTTTTTCACCACCTGCATAGTGATAAACAACAATAATAACAACAACCTATGTTGCGATATTGTGTAAAAGGCTGACCCGGAGATGGGAACATGGCGTTTAAAATTATTGCCATCTACAAAAACAAAGCTAAGTATGGGTAGAACTTGAAATCTGTCAGGGTATAGGCAAAAAGGAAGAAAAAAGGTAATTTCCCAAGCCTTTATAAATTTGTGGCTCAACTGAAAGTCCGACAAAAATCCTCCCACTCCCGTGGCACTTGAAAGGGTTCACAGGAGTCCACACACTGCCGTGTAGACAACTGCCAAGAGCTGTCACCACAACCCCAGTACAAAGGAGAAATCTGTGCTTCGGGAGGTTAAATGTTGCCCCCATAGGGAAACGGTGCTGAAAATAGAATCCAAGTTTCTGACTCCCACAGCATCCTTCACCACGGCCTCTCCTGGGCTACCTCCAGAATGTCTCAGGTTTTAGTTGACTGGTTGCTGGTACCAGAAAGCACAGATGTGCACAAAAGCACATTTTAAATTGTGAGCATTTGGATGTGTTTTTGTTTATTTGACTCTCCAACATGGGTTCTTAGATCAGTAGTTCCCATTTAGACTCTGGTAATAAAGAGAGCTTCATCTTCTCTGGGTGAGCCAATTTTGAAATTTGGCTGATTCTTGCTACCAATAATGCAGCTGGGATGAACTCAGAATCTCGAATCCATGCTGCCACTCACTAACTATGCAATGACTTTGTGCAAATAACTCAACTTTTCTCAAATACAATTTCCTATCCTATAGAATGGGAATAATTAACACTAATCTGATAAAGTGGTTTTATGATTTGACAGCAATGTTCTCTCACATGGATTATTGCCAACAGCCTCATATCTGGTTTCCTGACTCCTACCCTTGCCTACCTTTCATCTGTTATGAATAGAGCAGCTAGAGTAGTCCTGTTAAAACACACGTCCTGTTGCTCTTCTGCTGAACACCTGCCCCCATACCTTCTCACCCCCTTCAGAGTAGAAGCCAAAATTCATTGGCTTACATTATCCACCACCTCCTCATTGCTTCTCTGGCCTGACCTGTCACCACTCTTACCCTAGAGCATTTTGCTCCAGCAACTCTAGATCCCTCACTATTATTTTTTAAAGATTTTATTTAATTCTTTGAGAGAGAGAGAGAGAGAGAGAATAAGAGGGATCACAGAGGGAGACGGAGGGTGAGAAGCAGACTCGTCGCTGAGCAGAGAGCCTGACAAGAGGATCCTGAGATCATGACCTGAGCCAAAGGCAGACACTTGACCAACTGAGCCACCCAGGTGCCCCTGGACCCCTCAGTATTCCTCAGACATGCCAGAAACACCCCTGCCTCAGGGCCTTTGCACTTGCTGTTTTCCCTACTTGGAAATTCTTGTCTTGAATGTTTATATGAATCACCCCCTCACCTCCCTTTAACCCTTCATTCAAAAGTTATCTTCTCAGAGGGGGTTACCCTGGCTCCCCTATCTAAAATTACAACCCACTCTCCTCCTAATGCTTCCTCTTTGCTGGTTTACTTTTATTCTTAGCATCAACTAACATATCCTACATTTACTTCTTCGTGTGCTTTATTGTCCGTCTCTCCCACTAGAATATAAGCTCAATGTCAGCATTTTGTTCACTCCTTAAATATGTGGTTTATGGGGGGGGGTGGAAATCCCCTCAACTTCTCTGATCTGGAGTTTCTTCATCTATCCCCGGGACAGTTCTGCAGCAATGCCTGGCACAGAGTAGGAGCTTGATAAATGGTTGTTGAACTGATGACTGAATCTAAAAGAGCTCTTAACATTACAACCACTGAAGCATGAAAAAGGAAGAGAAGAAGGAAGGGAAAAGAGAAAGGGACATGTGAGGAAAGGAGAGAAAAGAATCATGTCAGAGACGTTCAGATGACAGTGATATGGATAAACAGAACCAAGCAGCAAAAGAAAACGGAAAGGGAGCCAGTATATCATCATCAGCCCAGGAAAGAAACAAAAAACGAAGCACAGGAAGGAAGGGCTGTTTGTCACTCTGAATACTTAGTATTTGCAAGATCTAGCCATGGTTTTATCATGAACTGGTGGAGCACGGCTCTCAGAACCTTGGGAATCAGCCCCTCTCCTGTGAATAAGCAGTTCAGCGATTCCCTCAAGGGGTCATGGACTTGAGAGGCCTAAAGAATGTAGGATCAAATTAACCAACAGACCCATCCAATCTTCATTACGATCCATTTTCTTGAGAACCTGATTTGAACACGTATGTAATGCCAAGTACTAAGATAACCACTCTAGGGCATGGTCATCATCTGCAATGTCACACTCCTCAATGCACACACGCACACGGAGAAGCACGTCTTCTTACTACACAATTAACAGATTCCCAATGCAAGGTCCATGAAATTCTATACTTTTCTTACTCAAGTGCCCTATCAGTGGAATCCTCTGAAGCAAGCAAGAATTTCCAGCATCCATACATGGGATGCTCTCTAGGGTCTCAGGAGGGACCCTTTCCCTTGCTGTTCATCCTTCATTATGATTTTCACTCCTTTTCCTTTCTGGCATCCCAGCCTTGCAGGAGCTGTTTTGGTTGTCAGAGAAGTTTTGCTCTGAGATGCCTTTAAAGGTCTGTTTTTAGGAAAACAGGATTCACTTTGCAACCTTCTTGGGAGTTTTATTTAGCGAGAGCCTCTTCATCCCAAGGATTTAAAGCAGGATGGAAACTCCAGCTCATGAATCAAAACAGCCCTCCAGAGCTGAAAGCTAGCTGTATTTGCATAACAATTTAGCAGCTCCAAACAGAAGGGCAAGGTCAGGTGAAATAAATTGCCAAGGTCGTGGTTCTCTTGAAGTGGTACTGAAATTCAGAACTGCAGGTCCCCAGTCTTGCGTACCCCAAGGATGTGTCTCCTAATCTCCTTCTAAAGGATACCATGGCATAAAATAAATCTACTGCATGCGTGGAAACCACAGGCCTGCCCTTAACCCTCTCTTTTGCTTCTAATTTCAGATTCAGATCCCGGAGGAAGGGACCAAATCGTAAGCCACTGACTTCACTGCATTACCATACAAATGAAAGAACTTACTAGAAACAGTGATCTGGAGGGCTCTCTAAACTAGAAACTGCTGTTGATCGTGCTTGAAACTCCAAAAGTATTTTGAAGCTCTTTAATTTCTTGATCAAATAATTGCTTCAAATTCACTTTTACTTCTGAGAATCTAAAAACACAGGGAATCCTTAAAAACCGCAAAGGCCCACGTGCCCGAGAGAAGGAAGCTGAGGAGATTAAATGTGTAAATGATTCTGGCTTTGGTGCCCTTAGCGAGAAAAACCTTTAAAGCAACAGACACATCGAAGAGAAGCTCGTTAAAGTCACAGCTTCTTAGAACCTATCCCAGTGAGCCACGGGATTTCAGATTCCTTAGGCACAACTCCGAATTCGGAATTCTCGGCGGCGCAGAGTCCTCGCCCTCGCGGGTCGCACGAAATCTCGCAAACCAAGCCCCGGCGCCTTTGAGGGGAGCGGACTTTCCAGGGGCGCGGGAAGCGCCACCCGGGAGTCTCACCATCAGTGGGCGTTTAGCGCAGCCAAGCGACAGGCTGGCGCCAGGGCTCAGCAACAGGGAGGCGCCGGCTGAGGCGGGGAGAACTTTGCGCTCCGAGCAGAACCACCCTTTGCTGGCCAGTCGCGTCGCTCCTCCGAGGAAGCAGGCGGCGGCGGCGACTGGGCGGAAAGAGGAGCGAAGCAAGGAAGAGAGGAAGTAGTAGCGAGACAGGAAGAAAGATGAAGCCGGTGCCGGGGGGCCCCGCCAGAGGGTGGCCGACGGTGGAGCAAGGAGGATTTGGCTTCTTTTTCGCACTCCGGGGGTGAACGCCTTCTCCTGCGCGACCCCAAGGAAATAAGTGGGTCTCGCCTGGGCAGAAAAGGAAAAGAAAAGAATCCAAGTGAGCGCGTTGCCTCCTGGGTCGCGTTGCCCCCTAGGAACTCCGGCTACTTCCCAGCCCAGCCTCCAGGCGGGGCCGGACGCAGTGCCCGAGCCGCCCTGCAGATGGGGCGGGCAGGGAACAGGCGCCCAAGCCGCGGGTGACCGGCTCCGGCCCGCCCGCCTGCCCGGCTCCGCGCAGGGTCCGGGCGGGCAGAGGATGCGAGGCGGAGGGACCAGGGCGCGCTAGGCTCCAACTTGGATGGCCCGGAGACCGCCTCGGCTCCTGGGAGCGCTTCGCCGCGCAGAGTGAGCTGCCCGCGGGACCTGGGGGCGGAGACCTTAGGCAGCGGCTGCAGGGGGGAGAGCCGGGCGCAGGAGGGGGCGCGCTTTCTCCCTGCGGGTCTCAGTAATGAGGAGACTGAGTTTGTGGTGGCTGCTGAGCAGGGTCTGTCTGCTGCTGCCGCCGCCCTGCGCTCTGGTGCTGGCCGGGGTGCCCGGCTCCTCCTCGCACCCGCAGCCCTGCCAGATCCTCAAGCGCATCGGGCACGCGGTGAGGGTGGGCGCGGTGCACTTGCAGCCCTGGACCACGGCCCCCCGCGCCGCCAGCCGCGCTCCGGACGGCAGCCGGGCAGGCGCCCAGCGGGATGAGCCCGAGCCAGGGACTTGGCGACCCCCGGCCCCGTCGCCGGGCGCACGTTGGTTGGGGAGCACCCTGCATGGCCGGGGCCCGCCGCGCGCCCGGAAGCCCGGGGAGGGTGCCGGGACCGAGACCCTGTGGCCTCGGGACGCCCTCCTCTTCGCCGTGGACAACCTGAACCGCGTGGAAGGTCTGCTGCCCTACAACCTGTCTTTGGAAGTAGTGATGGCCATCGAGGCGGGCCTGGGCGACCTGCCGCTCTTGCCCTTCTCCTCCCCAAGCTCTCCTTGGAGCAGTGACCCTTTCTCCTTTCTGCAGAGCGTGTGCCACACCGTGGTGGTGCAAGGGGTGTCGGCGCTGCTCGCCTTCCCCCAGAGCCAAGGCGAAATGATGGAGCTCGACTTGGTCAGCTCCGTCCTGCACATTCCAGTGATCAGCATCGTGCGCCACGAGTTTCCGCGGGAGAGTCAGGTGAGAGGAGTGGGGCGCCGCTTGGGGGCCGGGACCTTATGGAGGGGAGGAGGAGAGAAAGGGGAAGGATGAAGTCCGGAGGGACTTGGGGCTTTACAACTTTGGTATTGTTTAAGGATCGGGCCATGTCCATAGATGGTTGCTTGAAGGACCTCAGTAAAAGTAAAATAAGACAGTGTAAGTGCGGATGGAAATAAAATAAGAGGCAGAAGTAGCAGATAGAAGAAGGGAAGTGAGGAGAATAAGCGAAAAAATACTCATGTTTTGACCAGCTGGGAAAACCTAGTGGATGCCGGAGGGAAGTAGAAGTCAAAGTTCAGGAACGTGGAGAGCACTGGATTTTCTAAAGACGAGCGCGGGGTGTGGGGATGGCAGATCCCTGGCCATGCTAGAGTCTTTCCCTCCCAAGAGGAACTGAGCCTGTGGCGGGGAAGAGCTGCATCTGCTCTGACTTCTTTAGAAGGTGTGCTGGGGCGGTGGTGTACGGAAGAAAACAGCCCTCTGAATTCCTACGAGTAAACAGGAAATCTGCAGCTAGTACGGAAGCAATAGGTAAAGAAGGGCGGTTAATTACGCCTGGGCATTGAAATGCGTTAGAATTATTATCCGGTAGCGTAAAAACCGATGGGAGGACTCATGTGAGATTGGTTTTTTGGTACCTACCTTCTTTCTGTGTGATGTGGGCTCAGAGACTGGCTGTTGGGCAGTTGCTGTGTTCAGCCCGTTTCTGTCTCAATGATGTAGGACTAAAGAAGAATCTAATGCTTTCGTTTCTTATAGGTTAAAAACTTGAATGTATTTTCAATAAAAGAAGCTATTTGTGAACCTACCGTTGACAGTAATATATTTAAAGAGAGGGCGGGGTCCTTTCAGCAATAGGAGTTTGCTGCATTTTGTGCATTATTTTTATCAAAATATCAAGCTTCATCAAGCCTTGCACAAAGTATTTATGAAACAAATAGGTAATTGGTGTTGGCCCCATGTTAAACATTGAGGAACTAAGGAAAAGTTTTGGTCAATGTACTAATAAGTGTCCAGACACTGAAGAATCTTTAACTCTACATATCATTTCACTATCCCTTAAGTTGGGAAAAAATATTTCTAATCTCTTTTCTTCCACTTTTGATATATATACAGAGATAAAAGCTAAAATGAGTAAGGCCAAATACAAGTGAAAAGTTTGATAGAATCTATGCATAAAATATCAAGAGAGTACTAAAGATTTCTTTTTCTAGAAAAATGAATCTTACATTTTTAATCTTAGGAAGGCTGGGCACCTGCTACTTTCAGCAGTTGCCCAGAAGATTGCTATTTAATGCTGAACTATAGAGATTTGATCTGCAGAGTGCAGGCTAATTAACTTTTATCTAAAACATTTCCGTCACCTGAATCTGAATGACTGTAGGCAGCAGATGGGAAGGCAGGGAAAACACAGGTGCACAATGCTGCCAATGGCCAAAGTGTTATAAACATGAAATTGCATCCATAGGGTGCATCATTATTAATATATATGCAGAATCAGATTGAACGAAGTGCAAGAGTCAGCATCACGTGCTTCTCATCCTTGCTTCTGTATTACCTAATACTTCATAGGTTGCCAATAGTGTTCACAGTCTCCAGACTCTTTTCCATTTGTAGGTTGTTTGGCAGATCTTAAACAGCAAGAATTTCCCCCAAATTAGTGTTCCTTAGTTAGAAAGGAGATTGTGTTCCATGATGGATTTGTGCAGTATCCAGCACATTACAACAAGGGGTCCTGAGAAACCATGAAGCAGTTTCTAGAATCAGGCAACTTCACAGCTTTAGGACCACTGTGGGAACAGTCTTCCAGGGACAACACTTACAAGCTGACAATAAAATGGACAGTCCGCCAAGCACATTTTCTTCTGTACTTCAATTTAGAAATGTATTTTAAATCACTGTTGTCACTGTTATTTTCATGGCACACTTCTTGAAAGGGAGAGATTATTATATTAACTCAGATCTCGTTTGTCCAACTGACATGCTCTTTCATTTATCTCTGTATTTTAAATTCAAACATCTCTAACTTGTCTTACTTTTAGTATATCATTTAGATGTCATTCTATAATGTTCTATATTAAGAATGCCCAACTCAATGCCAAGTCACCATAATATGTAATTTTAGGATATGACCATAATCTGCTTTCAGCAAAAATAATAACTGATCTTTCCCTTGCTTCTGCTACAAAGTAGACCTTTCTCCTATACCCTGATGTAATCAAAAAAGGACAATTTTCAAAATATAAAAGAATGTCAGAGTCATTTTATACATTAAATAAAATTGATTTAATTGCCACTGTTCTCATTGGATTCTACTTCCCAGTGACCTAATACATTGATTGGGCCAGTGCCTGAATAAAGGATGTTAGAAGAAAGTGGACTTGTCCACACAACCAAGTAAATAAAATTATGTCTCTTATTCAGACAAATCAAAATTGCTTGGAGCAGTAGTGACAACAGTGTTTTCTCTTACTTTCTTTTAGGCTGTTGATTTCCTTCATATGAAACCTTTAATTAATAAATAGTGGTTTTGATAGTATTCTGCCACAGCCATGAGTGAAAGGAGATACCACGGAAATGCTCAAAACCCTGATGAAAGCATTATAGTTTTATTTCACTAAAGCATTTATTGGAAACAAACATGTAAGATCATCAGCTTGTGAGGAACCAACTTCGTTCAAGCAGGGAAATCCATTATGCATAAGATAATAAACTAGCCTCTTTTAGAAACCATATGTATTATCACTACGTAAATAAAAGCTTCATACAACATTAGCACATAGGATAGGATCAAATCACGTTTCCATCTAAAACAATCTGACTTTACTATACACTCAAACTTCTACTTGAGACTAACTCATTTTATTTTATTTTATTTTATTTTTTTTTAAAGATTTTATTTATTTGACAGAGATAGAGACAGCCAGCGAGAGAGGGAACACAAGCAGGGGGAGTGGGAGAGGAAGAAGCAGGCTCATAGCGGAAGAGCCTGATGTGGGGCTCGATCCCATAATGCCGGGATCACGCCCTGAGCCGAAGGCAGACGCTTAACCGCTGTGCCACCCAGGCGCCCCTGAGACTAACTCATTTTATTAAAATAATTTCTTAGTTCTAAATTCTGTTCCCATGACCTTCAAGTAATGGTGCTGCATAAGGATCTAGTTACATTTAAGTTATTTTAAGTTCCTATAATTGTTCTTTCTTTCTCTTCCATCCCATACTACCTTTTCTTCTAGGGTTTTGGTATAGTTTCTCCAAAGTTAACTCCTTGAAATTTACCTGCTCAGTTAGTGACAGATGCAGCTTTCTTTCTAAAATGTGTATCTCATGCTAATTCCATATTGGTTCCACTAGGCAGAGTTAATGGAGTAATATAATTGGCTTAGATCCAAACTGATACAATCAAAAACTGACTCAGGACTTCTGGGTGGCACAGTCAGTTGAGCGGCAGACTCTTGATTTAGGCTCAGGTCATGATCTCAGGGTCCTGAGGTTGAGACCCAGGTGGGCTCCCCATTCAATGGGGAGTTTGCTTCTCTCCTCCTCCCTCTCCTTCTGCCCCTCCCCCTGCTCCTGCACGCACACACACACTCTCTTTCTCTCTCAAATAAATAAATAAATATTAAAAAAAAATAAAAAACAAAAAGTGACTATTACTATTTTCAACTCCAGTTGAACATACCAACCACAGTTTGCCTGTCCCATGAGCCATATATGCTAATTAATGTTTATTCCCGTGGAAATATAGGTGTTTTAGATGGTTCCTTTTCTTTGACAACACAGTGCGAAGTACTGAAGCCTATTTAAGAGTTTGGCTAGCACAGTGCCACTTCGGTATGATACAGGGACCAGAACAATAATACCATCGAGGTACAGGTTTCCCTCACTGTCTGCAAATAAAGCATTCCTATGAAACCTCTTGTAAGCCAGAGTGGCATAAAGTGAAGAGTATTCCTGCTTGCCAAAAGTTCTTGTAACACACTTTGAGGAAAGACCTACATTAGCACGTTTTCCTGAATGGAAAAAATTCAGAAGGGGATTTTCACTTTTATGAAAGCAAAGTGGTATCATGCGGAGTTTCAGAAGTTGGGATGCCAGTTGTGCCCCTTTAGGCAAGGTTTTGCTTTCCACTGTCAATTGTGGTCCGGAAGCAGATGATCTCTCCTCCCCTCACGTAGCGTCAAAAGGTCAATAGTAGCTTCCCACTGTATCGTAGTGCCCACGTCTCTCTCCTCACTTCATCTTCTCACATAGACATTTTATCATCTCACATCATCACAAGAGGAAGGTGAGTGCAATACAATATTTTGAGAGAGAGACCATATTCACATAATTTTTATTACAGTGTATTGTTATAATTGTTTTATTCTGTTATTGTTGTTAATCTCTTACTGTGCCTAATTTATGAATTAAACTTTATCATAGGTATAGATGTATAGGGAAAAAGCACAGTATTTATAGTATAGGTACTAGTCATGGTTTCAGGCATTCACTGGGGGTCTTGGAATATATCCCCCATGGTTAAGGGGGACTACTGTATATGTCTTAGGTACGTCGTTAGGCGACAAGTAAAGGACATTTATTTTTAAAAGATCTGCTCTCAACTATATTGGTTTTCCTTAACTTGCTCCACGCAAAGCACTGCTTTCCGTCCTCTAGGGGAAATATATTCTTCTGTAATTCATGATGAATGGCTGATAGTAGCACCTAATTGTTGCCGACTTGAAGATAAATGATTTCAAATTAAATGTCAAGTGATACAAAACTTTTCTTAGAAGTGATCTTTTACAGACTCCTCTTGAGGTACAGAGACTTGGGATTAATTTGGAAGTTTTTATTTTTAATTTGGGAATTTTTTTTTTGCAATACTCAAATTTTTTTCCAGATAAATAGATCAGAAGAGATTAGCAGATACATTCACTGAGCAGTTAATCTGTCTCACCCACTTTTCTTGTGCCTACCACAGTATAGTCATAGAGAGTATTTGGTCTTGACCTTCTTTGACTCTTCCATCTTGGAGTTAATTTATGATTGAATCAACTGAACTAAGTATTTGCATCATCTGAAGACCAGTTTCATTGTTTAATTCCTTGGTGTTACAGAATCCACCCTGAATTTTGTGCCATTAGACTTTATTTCATGAATACCTCCAGTGAAATTCCAGTCACAGTGGTTAAAAGGCACAATATAATGGAAGGTATATTAAATAACAATCAGAAGACTCTTAGCCTTCCTCTGCCTCTTACTGGCCATGTAATCTCGGGAGAGTGCCTCTGTCTCTGAACATCTATGCTTATCAGTAAAAAGAAGGTACTAACCAATCTGACAGAGTTGTTTTGTGAATCAAATAAGAAAACGGTGTACTTTGGGAAAATTTATAGCGTTAGTCAAACTAGTAGAGAAGTGTTGGTCTGATAAGAATCATCCAAGTCCTAATTTTTCACTAATTCTCATTAGTAGTTACCAATTGAATTGGGACGTGATTCACAGCGTAACATGTCTTCATCCTCCACCTTACTCTCTTCTCCCTCATTTTCTTTCTCTTTAGAAAAAGAAAAGTTGGTTTAGCCCTCCCCCGAAAAGGGAAAAAAAAAAAAGAACGAGACTCCTAAGTACGTTGCACACTTGCCCCAAAATAGAAGATGTGCCATAGGTACTATTTCTATACCGATGGCAAATTTTTACCTATGACACATCCACCACAGTTTCTAGAGCCTTAGGTATTGCCATCGAAGCCTCAATAAGATGCCCAAGGTTTTTCAGAAATGTTGGTTTCTCACGTTGGTTATAAGTTTTTCCTATCAGCAAACTTAACAATAATAGATTGTTCATGAGAGCATGGCCTCTCCACCTGGCTCATCTGATACTATTTTCACAGCAAGTTTTTCTTGAAGAAAAAAGCAGTGTGTTGATTCATACTCACACAAGTGCCTTGTCTCATCATGGACAGATAACAAAGAGTTTGCGGACAAGCTACTTTGAGTACCACTGCCCTAGACAATTATGGGGGGCTCTCATAGCAAGGTATTGTTCATTTTGGTGACATCACGAAATGTAGAGATGAGAATCTCATTGTCTCTTGTCCTGCTGACTCTAGCTACTGCCACTCACATACACAGAAAATAGAGGAAGTGTACAACACCAGAAATGTGACGCTCAATCTATAAAACGAGGCAAGAAGGAAGAAAGAACATCTCAGCATCTGCCACATTGCTTTTTGAGTGAATGCATGAATAACTAATGGGAATCTTTAAGCCACTCATTTGTCTTTCTCAGATCTTTTCTTTGTGGGATAGTGGGAGAAAAGAGCAATGGGGTAAAGGTGAACTAGGAGTAAGCCAGCCGCCTGTCCTTGCTCTCGCCCCATCCCTTCCCTTAACCCAACCTAACATCTCAGCCAGATTTTCAGTTGTCCTTCTGAAGGTATAAGACTCAGTCACTTTCAGGGAACACTGTGATCTCCTGCATTGAGGGAGCAGGCTGATCATACAGACGTGGATTCGTACTGTGTCAGTTGGAGTAAATACTGACACTGAAAGGCGAGTATCTGATGGCCAGGGATGGTCCCCTGGTAGAGATGAGCCTTCAAGGATACAAGTGGTAAAGAATTAAACAGGATGACTTCTTTTTTAAGTCAGGCTGAATCATGCCCCATTGTTCTTGATTTGAGTCATAGATTTAGGGAAAAACTCAATCATATATATTTTTGTAGCATTTATGCTTTTCAAGTCTTCTCCACAAATGTGCTCACAGAATCCTCATAACAGTCGTGTGAGTCACAAAACAATGTATACATCATATAGAGTACTAGAGGAGCTATACACTGTAAGAAGTGCAAAGTCACCAAGAAGAAAAACAGACTAATAGCTCCTTCTAAATTCAGTGCTTTTGTTAGCCTACAATCCAAGAACAGATTGGATCCATCACTGCTTTTGAATTAACTCAGAAAAGAGGATAAAAGAGAGAGAGATCTACTTCAAGTTTGATTGTTAAAAGTGTATTTCATACTAAATAACCAATAATGGGAATTGACTTAAATGAATCATGATATATCTTTACAGTGGAGTTCTATATACCCATTCAAATGAAAATATATTGACACAGAGAGAAAAAAATTATATAATGTATATAGAATATGACCTTGATCCTGGAAACTTTGAAGTCTAGAATTTTATTTATAAAAATGGTAATACAAGTCCATTTTTTTCCTGTCCATGCTTATTTAAAAAAAAATAAGTATGAATTAACTATATGATTAAAAATATTAAGAAAAAAAGATAAGTTACCTTTACATTTCCTCACCAATGCTTTTGATACTTCAATATGAAAATATAGATTTTAGGAAAAATTAAATTGTAGAGTATGTTTAGATTTATCAAAGTCCTTTCACATCAGTTTTTCATTTTATCCTCACAACTACTTCTTAAGGTGAGGAAGACAAATAGTATTTATTGCCTTTATTTTGCAAATGAGACAATAGGAACATAAATGAAAGAAATACAAAGCAGGAATTAAGAGAAGAGGTTTTTGAGAAGTACAGACCTATGTTTGAATCTTAGCTTTACAACTTTTAGACATCTTGCCTTGGGAAATATGCCTCAATTTCTTGATCCATAAAATATGACTCTCTTCTAAAGTTGTGGGGATGACACCATGTATGCAAAGTTCTAAGCACAGCACCTAGAGCACTGTGTGTTCTTATTATGATAATGATCATTCTTTTGATATAAAGTGTTGACATGGCAAGATTAATAAAAACTAAAATTATCAGAATAAGAACTCAAATATTCTGGGCTGCTCTCCAGAGTAATTCTATATGTATTTCCTTTTTTCTTTCTTTCTTTCTTTCTTTCTTTCTTTCTTTCTTTCTTTCTTTTTCTTTCTTTTCTTTCTTTCTTTCTTTCTTTCTTTTTCTTTCTTTTCTTTCTTTCTTTCTTTCTTTCTTTCTTTCTTTCTTTCTTTCTTTCTTTCTTTCTTTCCCTTCCTTCCTTCCTTCCTTCCTTCCTTCCTTCCTTCCTTCCTTTTTTTCTTTCAAAATTTATTTATTCCAGAGAGAGAGAGAGCATGAGGGGGTGGAGAGGGGCAGAGGGAAACGGAGAGAATCTCAAGCAGACTTCTGCTGAGCAGGGAGCTGGCCTCAGGCCTCCGATCTTAGGACTCCTGAGATCACGATCTGAGTTGAAACCCAGAGTCCAATGCTCAACTGACTGAGCCAGCGAGGCACCCCTGTATATGCATTTTCAAGATGCATAGATAGTCAGGCTTAGGAGATCCAGTTCCCTTGGACCAACCCTAAGAAAAACAAAGAAAACTGCTGTTTTGAAACCCTACTTGGAGTTTGATTTCACTGACGTGCTCCCTCAGCCTAGGTGTATGTAAAGTTGGTTAGCAAAAAAGTGAACTTTGAGGTCCAGTTTCAACTAGTTGCCCCTTTGTATTGGTTCTGAATGATTGGCTCTTTGGATCAGTTACGTCAGAGGTAAAAAAATAATGTTCTAGTTCTATTCGTTAGTGTGCGGAACTCATAATTCTTGCCTTATCTACTACCCTAATTTCTCATAGGCAGCTCCCAGGAATTAAACTTAAGGAACAGTAGAACCATGAGCCAGTTGATATTTTAGACTTCTTGGGGGAAATGAAGTTGTTAGGGCAGAGTCTAGTTTGACATGGATTGAAGGTTCAGAAGTTTTCCATGTTTCATAGAGGCTTTATCTGTATAATGTAACTGACTTGTGGCATATGTTGGCTCAAAAGTTTAGAGACAATAGCACAATTAAATACTGAGGTTTACAGAAAAAGGATACCCATAAGGCAAACTGTGTTTTATTGAATGCTGACTATATCAAAACTGTTTGATACATACAACTTTGAGGGACTTTTTACATGCATGTTGTTCTGATTATAAAAGTAATGCATATATATGCACTACTCCCCATGAGTGTCCACAGATAACCTTGAGTAACATTTTGATATATTTTATTCTCTCAAGGCTAATGGTTTAAAATTTTTAGAAACCATTGGGTACAATTAAAGAAAGCCCTACTGTCAGTCCAACTAGGCGTTGATGTCAAAGGACAGGAGAGAAGAAAATCTTTTTTTTTTTTCTTTAATTTTCTAAAAACTAGGAGTTGACAGGGCTTTTTGAAACTTGAGCCCTCTGAGTTGATGGTATTTCTATATTAAAAAGTGATGTGTTCCTTTGTATTTTCAATCTAGCTTTATATTTTCAACATTCTGCAAGTAGCTGAGTCTGTATAGTTCCAAACAGTGGCTCAGTCTGGATCTTTCAGTACATCCCTAAGAATGGCTTGGAAATGGGTCGTCACTGCTCTCTCCTCGGTTAGGGGTGGTCATTAGCAGAATTTTCAGTGTCAAGCACTTTGATGGCTGCAAAACCGGCATACAATCTATTGGTGTTTTTTTGTACCGAAAGCCTCAACTCAAAGCCAAGCCAAACAAAAGTTGGGTTAATACTCTCCAGATTAAAAATAAAAAATTTTTTATTTCCATAAGCAAAGTGAGATGCTCAGCATGTCTTCATCTAACAGAAGCACAGTCTGGCAGATTGCAGAAATCTGTTTGTTCAGTCCCAGCCAGAGGGACTTAAACAGGGATTCCATTAAACAAAGAATTTGCTTCTGTATATTGTGAATTTAATAGGTTCAGATAGAGAGCTGTTATTGTTTTGATGCTATACAAGGAATTAGCTCGAGTCACCTCCCACGCTGTGTTACACTCAGAAGGAAATGTTTCAGTGTATACCTGAAAATGAATGATAAGCCCATGCCTGAGTTAATCCCCTGTGCCTTCACCTGGTCCCGGGCACAGAGAGCCATCTAGTGGTCCCTAAAATACAGCTTTAAGTTAAAGCATTCTAGAAATCCAGTCTGAGAAGGCAGAAGGATTCCAAACAGCTTTTAGTCCCTATCCCAGTCTTTTGACTGTGGGAAATCTAGGTTACTCCATCACAGAAAAGACCTTCTTCTGCCTTCTAAGAAGACCCAACAGTCTCTGCCGTTTGGCCACCATATCTATAATTGCAGTTATAAACCTTAAAGATACCTGAAAGTGTATGTCTCGAAGGGAGGGGAGGCAAATGTGAATGACTCTTAACTAACTTCAGCAAGACAGAGTGGCTAATTATTGCAGTATTTACTATCACTTCGGTTTGTAATGCAACCTGAAAAGATGTAGCCGTTTTGTTGTGTTAAGCATATCCTTTGCTCCTTTATTTCTAATTATTGAAAATGTGTGTTCTTCGTGGATAATTTGAATAATAAAAAAAAGCCAAAGAATAAGATAAAAATCACCCCTAAACCCACAACCTGGAGATCTAGACATATGTAGATATTATAAAATCGGGAACCATGCTATTTTATGATTTTTAACTTGTATATTATAAACATCTTCCCATGTCGTTAATATTTTTTCATTATTTTAATGGCTGGATAATTTGCCCTTGAATAGATTAAAAAAAAAAAACAAAACCCTGTTGTTTGAATCCACGTATTTCCCATGAAAAAAATCAGTAATACTTTAACTAATGGGACTTTTCCTTACTCGTCCTCCTGAGCATTCTTTAGTTTTTGGTGCTGTGGAATGTCCTCTGCTTGAGTTCTGGGACATCATCATGGTCGTTTTGGTTTTTTTTTTTTTTTTTTTTTTTTTTCAGCTCTTTCATCATCTTTTACGGATTGTGCTTCTTGTGGTAATAATCCTAGAGCTATGCTGTCCTGTATGATAGCTGCTGGCCCTGTATGAACAC
The DNA here is from genome assembly GCF_024610735.1 of Ursus americanus. Lineage (NCBI taxonomy): Eukaryota > Metazoa > Chordata > Mammalia > Carnivora > Ursidae > Ursus > Ursus americanus. The sequence goes on from NC_142144.1 coordinate 29,031,165, forward strand.
TGAAGTTTTAATTAAAATGATGTAAAATTTTAAAGTCAGTTTCTCAGGTGTTCTCAGTGCTCAGTGGCCTCATGTGGGACTGTCTACTAAATTGGACAGCGTGGGTATACAGCATTCTCTGTCTTTATTGAAAGTTCCGTCAGGTATTTCTATTGCTGTCGGAGGGCAAGCAGCTGTAAGGAGCAGAAACTCACTCCAAGGAGCTCAAGAGTGAAGGGTTTGTGCCGGAAACTGTGGGAACCTGACCGGAGTGGATTTGCAGGAGGTATAGCTGGCCTGCACTGTTGGAAAGTGCTGGGGCAGCACCTCCCTTCCCTTGCTCTGGGGCCCAAAAGCTCTTCTCTCAGCTCCTCACTTCACATCTGCTCCATCTTTCTCTCTGGATACCAGCTTCTTCCTCCTCCCTGCCGTAACTCCTGCATGGCTGTGGTTCTCATTTACCGGGACAGGATGTAGCCTGAACTTGGTAGGACTTTCAACTCTAATCATCTGTGTGTTTTAATGTCTCTTAGTTCACATTCTGCAGCTTGCTAAGGGGCTCCCAGCACAAGGATGGCTTCCCCCTCCATCTCCTGTTGTATGTCCTCCCTTAGTCCGATTAGCGATGGCCAGATTTTTTTTTTTTAAGATTTTATTTATTTATTTGACAGAGAGAGAGACAGCCAGCGAGAGAGGGAACACAAGCAGGGGGAGTGGGAGAGGAAGAAGCAGGCTCATAGTGGAGGAGACTGATGTGGGGCTTGAACACATAACGCCAGGATCACGCCCTGAGCCGAAGGCAGACGCTTAACGACTGAGCCCCCCAGGCACCCCAGCAATGGCCAGATTTTTGAGTTAAGCATGCAATAGAAGCTTTAGAATACAGCAGTAAATAAAACAGCAAAACTCCTGCTCTCAAAGAATTTAATTCCAGCGAGGGAGATAGACAATGAGATCTACAAGCACAAGTATAATATTTTTAAGTGGAGGCAAGTGCAATGGAGAAAAATGAAGCAGGGTCAGGGATTAGAGAATGACTGTGATTAGTCACTGAGGCCTGCCGGAAAAGGTGACACCTAAGCAGAGACGGAAGGAAGAAGTGAACCATGCGAATGTCTAAGGGAAGAAGAGCATTACAGGCAGAGAGAAAAACAGTACAAAACCCCTGAGGTAGGAATGAGCATAGCAATTAATATTTGTTGAACAAATGAATAATGGACTATCCCAAGGTACTAGCCATTATAACGTTTGTCAGCGGGCACATTTTCAAAGAAGGTATAAGTAGTGAGGCAGTAACCAGATCTAGTATCCTCCTACACAGGGGTATTTCCCAAGGTGTAGACTCCTGAATCTGCTCCTGGCCAATGGCAAAACCAGGAGTTTCAGGGGCGCCTGGGTGGCTCAGTCGTTAAGCGTCTGCCTCTGGCTCAGGGCGTGATCCCGGAGTCCTGGGATCGAGCCCCACATCAGGCTCCTCCGCTATGAGCCTGCTTCTTCCTCTCCCACTCCCCCTGCTTGTGTTCCCTCTCTCATTGGCTGTCTCTCTCTCTGTCAAATAAATAAATAAAATCTTTAAAAAAAAAAAAAAACAAACCAGGAGTTTCTAACTGGAATTCCCAGTTGTATCTCTCATACTCACCTTATACTCAAAATATTTAAAGATACCCCAAAGTGGCGTCCCGTCTCACCTGTAACAAGAATTCTCATGTCATCTTGGACCTCTCTCTTTTCTTCTCATCCGATTCTGTGGCCTTCCTTAGTATATTTCCCTCTTCATCCTTCCTTCTTTTCACAAGACATTAGCTTCTCCTGCCAATACTCTTTGAATAGCCTCTATAGATCTTCTTTCTTTCTTCCAAACCATTCTGCACCCTGCTGCTAGATAAATCTTCTGAAAGCAAAGTAACTTTCATTCATTTATTCACTCTTCATTTTTTATTCAGCAAACACTTAGCAAGTATAACGCACTAAGCTCCATGCCACCTCCCTGCTCAAAAGCCATTTTGCTCTGGCAGTATTATCATTCATCTTCCATGCCCCAACACCCCTGAGGGATGAAACATACCTTAATAACAATGATTCACTACAAGAATAATTCCCAGAATTGGAGCAGGGTACACCATGCTTAAGAGAATGTATCAGATTCTCCAAGTTTTGTGAGTATAGTTCAAAAAAGCCTTCCATCCCCCACTCTCAAGATTCTGATGTGCCTACCCTGAAGGAGAGAAACACAGGTTAATAATTAGCAAACTTACAGAACCTGGTCCTCAAGACCTTTCACAAACATGTGCAAATAACTCTTTCCAGTTCATGACACTCTTCGGAGATACAAGTGTCCAGAAAGCATAAGATCTCTAGGAATAGAAATGTGTGTGTGTGTGTGTGTGTGTGTGTGTGTGTGTGTGTGTGATTTTTTAAAAAAATCAATAGATGTTATTTTATTAAAAAGCATTTCTCTATTATATATCTATATAGAAAGACAGATATACACCTGAGTTATGATTTGCCGATGAATTAAGCTCCTATTCAGAATTGATTTTTCCATTGAAACAATGTTATCTGTGGCTGTTAAGACCTCAGGCCAGGCCTCAAAATCCTGTTTGGCCCATGATACGACAGAATTCTGGTAATAGTTCTATAGACACTAAACACGACCTGTTACAGGCTCTTTCTGTTTGAGACCAAGGGGATATGGAGTGAGGAGGAAAACCAGAAGACCTGGCTTTCGATTATAATTCCAGAGTCATCTGTACAGTCTTGGAAACCTGCTCTGAGTCTCAGTTTTTTCTGTTACAAATTATAAATAGTCACTCATTAAGGTATTGGTGGAGTACTTATTGTGCCATTTTAAAGAATCGATATGGGTTTTAGGAAGGTAAGATACATAAAAACACTTTGTAAATTCAGCTTTAAGAAACAGACGAGGGGTGCTTGGGTGGTTCAGTAGGTTAAGTGTCCAACTCTTGATTTCTGCTCAGGTCATGATTTCAGGGTCATGAGATCAAGCCCCGCATCGGGCTCCCTGCTCAGTGGGAAGTCTGCTTGAGATTCTCTCTCTCTAAAATAAATAAATAAATAAATAAATAAATAAATCTTAAAAAAAAACAGATGAGAAACATTCTTTTGTTTGTTTGTTTATTTATTTATTTGAAAGAGAGGGCGAGCACACAAGCAGGGGGAGCTGCAGGGAGAGGGAGAAGCAGGCTGCCCACTGAGCAAGGAGCCCGATGTGCGGCTCCATCCCAGGACCCTGGGATCATGACCTAAGCTGAAGGCAGATGCTTAACTGACTGAGCGCCCTAGGTGCCCCAAGAAGCATTCTTATTGAAGCATCTTTTTGTCAGGTAAACACTTCTAGTTCCACTTTTGGAAAGCCAGGACTTACCTTCCCCAGTACTAATTTGGTGGTGGGAATAGCCCACCCTTGTCCTGTCCTCCTGCACTGAAGCAGAATGGTCAGACTGTAACTCCAAAATGGTCAGCAGCAGCTGGGAGGGGAGGAAAGGAGAGCAGGCAGTTTCAGACTTTCCAGAGATGTGAAAAGTGCTTCTCCTGGATGCCCCTAGAGTCAGGTACTCCGTCCTAAGCCTGACAAGCAGAGAAAGGGGCTTTGAGGCACTGATGGGATAGGAAAGCTACAGCCAGGACGCAGGTTAGAATGAGAGACACTTTGGAAATCAAATATGAAAGCTCAGATTGCCCAGTTATGTCCATAAAAAACATGTTAGTTCAGAGTTAAGATTTCATCAGTTTCTAAATAATTTTTTATAATGGACTGGGATCCTGGAAAATAATCAAATCTCATCCCAACGTTCATTCCAAGTCTGCCTTTAACGCTTGCTGGGCAACAGCCACTTAAAAATCTTTCCATTTCCACCTTTCAGAATGACTTCAGGATTCACCCCCCTCCCAGGCCAGGATGTGCAAAGCAGCACAGGGAAAGATCTGGAATAAACCAACAGGCTTAACCTTGGCCACACCATTCATGCCTCCAGTACTTGATTGTCCTGCTAGCTGACTTCTTTGCCTCCGTTCGTGGCTCTTCCGTAACAGTCTCCAAGCTGCTGTCAGAAAGAGAAGCAGTTCACTGGCCGCCTTAACCCCTCTCCTCCCCCAAAACAACAGCAGCATTATTGCCCGGTTCAGGCACGTCTGTACTGCCTTCGTAAGTTTCGCCGTATCTTGGCATCACCTATCACCACTAATTTTTTAAATTAGCGTTTTACTTAAATAATCTTTTTATAGTGACATCAGTGAAGAACCAGCTCCCCCTTGCCATAAATAGAAAAAGGTACACCATGAAATAAGTCCACCATGAAAACAAAATCATTCTAGCTCGGTAGCCTTGCCTGAGCCCTTCTTTTAAACCGGAACATTTTAGGTGTGACTGAAGTGTTAAAGGCATACTGACACCAAATGGAGGCTTTCTCCTAGATGTAGCAGAAGGATTAAACACTAATTGAAAAGGGATTAACTTTCTCACGGTGTGATTCAGTGTTACTCAATGTCAAGTCCCTGATCAACCCAGGATTCTCTCCTGAACCACCTCCCCTCTGCCGGCCTCTAGCCTGTAGGTTGAATTCTAAGCAGCCTTAGTATGGCCGTCAGGACCCTTCACTATCTGAGCCTTGCTTCGCTCTTCTCATTTCTTCCTGATACTAACCCTCAGCCCTTGCACTCCGCCCAGCCATGCCGAAATGCACGATGCTCGTCCACGCCTTGGCACGGGCTGTTCTCACGGCTTGGAATGCTCTTTCCCCTTGTGTCTGCCTGGAACTGTTTCACCTTCAGACCTTTGCTCAAATGCACAGTTCACCGCCCATCCCCTCCTGCCACAGTCAACCACTTACACCTCTGTGTGACATTTCTACTTGTCTTCTTTACTAGATCTATTGGACAGGAGTGTTAATTATTTATTTACTTGCGTGACTCTCTCCTCCACTAAATTAAACCCTAAGCTCTTAGCACGGTGCATGGCTTATAATAGATGCTCAGTGACTATTGTTTAAACTGAACGAATGGTCCATTTCCATCCCTCCCGGTGTAACAGAACTAAGCATAACACCTGTGGAAAACCCACTGACTGCTCAGGTGGGGTCGTGTGAACCCAAGAAAGTGTACCACCTTAGGAAAAAGGATCCTTATGCAGTCTGGTGGGTAGAGTTCATGACCACCCAGAATTTACTGTTATGTAGAACAAAGCTGGTAGAGTCAGGCCTTGAGGAAATTGATTTTGTAAGAAGTAGAAAACCTGTTTCTGCTACCCTTTTAAGATTTTTATATATCCTTCATTGTTTACAAATCGGTTTTCAATTTCCTGCAGACCACAAGTGACAGAAAAGTGACACTGTTCTCAGATCTTTAAGCCACTGCTTTCCCGAATTTTAATCCCCCTTCAGCCAGTTTCACTATATTGTACAGCCAAAGACTCTCGACATGTAAAATTAAAGTCAGAGTGGATGAAAAGTAAAGTTACTGGAATAATCACCAGTTAAGAAGAGAAAAAGCTTGGAATTGTGTTTTATCCTGTCATCCCTTGTCAAACAGAATAATCAGGAAATGAGACAAGAGTTCAGATCTGGCCAAGACTAACCAGATCTATTCCTGGCTCCTTGTCTTCCATTAAGTATAATTCCTTAGGCTTTCAGACCTCTGGAGCAGTGGCCATCTGTGTGTTAGCAACACGTGGATAACTTTTCAAAGTATGATTCCCAGACTTATCAGATCAGAACCCCTGGGACTGGAGCACAGAAATCTGTCTAAAACAAACAACCTCACAGGTGATTGTGTCCACAGGTGATCCGGAGTATCACATTCTGGGATCACATTTTCCTAAGAGTCTCCCCTAATGTGATTTTCAAACTGTGACCAGGCATCACCTGAAAAAAAAGGCCTGAGGTCATGTGTAAAGCGCACGATCCTCTCGACCTCACTGAGTTCTACTAAATTATATGCTATGGCCTCATATATGCTTTTTTCTTTCTTTCTTTCTTTCTTTTAAAGAAACTCCCCCAGGCGATTCATATACACACAGTACAGTTTGAGATCAATGACGTAGGGCAGAGGTTTCAAACTCAGATGCCTTATAGGGGCCAGGAAGGTAATGGAAATGTGAAAAACGGTCCCAGGTAATACAGCAGGGAGTAGTAGAAACTGTAGGCAGCTGAAGAGTGCCTGACCTTTGCAAAGGAGGCAGCCAGCCCACCAGTCAGCTGCAACCAGCTGCTCACCCAGGGGATGTCGCCAGATACTTTGAATTTTCAAAGGAAGCCAAGCTGGGGATCTTTTTAAAAACATAAACATTTCCGTAAATGCTGACAAGGAACTCACCTTTTTTTTTTTTTGGCTTATTGAGGTGTAGTTGAGAAATAAAACTGTAAGGTATTGAAAGCATACAACATGATGACGTGATACACACACACAGAGTGAAAGGATTCCCCCATCAAATTAAGTAACGTACATTTTAAAATACCATCTGCAGGCTCGCTAGGGCTGGGGGGTCACCAGTTTAACACTTCTGAACTGGGAAGTGTCAAGGCATTTGTCATAGGCAAGTATTAACCAGAAATGCCTCAGTGACTGGCTAAGCTATTGGAGGTGACACAGGCCCGTCACCGTAAGTACCGTAGCTTTAAGGTGCAGCGAGAAAGAACGAAAAAAAGTACATATTGTAAAGGACAGGTGGCCACCCTCATTTGAAAGTAAGAGAACAAGAGGAAAAAAAGGCACTAGAAGATAATGAACGTAATCAATTCCAGGTGTGCTCGTAAATGAACTCTTAGAAATCTTACTCATAAAATAGAGATAATGAGATAATGATAGCTACTCGTGGTGTTTGAAGTATTGATCAAGTAGACTGTATCAAATGGGTTAGCAGGAGCATCTGACATGTAGGAGGCACTCAATTTTTTTAAAAATGCTGCTACTCTTATTTCCCCTTTCCTTAAGCCTCTCTTCCCTCACATTAAAATTCAACAGACACTGAAGAGAAGTAAGCTCATGGCAAAAAGCTGACAAATTCCCTTGATATTCTTGTTTTTGTTTTCAAGAAAGCTGTTAATACTTCTATAATGAGATCAGTAACAAGGTAGTGATGACTAAGTGATTTGAGTCCCTCATAAGAATGTCATTTCAGAATACAGAAATGTCCTTGAATCTCATCATTGGGTTTCTTTCCTCTACCATGAGTTCAGGGATTCTAAATCCTGTGCAAAGGAAGTCACTAAACAAATGGTCTGAAGAATTCTGGGTAATTTTGGAAAAGCTGACAATACTCTGGTCTAGGAAGGTTACCTTCACTTTATAGCACTGTTATTCATTGACTTAAAAAAATAACAAGTTTTAAAATACTTTTATATAAAAACAATCTAATGGTGATGTTTAAAAATGTATTTACAATTTTAAAGACTAATAACTTTGGGGCACCTGGGCGGCTAAGTTGGTTATCTGATTCTTGATTTCGGCTCAGGTCATGATCTCAGGGTTGTGAGATCGAGCCCCACATGGGGCTTTGTGCTCAGCGGGAGTCTGCTTCTCTCCCTCTCCTTCTGCCCCTCTGCTCCCTCTCTCTCTCTCTCTCTCTCTCTCTCTCGAATAAATGAATAAGTCTTTTTTTAAAAAAGACTAACAAGTTCTGGGCGCCTGGATGGCTCAGTCGTTAAGCGTCTGCCTTCGGCTCAGGGCGTGATCCCAGCGTTCTGGGATCGAGCCCCACATCAGGCTCCTCCTCTGGAAGCCTGCTTCTTCCTCTCCCACTCCCCCTGCTTGTGTTCCCTCTCTCGCTGGCTGTCTCTCTCTGTCAAAATAAATAAATAAAATCTTAAAAAAAAAAAAAGACTAACAATTTCATCACCTTCACATCTATTTCCTTCTGATTTTTATCCTCTTGTATGCATTTTTATCTCTGTGAGGTCACTGTTTCCTGTTTTACTTGCCATTACAATCCAAGGACCTATTAAAGTCCTTTGCACATTGTAGTCACTTAAATAGTTATTTAAGGAATGAATGAATGCACTTCTGAAATGATAAATGTACAGTCAATTTTGAATTCTGCTTTGCTCTCACTCCTGTTAGGTCATGAATCTTATGTCTCCACAAACTTCAAACAAATCATATTTCTCTACCTGTTTTGTTGACTTTCTTCTAATTATAAAATCAGGAAAATACGAAAGCCTAGAAAAACTCTCTTAAACCTGCTGTTAATTTGCTGAGGTATTTCTCCTAGTGTTTGTTACATAAGACTTTTTCTTTAAACATGGAGAGTTTCTATTCAGAGTCTTTCATTTGATACGGCATTGCTAGTGTTTCCCCATGTCATGGGAAACCCATTGCCACTATTATTTAATTAACTGCTTATTACCCTAAGATTTGGGATATGCCTAGGATGGTGATACTTAAGGTTTTTACAATTTTTATCATAAAATTTTCCACACTAAAGATCTTTTTTCATAGACTTTTTGTCTACCTTATGGATTATTTCCTTAGCATCGATTCCTGGAAGAAGAAAATAGCTGCTATTTAGTTGGGGCATATGAATGGCATATTTTCTACACCATTATGTGTTTCAGCATGGCTTTGTCATTTTTCTTACAAGTAAAAGACAGATTAACAAGGCATAAAATTCCCAAATAAATTTACTTTATTGTCTTTAAGCATTTAATGTAGCAGAAATGAGAAGCCCACGATATTTATAATTATCCTCTTGAAGGTTACTTTTTTCCTTTTCTTTCTTCCTAAGCGCTTGACGGTTTTTTAAATTAAAACACTTTGCCAGATATGTCTAAGTACAAGTCATCTTATTGATTATGCCAAGGATGAATGAGCTAAAGCCATCAAATTGAGGTGTTTGTTTGTTTGTTTGAAGAGAAAATTTTTCTTCAGAGATGTCTTCGATGAGTCCTTCTGGTCCTGTGGTTATGGTTTCTTTCTTAGATACACCATAATTCTTAGGTTTGTCCCCCATATTTAGGTGACCAAATAGTATACATCCAAAACCAGGGCAATTTTGAAAGCGAAAGGGGTTAATAATTGCACAGGACAAGAGGCATGAAACAGGAACTGTGTGAGCACAACTGAGACACATAACTTCGCTGCCATTCTTTTTCATTATTTATGGTTCTTGATCCTTTTGTTCTATATCCTGAAAGATTTTCTACATTGTGTCTTCGATGATCACTAATTCAATAGCTATTCTACCCTTTATGCTTCCAAAGCATATTTGAGATCTGTTATTGGATTTCTAGTTTCCCTGTTACTTTCCATATAACACTGTTCTTTTTCGTTCCATTCTATTATTCATCTCTACATGTTCTCCTCTTGTGAATTGCTTATGTTTCATAAAAGTCATGTTATCCCGCCATTGATTAAATATCAGGGGTTTTGTGGGTTTTGTTTTTCTATTTTTTCTTTGGCTTCTAAAATAAATCATTTTCCTTTTCTTTGCCTGTTCTTCAGCATTCGCATAGGGCCCATGTTGTTTTGTCTTTTTCTTGGGTGAGGGGAGTTCTTATTGTAGAACAATAAGAAATCTATCTATACCTTGTTTGCCAACGGACTAGCTGCTTAGATTGCTAATTGCCTTACTTTGAGTTCACTTATGTTGTGGCTAAATCTCTATCTAATAAAAACAGGTGGACACAAAGTTGCTGTGTGTATCACCTAAGCCAAATCCCAGTCCTTAGCAGCCTTCAAGCATGTGGTATGACTCTGCTGAGCCACACTGGAATCTACTTCTTTCCTGCTGAGTTGCTTTTTGATGATATGAACCAGTGGCTCTTAATCAATTCCTCAACCCAGGGAGACTTTTCAAAATTCACACTTAGGCTCCATCCTAAATCTCCTGGCTCAAAATCTTAAGAAACATAGGCTTGTGAATGTAAAAAAAAGTGCCCAGGTGTTTGCAGGTGCCCACTTGGTTGAGAATCACTTATCTGAACCAATGAAATACATGAAAAGAACACCACCACCACCACCACCACCACCACCGCGCGCGTGCACACACACACACACACACACACACACACACACAGCTCTTGTTTTTCATGTCTATTAGGGTGACTTCTGATTGTGCTATCTTCTGTGGTGCTTTTGTTATGGGAATTAAACCTCTCCCATACATACTTCCCTTGAAGATGCGTTCTATCTAGATTCAGGAATAAAAAAATACTAAGAAGAGGAAGAAAACGATTGAATGTCATTCTGACTAACTCAAAAATCAGGACCCATACAGTAGAGGGGCCGTGGTGACTTTTTAATTGAACTAAGTGGTAGAAGGAAAGATATTATTGTTCATATAGGAATTAAGAGCTAGAGTTCCCAGATTTACTGATCTTGAATCCCATCCTAATACTTAAATTAGCTAAATGCAACTAGGCAAGTTACTTACCCTCTCTATGCACTAGTTTCCCCATCTATGAGACAGGGATAATAGAATCTATTCCACTGAATTTTAAAAAGATAAAATGAAATAACCTATAGAAAGTGTTACGAAAGTCCTGGTACATACGAAATGTTCAAGAAATATTAGCTACTATTATTTTCAGATACAATATTAATGTCATATTTTTTCTCGTTCCGCCAGCTTGCAGTTTGTGCAACATTCTTGATTGTCTCATAGAAGTTTTTGGAGTTGTGAGCTTATGTATTTTTATGTCTCATTTGATATTTCAGTGGAAAGTTGAGGAATGCTGCATCAGATCAGTTTGTGCATTTTATTGGAATTTTATGAATAAGTTCTAGAATGGTTATCCATCACTGTGGTTTTAGCTTGAACAGAGAATTCATCATTTCATTTCTACCCATGCCTTCCTGCCATTTCCTACTGGCCGCCTTGTCCACCGCATTTCTTCTTGCACCTCCTTCTGTGACTTTAGAGCGCTAACCTGGTCTGAAAGATGCCAATACTGGATAAGCTAGTGACATTCAGGAAGAATGTTGTTCTGTGTGGTTCAAAAGGACCCTGTGGGTGCTAGTCACTAGGAGGGAAGTTTAGCTCAAAACTAAGATCTTTCAAAGCTGTCCAAGTGATTAAGTAAGCTGTCATAGATATCGAGTATATCAGTGAGGGCCATTCAGGATATAGAAGCCACAGCAATTATTTAAAGAGTGGAATCTTAATATAATGGTACAAAGTTTTTAGTCAGGTAGCTGGAAGGATAAGAAGAAAACGCCCTGGTATGAAGATAGCCCCAGGAAGGTAACTGCTTCCAGGATTTGCTGAGGAAACAACAGGAAGCGCCTGCAAACATTAACACTTAGAAGCTTAGAGGAAGAGCTTGTGAAGCTGAAACTCCAGGTATTTGAGAAAAGTAGTGCTGTCCAGCTGGTGATGGTGGCTCTGAGGTCTGAGGAGGGATCCTAAGGGGCTCAGATCCAGACCCTAAACTGGCTGCTTGGTGTTGGTTTCTCTCAGGTGTTCTGCAAGTCTTAGAAAGGGTGCCTTAGATTTAATGCTGCCCTGGGAAGGAACTGCTGAAGGGATGCAAAAGCATTACTGGGGTGATGCTTAAAGGAACCGGAAGCAGACAAAACCCACCGGAAGTGAAGAGAGGACAGGAGGAAGCAAGTCCCTGCTCTCCCTCCAGCCTTGCAGTCTCCGTCTGGTCACCTCTGTTGGCAGAGCCTACCAGGATCCTCCTGGCAAAGCAGAAATGTGATGTGTCCTAGAGTACTAGCTGGCATTAGAGTGCTAGATCTTGCATCCCAAAGCGGAGAAAGGAAAAGTGGGTTTAGAGCTGAGAGGCAATAGCCATATCCACACAGTGAGTCACTCAAAGTATCAAAGAAATAGTGGTGTTGATTGCTAGCATTTGTGGCACCATTACTGTGTGCTAGGCATCATGCATTTTCATATTTGATTTTTACTAAATCTTCTCAGGTTAATATTTTTTACCCACATATTATTGGTGAAGAGATTAGAGTTACTTGGTTAAGGTCACTTATTTAAGGACCTCACTTGCTCAAGGTCACTCAACCACAAAAAGGTGTAGCTAGGACTCAGGTTCACTCTTTGTGGCTCCAAAGTCTCTACGCAGCTCTGCCTTCTATCCTGTGCGGCCTTGATGCTATAATTTCTTCTAACTCTGAGATGTGTTTGTGAGTAATTAATGTCTCTTTGCTCAACATTGTTTGATTTTGTTTTATTCTCAATAAAATTATTATTTCACAACATTTAACTTATTATGTTAGGCATGTGTGCCTAACTGCTGAGAGCTGTGGAGACTGGGCAATTTTCCAATTTATATGAACTAAACAGATAGTTGAATCAGACAATACGAAGTTTAGGAAAATATATTAATGTGAATTATTTGCTTTGGCCATGTACTTTGTCTTTAAGATTGCCTGGAACAATGCCTGGTTGCCAACTGACTTTATGCCTTGTAATGTCACTGTAATTGTTTGGCAATATTCCTCCGTTGGGTACCTCACCACCAGAGGTTGACTGTCCTCAGTAGCCTCTCCATTAGAAAAGCAACTTGGATAAACTGATTATACATTTTTGCCATAAATAGAAATCTCTAGGTTATGATATGGATCTATGGAACAAGGTAGAAATTGGAAAGAATTAACCTATTATAGATCTCTAAGCGAGTAGAGATCTCTCTCCTTAGATAGTAAATTACTGCTCTTGAGAATAGACATAGGACATCAGTCACCTTCAAAGATTAATATATCCACTAATGTCTGCCAAAGATTACTAATATTTGCACATATTTTGGCATTCTCCATGCAACAATAAATGAATGTTTATCTTAATTTGTATTTCTGTTCGAGACTCAGAAAAATAAGAATTCTCTGAGAGAGAGAATTTGGTTGGAAGACAAAACCATTATCTGTTACTCAAGATTTTTTGATAGTTGAGATTTAGATCCTTAAATAAGTTAGCTCCCTAGTTTTCGCTCACCCACCCCTACTCTGCCCAGATCCTAGTTATCATTTACCTTATAAATACTTCTCCAGTTTTTAAAGACTAGACAATACCGCCGATACTTCAAATCCTGATAGCTCTTTTTCTGGCCTCCCAAATTACTGGGATTCACTCCAAATTCTCTAAAACCAAAGATTTCCATGAAAAACAATTCAGAGGAATAATAGGAAAAAAGATTGTATATAGAATAAGTTTAAGTTTGGGATATCCGAATAACACTTTTTGAAAGGCCCTTTCTTTACACCATCAAATTGATAGAGTATAGAAATACCATTCCTGTATTTTCTAACAGACTCTATCATAACTGAAAGAGGAATAAATGCATTGTGAATTTAGGGTAGAGTGTCTCATTCCCTTTAGGTCTTGGGTACAGGGCATGGGCCTTTTTTGGTATGTGTATAATAAAGCAATCACTGTCATTTGATGAGGATTTTACAATTTATAAAGTAATTTCAGTTCATATAAGCTCACGTACACATAATAACCTCCAACAACTCTAGGAGGAAGGTATTAACTCCCCCAAATTACAAATGAAGTTATAAAGAAACTGAGCCTCAAGTAGACTATTTTACCAGGCAAGTATCAGAATGAAATTTGGTGATTTTAAGTCCAGTGCTCTGTCCTCTAAGTCACTGTGGATTCAGAGATTCTGCTTCTGAGAGCTTAGGAGTGAATGCATGAGCTGCTGTGGCACGAACTTCAAAATCCAAAGGTCCTGACTCCTCTCTTGAGACTTTAATTAGGCTCTGTTGCCTCAACAAAAACAGGGATATTCCACCAAAGATCCCACAAGCAGAAAGTTGTACTCTGTTTCAATAAATGACACATTCTTCAAAACTGCCTTTAGATTATCCCTTTGGCATCTTAAAACATTATTTATTATCATCTGAAGCTGCTGGGATAGATAAATAATCTTATTTCTTTCTGGAAAATATTGTTTGAATTTTCTGAGACCTATTTGACCTTGGGTACCTATTAACATTTTTATCATTAGCTTCCCTTATTCATGTCCAACTTCTAAAAATTTTAAACAACCCATCATCTCAGGAAAAATCAGTTTCAAAAGAGAAAAAAAAATACTTAAAGGATTGTAACAGAGGTTATGGCTAAGGAAAATCAGAACGTACAGTTAAAAGAGAAGGTCCATTGCCAAGGGTCATTGGAGCATTTCGGAATTGCCTGTGTGTTATGGTCATTTTGAATCTTTTTCAAGGGTTTATGAAAACATTTACAACAGTTACAATTTTAATCTTGAGCTTTCTACTATTATATGGGATTCATAAAATATGTCCTATGACATAGTCATATGTTGGGGATTTACTGCAAAATTTTATGTGAGCGTCTGCAAAGTTACTTTGAGGACTTTTAATAAACATCTGGGAGACATTAGTGTAGACCTTATAATTTTGGAGCTGGATGCTCAGTCATCTGGTATAAAAATGTCAGGCTAGTCATAGAAATGCATAAGACAAATCATTATCCCATTATTTCTGAGGATTTATGCCTTAAGCAGATGATAAATTTAATTCTGGATCTCTAAATCAAAATGACTCATTCATTATTAATTATAATTGTATAAATGGAACCCTATCATGGTAGGCATCATATAGATAATTCCTAGGCCACCTTAATATCTGTGACCTTGAGCTCAATGGGGGGCTAACCCCCAGTACCTCCTCTCTGCTTTCACACAGCATATGCTATTCCCACACTGTGGCTTAGCAGTGCTATCACATAGTTCCCCAATGTCAATTTTTTGCTCAAAATATGCTTTAATTGATTCTGTCTGTAAAGCCATCACAAAAACCACATTGTCTTATTTGAAAAGATATTTAAAGGCCACATGATGCCAATCTCCCCCACCATTGGACCACCCATTGCCTGTAGTAAGTAATGTTAAATCTCTGAAAATCATGAAGTTAGCTATTCCAGTCCCCAAATGTGATTGCATTAGTCACTTAGTGATCTATTGACTACTCTTAGCACTTAATCACTGACATGGTCTCAGGACCCTTTCGAATGTAAAATATTTTACCCTCCTCAGCTAACTCATTTTATACTTTCCATCCAAATAGTAGATTTGTTCTTATTCCCTTTTTATCTGAATCTATTACATATTAGTACCTCTAAGCACCACCCCCACCCCAACCTTTGGCACTGATGAACTCCTTCTTTTCTTCACCCAATATTCAGCAAGTTACAACTGGTTAACGTTAAGAAGAAAGTCTTGCCGAAGAACTATGGAAAGAGAAGTGAGCGACTTCTGACTTCATGCTCCCTTCTGCCCTCCTTCTGTGCAGAAACATTAAATGTAAAGAATAGCAGAACATTACCCTTGCCTGGAGGTCCCTGCAGTCCAAGAGGGGAATAAAAATTCACTGTCTACTAATCCCAAATCCTTAGGATACATTGTCTGCCAGAGTTAAGAATAAAAACAATTGCACTGATATTATCTTAAAACTGTAGGCATATTATGCAGTGTTCAAAATGTTTCTGTTAGTACGGGAAGCAATTGTAAAAATCTAAAACAAAACAAAAGCAGTGCCTACTTAAACCAGAGATTAAAGTGTATTAGTAATGAGTTTGTGTTTAAAATAATATAAGCCCCATCAGTATCCATATCTTCTATCTGAGGAGCTGCCAATCTGGAATATTTTAAAACACATATGAAGAAGGCATCACAAGGGCAACCAAAAGGAAGGCTTCTGCTGTGCCAAAGATATGCAAGACCAAACAATACGCTAGCCATAAAGAAGAGCAGTCAAGTGGGTGTATGTGGGATTTGCACTGAATGCTATTGTTTAACCTTATTCGATATAAATAATTATTGGTGATAATAAATTAAACTAGGCGGTGTGTCCCCAGTTCAGTTCACTAACTATTACCATGGACAGAGAAGTAGAGATTTCTGCCGATGTAGCTGCAACCCTGGGGCTACTTGTGCACTATTGTGCATGTGCTGCGCTCCATAAGACAAAATGTACTGTTGGGAAATTTTGCTCTGCATTTTTAACATACTATTTCCACAGTTGGCATTTCAACATCATGATTGTTTGCTCTCCTGGGAGATACTGGCATCTTTTGCAAATTTCAGTGGCTGTTGAAGAATTGCTGTTAGGGTGTTTCTTGCTTCTCATTTGCTGATTTAGTCTCACCACCTCATTAGAAGTCTGCGATTTCTTTCCTGAAATCTGTAAGTTTCGTCTGCAAGTGGGAAAAAAAAAAACAAACGATCAATCCTCTCAGACTTGAGAGACTATAAAATTTGGTCATTTGGCAACACATTCATTCTCGTTCTTTTACTTGGTCTCCCTTGTGTGTAACGTTCTACACTTTTTAGATAAGTGCTGGGGTGAAGAATGAAATCTGTGTCCAAGGAACAAATTGAAGCTTCCTGGCCTATCTGGGAATTAAATGAGCTGTTGCTTAAAAAGAACCTATGATGACCTCTGGCAGCACATTCTAGTGTTCTGCCACATGGACAGTGAGGACTGTTTTCCTAATGATGTGCATTAAAAGGAGAAGCTCCATTTCCCTGAAATGGTTTACTATATAGTGTGTCATGAATTAAATGCAATAATGTCAGGCCTTCCAGCTCCCTGATTGCATAATCTGATTATGTGGTTCTTAAATAATTACTCTCCAAACTATAGCATTATCTACAAGTGGCTAGAATGGGTCACAAAAGAATCCTAGTTAATATTGTTTACTTCTTAGGGTTATTACTGAAAGGCATTCGCCTTCATCCTGAATTCACATTCATCTTGAGACAGACCATGGCCACCCAGAGAGTTTCTATATGCATCTGGCCCATTTTCATTTGTTCTGACTTCGCATTATGTTAATCAACAGCAGAGATTGATTATTTTGCAGGAAGCAGAAAGTTCAGAAGGATGAATTAACTACCAAATTGTCGATGAGGAGCCTCTGTATTCCTTTGAAAAGAAGGTTCTAGTAGTATTAGGTAGGGCACAACTAAGTTGAAGGGAATGAAATATAAATTAATTAAATCCTTCCCATCTGAATTTTAACACCTCTTCTATAAGAAAATCTTGCCTGATTCCCCAGACTAGGTCACTCTGGAATATACTCTCTATACCCTTCACTTTAGGTTCATGGAACTTACCCTTATAATTACAAATTTACTTGAAATGAATCTCGCCTCTTATTTTTTTTTAACAAGTCTCACTGGGCAGTGAAATGTAGTGTTTAAAAGGATGGCTTCTAGAGACTCATTTTGAATCCCATCTTGGCTTCTTACTAGTTGTGTGACCTTAGTTTTATCCTCTGTAAAATGGACAGGTTAGTAGTTCCTACATCATAAAATTGTTGAAAGGATTGAATGAATGAATAGTTGTAAAACACTTAGAACACCACCTAGCACACAGTGAACATTCATCCAATAAGTGTTACCTATTATTAGTTTTTATTTTATTAATGTTCTATTTTATTAATATCTGCCTCCGCCCTCAAACTCTAAGCTCCATGAAGACACAGGGCATATCTGTTTTGTTCATTCCCGTTACATTCCCAATATATGACAGTGCCTGGCATATACTAGCAATTCAACAAATGTTTTCTGTAAAAAAAAAAAAAAAAGTATCTAAAATATATTGCATAGAAACATGAGACACTCTGGAAGTGAATATGACCTCAAACACCAAAGGATTAAATTTTGCCTCTCTAAGCATTCCGTTAAGGTATTGAATGAATGAGCCCTATTCTATCAGAATAATACTGTATGAGAATATTTTAGGAAACATGATTTGATCCAGATAATCCAGTTTTGCAGTAAAGAGCCGCACCATAATGAGTTTTGGTTTTCAAATACTATCTGAAATGTATCCTCTTTTTAGGACAATAGCAAAGCAGCAAGCTGTTTGAATACAATGATAATTATTTCTAATGCTCAGTAAATATAGTCACTTGGCATTAGTATGCTCTTTTTAAAGAAAGCCATTTGCCTTGTGTTTACACAAGAGAGAAAACTAGAGATATGGCCGCAAAGGAGGTAAATGTTGAGATAAAAAAAATTTAGAGACCAAGCTAGAGATCAAGACAGAGACAGGATGGAGGTGGAAGTGGAGGCAAAGGGAGCACCAAACGGGCTTGGATGGAGACCGAGGTACCAAAGAAAGACAGATTTCTATAGGTCAACCATCCCAAACTAATTCCACAGGGACAATATCTGGTATATGTCTTATCAGTCAAAAAATGAGCTTTTGGAAGTTTTTAGAGGAAAGATAAGTTTTAATATGTAACAGAGAGGTATCTCGAGTCAGTATCAGTCAACCAACAAATGCCACTAAACAGTGTTCTAGGCCCAGAGGATGTAGTGTCTGGGCCCTCCAGAAACTTTCACCTTCATGGTGAGAGAGTGTTGAACAGACCCATCAACAAATAAGTAAGTTCGTTTCCATCACTGACCAGTGCTCAAGAAGATGAAGTTGTGTTCCATGAAGGTTCTGGATTTGGTGGTGGTGGTTCATTGAGGAGGCTGCTGATGTTAAATAGAAAGCCCAGAAATAAACTGAAGGAGAAGAAATCAGAGAGGGAGACAAACCATGAGAAACTCTGGACTCTGGGAAACAAACTGAGGGTTACAGAAGGGAGGGGGATGGGGGATGGGGTAACTGGACGATGGGTATTGAGGGCACGTGTTGTGATGAGCACTGAGTGTTATATGCGACTAATGAATCATTGAACACTACATCAGAAACTAATGATGTACTATATGTTGGCTAACTGAACATTTAAAAAAAAAAAAAAAAAGTCCAGAAGTTTGAGCTGAGACCTGAATATTGAGAAGGAATCAGCCATCTGGGGAAGCGTTCTCACTTTGCATAAAAAAGGAACAGCAAGAATTGTGCTGGAATTTGGTTGTCCAAGATCCCCCTCCCTCTCCTTCACGCCATGCATAACTGTGTCTCTGAATTCAAGTAAATAGAAGCCTGATCACTTGCTTTTTAATGCTAAATACTAAGATATTTTTGGTTGTGCATAGTAATAATAGGTGTGTTATTTTTAAGTTTCAAAATCCTGATAAAACTTCTATCACCTTCCTTTATCTGCGCTCTTCTTCTCTTAGTCTTCGTTATTTACTGTCATTTCCATGTACTTTGTTAGAGTACCATTCTCCGTTGGTCACTGGGATTCCAAAGTCATTTCTCCAGGGCTGTTATGGTACTTCACTTGAAATAACAGATGAGCAACTGAACGGTTGCGTCAACATTGATACCTTCGTGTATTCAATTATGTTTTAAATGCATCGGTGTTGAACATTTAAACAAAGTCAACTATGAATAATTTATAAAGCACAATAAATATTTCCCCACAACCGTCTTTAGTGTAAAGGAAATGAGTGACACACACTGAGTTTGCACATGTCATGATTCACTTGTATTTCTAAACATTGCCTCAGGCACATATGCAATTGAGCAATTCTGTCAATCTTCTCAGCATTCAGGTGCCACTTTCCTGATTGACATCAGAGAATATTTGTGTCATCTGGAAGGAGATGATTTTATGGGAAAACAGATACTAATTACTCCTGCCTCTAGAGAGAGCCCTATTAGTCAAATAGGAAGGAAAATGACTCATCAAAAATAGACCCACATCTCAGCTAAAGGTCAGGCTTCTCTGTCTAAATCTAAACTACACATCACCATTTGTTCATTCAGGCAACAAATCTTTGCCATGAGTCTCTTCTTTTCTGGGCACTGGTACTCAGGATTTTACTATAAAGACAATGTATCTAGCCCCCAAATGGTCCAGGGAAGGAGAGAGATGAGGAAAGGAGTAATGACTGTGTCATGTTATAAATGTTTGGGGGATGTGCAGAGTGTGGAAGGGCAGCAGAAAAAAGGGAGGCAAGTAACACAACTCAAGGGTGAGGCAAGTCAGCCGCGTTTAACTGGAGGAGAGCTGTCTGGAAGTCTGTGAGGTCAAAAGGGAGGTGGAGTGTTCTGGACAGAGAAAGTGACCTACCCACGCATGTGGAGGTGACACAGCCGGGGCACTTGGGGAAGTCCAAGTTTAGGGGGGATGGCTTCCAAGATAAAAGGAAACTGATATATTTAGGCAATTGAATAAACAGGACAAGATGACACCACTGTTGTGCCTCAGAGGAGATAAGCGTGATGAGGTCTAGAATACATAGAAATGTCACTGTCTACTCTGATGGATCCTGTATAATCTGGAAAGGAAGGCAAGAGATAGGATACCAGGGTTCTCCAGGACCATTCAGGACACAGAAAGGGGAGAGAATCATCAACATTGTGAATTTAGCATTTTGAGTGCTGGTCTATATTATAAAGACAGAGTTATCAATTCCCTTTTTTTTTTTTCTGGAAATAATAAAGACCTCTCGTCCCTGTTCTCTTTTTGGTTCTGTGCTCCATGACTGACTTAGAAAACATAGTGATGGTCTTTGGCGGTTCTTCCCATTTTAAAGCCTAAAAGCTTTTGGCAAGAGTTTCAAAGAAAATAATGCCAAGAGAGGCTTAAAAAATGTTAACAGAATGACTGTATAAGGACAATAAATAATTCCAGAAAGACATAATTCCAAGGCTTATACAGTAAATCAGATGGAAACCCAGAAAACTCATTGTATTTGATTTGATTCTTTCTAGCACTAAATATATTAGTAATTAATTTTTCTGTGCTCTCAAGACATGATGTGATTATATATGTTTGTCACAGTGGGGAAGAAAAATTAATGAATTCATAAATCAGTGCACTCTTTATACCTCTCTTATAAAGGGCCGTTATTTGTGGCTTAAGGACTACAGAGAGATTACAGCAAATTTGGGCTGAGCCCGCATCTTTCCTTTAAAATTCAGGAGATAAAATTAAACACAAGCAGATATTCATAAATATTAAAATGCAGTCATATTCATTAAAAAGCATAAGGAAAACAGACCACCTCAATTTAAAAAATTAGTAACCTTCCTAATTAGAGAAATGCCTTTAACTCATTCTTACCCTTTAATTCATGGCATTCCTTAAACGGTACAGGAGCTTGTCTTAGGTGAACTTTAAGGTCCCTTCCAAACCAAATGATAAAATCATAAGTATACTAATTGGCTTTTGGTAGATCATTTAAACTTAATAGTTCTGCCCTATCTGATTATTGTTGGGCTTGAATGGATACAGGCAGTGATTTGACAAGTGAGTTCACAACAGGGCCAGATGCGATCCAAATCTTAAATTTGATAACTAGCCAACTGGGTCTTTTTTTATTTCATAATCAGTGATAGTGCTCACATGGACCCTCCTGGAAGAACATAGACCCATTCATTCAGGATTCATTGTTCGAGACCTGAGGTCACCACAAATGCTTAAAGAGCTTCTGAGTGTGATCACTAATTCATGAGAAAGTACTGCTTCTGACTAGAGACTTTAAGAACTAAATTCAACATTTTCAGTGCCTTCTTACTCTTAACCAGGATTTGAAAGGTACAAAGAATTAATTATGCTAATGTGCCTAGTAATGCAAGTGAAATAAAATGTCATTGCAGCAAAGCTTCATCATAATTAGTGGATCACAAGTTTTGAAATAAGGTGCTAAAATGGAAATTTACTGAGATACTGTTTAATGGCATGCTAATACTCTTTATGGTGTTAAACTGGTCAATGTCAGGTAGCAAGCAATGAATGTGAGTCTGTACAAATTTTTTTAATTTCCAAATGAAATAAGAAGCTGTTATGCAATTAAACTGATTTTACAGTTAGGAAATTAATCTAGGACGCTACACCGGTATGTATAAAAGCCATATTACATCACAATTAGTTAAACCGTGGTTTAAGTGTACAAAACCTGTTCTTGTATCAGTAAAAAAAAAAAAAAAAAGGCTTAAGGAATTGACAAAAAAAGCTTATGTCAACTGTGGTGTCAGTCCTAGAGGGTATTTAAAAATAGAAATAATCAGCATTTAGCTGAGTTTTCATTCTCACTGTAATAAAGCAAATTAGCATGTGACATAAGCCATCTCTTAATAATAGTTTCAAGCTGCATTGACATAAAGTAATCAAATTTCCATAGGAAATTTAACTTGCATGCTAGACAGTTTAATTATCTGGTGCACATTTCAATAGTTCCCATTATAAGAAAATATGCCAGAGTTTGTCACCGAGAGTGTCTATAACGATAGTTTGAACACTTCAATAAATTTTAATTATCTTATAAGTCATCTGCCTGCTGATACATACAAATGTGTACATTCATTCAAATATTACTTAATTTGAACAAAACCTGGGTAGTGAAATAGTAACTGAAATCACTCTTAAACTAACAACTTTATTCCAAAAGTTCTTAAAATGTAAAAATAATCTTATCTTTTTGTAATATGAACATTAAAAAGTTGGCATAGAATTTGACAATTAAATCTAGCTTTAATATCCTACTCCAGAAATGTCTCCTTTACCTCTCTGTAGGTTATTGATCCTGCCACCCCCCACGGTCCAGAAAATAGATATGCAAACGGATCATGTCATCTATTTTTATAGTGCTCCATAAAGTACTTCGTAAAGCCCCTTCACATGGGTAACATCACCTGGTCCCCCCCACTGCCCTGAAGTAGTTGGATGACTGCTAGTAATTATTCTCTCATCACAATTGAAGAAAG
This sequence comes from Ursus americanus, assembly GCF_024610735.1. NCBI lineage: Eukaryota > Metazoa > Chordata > Mammalia > Carnivora > Ursidae > Ursus > Ursus americanus. The sequence goes on from NC_142144.1 coordinate 29,053,695, forward strand.
GGAAACCACAATCCCCAGAACAGTCCTGATCTCAAAGCCAGTCCACAGCCTCCTCAGTACTGCTAAAGCTGATCCATCTTGCTTATAGGATGGTCTTGATGTAGGCTCTTATTTAAGACAAAATTGTGACGTGTGAGTTAGGCTCTTTTTTGAGGTCAAAGTATCTTAAAAGGGGCTTCAAGAAGTTGGTGAAGGTGGGCACACTGACACAATGAAAAAGGATGGGGGACAGCCTGACACCATGGCGGGAAAAGAGAGAAAATACACTTTCCAAAGAGGCTCAAGAGTTCCAGCATCACCATAAGCTCAGCTCCCCTTGGTTCAGTCACTGTGGACACCTGCTGGCTCCAGGGACCCTGAACACATGATGGCCCTGCAGCCAGGTACAGTGACTACTGCTGACATCAAAATGCTGTGAGTCATCAGGGAAGGATCAACTGTGTCAGCCCAAGGAAGTGTGCTAGTTTTATTCACAACACTAATAATTATAATAAGGAGGAGGACGCTGATATTTACTAAATATTTACTACACATTAGGCATGTGATACAGCCTCCCTAATCATCATATTCTCCGTCTAGCCTCCTCTTCCCCTCCCATTTATCCGTGGTCCCTTGACCTCCACCTGTAGACTTGGCCTTGCCCCAGTGTCCAGGGCTTGTCCAAAATGTAAGCAAGAACTCTGTGATGATATTTGCCTCATATCTAAAACTCAAAAGCTAAATCACCATTCCTTTTAGTCTGGCTTAAACTTTGGGCCCTATTGCTTGTCACGGGTCTCCTGCTTTATTTCTAAACTATCAGTTTGTGTCCTGGTGGTGATGATACCCTATGGACTTTAAAGTCCATGAAAGAAAAGACAGTATTGAGCTTATTCACTACAGTAGTCTCAGTAGTCAGCATCCAATGACTGACACAAAATAGGTGCTCAAAATACGTATCCAACTGTTTGTCAAATAAACCGAATGGACCTCCAGTCTAGCCCTTATACTTAGATTCTGTTGGTATAACATTCCTAATCTCAGCAGCAGCAGCAGTATTATAAACTACCACTTACTATTTACTGTGTGCCGATGCTTTATATGTATAATTTAATCCTCACAAACCTTGCAAGGTAGGGAGCATCATTTTCATTGCATAGAAAAGGAAAATGAAGCTCCATGAGGCTAAATGATTTTCACAACGTCTGTTACAGACAACTGGTCAAAGAACCACCATTCAAACAGAGATCTGAGTTACTCCACATAGAGCCACCATGTTCTCTTCTGGACGCTCCTGGGAATTGCCGTGACCTTCTGAACCCCAGACCAAGGTTTTGGACCGTCTTGCTTGCTGATAGTCTTTCCTGATGTCAAATGCCTCCCTGTCCTTGGTTCACCCTTTCCTGTGCTGGGACATTTCGCCTGAGCTGACTTCTCTTAAACACCGTACAACTACTTATCTTCGGTAGCCACGTCCTTTTGATCAAAGCCCTTCCTTTTGATCGTGACAGTTTGAAGCATCAGAGGTTGCCCCTGGGCAGGGTATATCTTATTGAGTGGTCGGGGAGAGCAGGGCTCAGAGAGTGAGTGGCCGCCAAAGGCTTTAAAGATTACAAAGGGTCAGGTGAGTGAAACGAAGTATTACCATCTAGAACAAAAGGCAGAAATGGGGTGGAACGTGGATGAACAAATTGGGTATTAATAATTAAATGGAAATCGAATGAGAAAAAAAAAAGTGTGACCAAAAGCCGAGTGTGAGAAACTTGAGTAATCACCACAAACCGACTTTCCTTTTTGGAAATCAGCCTGGAACGAAGAAAGATTGAGTTTGTTCAAAGGGTGTAGCACAACTGCTCCCAGTGTTTCTTCTGCCTGAAGACATGCATCGCTCTATCTGTGGCCTGGCATGTCATGGGCTCTCAACAGGTTTTGTTGGATAAATAAATCAGCCAGTTATGGTGAAGACAACATTATGCATGCCAACATTTCCTCCTAAGAGCAGGTCAGTCTACCAGTGTCCTCTCTATTCCAGAAGGTGAATTCTAGTCTTCCCCATACTGCTGCACACAGCCTAACTGGCAATATTATGCCAACTGCACCATGCGCCCATATTCCCGCCTTCTGATGCATTCATCGTGTTCTACTACTTGGTTATGCGTTGTCTTATCTATCACACAGAAATCCTGCAGGATAGGTCCTAAGATCTTTGCTGACACCCCCATACATTATGGTGGAACACCATTACACATTATAGTTTCAAACACGAAATTCAGTAGAATCTAAATGAAAAATTTAAGTGAGCCTTTCCATACTTTCTTGTACCGAACACAAAACGGTTGTCGTTAATTATATGATTGACTTTCTTTGTTCAACTGTTGTTAATGAAGAAATACAAGTCTTGTCATTTCACAAGAGTTGCTACAAATGGAAGGACGAGTACAAAAACTGTTGGGAAGCCATGTGCCTGCTGGGCAGCACGCTCCCCACCTCCCCAGCTCCCAGGCGCCAGCCTCAGGGGGCATGTCATGCTAACCCATGCCAGGGCGTGTCTTAAAAGTGACTGGATTCCATGAGCCTTTAGGATTACTTGCAAAGAATTGGGACTACAAATATTAAGTCTGTGAATGTCAAGGCTCTACCTCTCATGTTCTATCAAGTGAAAAGAGTAGTATAGACTAGCCAAAGGCACAGGCTTTCAAGTCCTACGAAGTTGGGTTTTGATCCAGGCTCGCTCTTCTTAGTAGCTGTGCAGTCTTGGAAAAATAATTCTTTCTGAGCCTCATTTTTGTCACTTATTTAAAAAGCTAATCATTGCCGTCACCTCCTGAGGCCATTGTGAGGATAAAATAAGACAATATGCATAAAGCACCAGGGCCATTGGTAGATATTAGCTCTTCATTTGTATTATTATTATTAGATTACAATTTCTGGGCATGGACTGCGCCTTCTGTTTGCCTGAATCCCTAATGCAATGGTAAAAAAAACAGTTCATTTATTTAAAAGCCTGAGCTTCTAAAGGAATAAGCTTTAATTTTCAGAAAAAAACAGTCTTCTGTATAATATAGGTCAAATGAGGTGTGAGATAATGAGAAACCACAAACCTCCCGTGGCCTCCTTGGCTGAGGAGAAGCGATAGCAGGGGAGAACGCCAGTTCTGAGCCCCTTGAACACTTTCAGTAATCAGCAGACTCATGAAAGGAAGGGAATTTCATCTCTGTTAAAAGTGGTGGAAATATTACGCTCATTTGAGCTGTCTGAGCTTTGGCCTAGAAGGCAAAACTAAATGGTTTGCTTGCCCAGGAAAGAGCTGAGAGGATTTCATTTTTTTTTTTTTTTTTTTCTTCACTCTCAAAGCAAACCTGGCTTCGTTACCTCTTTTCTTCTGTCAGGGAACGTCTCAAAGCATCTGGCAAGCTCTTGACTGCCGCCAATCCTGTTTCTGAGACTTTTACTGATCCAGAAAATAGTTGAATCTGTGCTCTTGGGAAGAACAAACATTGACAGGGGATTTCCAGCAGTTGGCGCCAAAAATTCCTTAACTTGTAAAGTGAGGCTAGAACCAGTACCACAAAAAGAAGGGGCTTTGGGTTTTTTTCTTTTTGTGTGTGGGGGTTGGGGGGAGGCAGATACTCTGCGGGGAACACAGTATCTCCCAAATAAATAGCCGCCCCCAGCCTGAGACAGAGTTGCTGTTTTCCTGCTAGGGAGTTGGTGTAATTGGTATCAGTAAAACATCCATATTTCAGGGACTATTGTGTGAAAATAGACGAAAAAGAACAATAGCAAAGAAAAAAAATGCCTTGGAGTCACTTTAAAAGCACTTCCAGCACAGTGACTTAACTCTAAGCAAATTGTAACAGCTTCCACTTCCTAGGCCTTCCCTGGGAGCCAGGCACTTCCCAGGCATTATCACTTTCTCACATTTCATTCTCACAATGAATCTGTAAGGAAGGAGGTAGAATTATCCCCGTTTTAGAGATGAGGAATTTATGACTCAGAGACACTAAGTGACTTGGAGAAGGTCACTCGGCTCATAAATGATGGAGCCAGAGTTTAAGAGATTACCAGGTTTACTGTCCCTAGCCATTCTACTCACTGCCCCAGGAAAGGAGAGACAAGCTCAGCTGACTGAAGAAGACCGTGGCCGAGCCAGCGTGGACTGTTCAGGACGTAAGGAAACAGATTGCAGACACTACAAAAGGGGAGAGTGAAGCATCGGAGGGGAATACAGAAGCAGGTGGCAGTTCCAACCATTTATCTGGGACGAGAAAGATAGTATCTAGTTGAAAGAGAATGGATGGTCAAAATGAGACTGCAATATTAGTTAAATGTGTATGTTTTTATGAATCATTGTATATGTTTACCTATACGTAGTGATTAGTCATTTTATATACGTTCCTTATTTTTGCTCAAGTCCCAACTGCGAGTGCTTGTCTAGTGCAAATATTTGCATCCACCTACCATACTAATCATAATTATTAAACTTTTCCTGGCACCCTCTCCCCCCTTTCCCACTCTTACCTCACCCTATTAGTTTCATTTACAGTAATATTTATAATTAGTGTTTGTTTGTCTACATACCTGTGTGCTGTCTAGCTCTCACTCCCTACACAGGCAATGGGAAATTTCTTGCAGAGGCATGGCTCACCGTGGAAGCCTAGATTATTTTTCTTGATTGAATGAGTGCTCAGTTGAGGTTTCTATTTCCTGATTGATCGGCAAATGTTCTTCGTATTTAGTGAACATTAGCTCTTTGTCTATCAGATTTGTTTCACATGTTCTTTTATTGCTCATGTTCCCTTTGTTTTTTGTTGTTGTTTATGATAGGTGTTTAATTTTTAAAAATGCTAGAAATAAGGTATTTTGTAATATTCATTTCAATGTATTTCTCTTCATCATTGTGATTTCTGAAACATAGGTACCTATTAGGTCTGTCTTTTAATGATTTGCTATTGTACTTTTAACTCTTAAATGGCCTGGAATTGATTTTTAATATATGGTGGAATTAAGAATTTAAAAGAAATTATTTTCACAAATGATCTATTTTCTCAACCCCTGATTTCATGTGTATTTCTTCCATATTCCTTTATGATTTGCAACATATGAGATATCAATGTAGTCTATTAAATCAATGTACTTCTTTAAATACATAAACACATCTGTTCTATTTATTTACCTGTTAATCCTTTTGCTACTACTTCCCTGTTTTAACTGTTGTTTTATAGAAATTGCATTTTCTGATGTACTCTACTATCTCTTAAGGCAAGGCCCCTCTATCATTTTTCTATTTCCAAATTTTCTTACCATCTTTGCCTGACTTTACTTTCCGTGGAATTTTAACATTAGTTAAATAGTTAATATAGTTATCAATCCAGTGTGATCATAGCAGGTGAAGCAGTCTTTCCTTGCATCATTGAATGATCCCCCGACACTGGCAACTGCATTGCCATCCTGGCAACTCCTCTGTCCCTCCAGCTCTGCACTTGACTTACTGAGATTTCATTCCATGCACGCATTTCAGCATGACCATTCTTGCCCTATACTTTTGAGAATTTTAGCCTCCAAACTAATGTAGAAGCAGATTATGATGAGAATCAAATCTTAAAAATCAGTGGAGCAGAGTGGCATGTCATCTTAGGTAGAAATAAAGATTCAGTTCAACATGTAGGAAAATTATATTTGAAAGCCCCTTCAATTATCTATTTAGTTTGGCATGTATGGTTTTGTGTACATGACTGTGTGCAGTAACACGCATATATTATAATACATAATTATATATAACATGTCGTATAAGGAGTACGCTCATTTAGGGGAGATTTAGTGTTATATTTTCTCTCTCCCTACCTCCCTCTACTGAGTCTATTTTAATTTATATGAATTGAATGCACTTATGAGACAGTTTCACTCTGTCTACATGGTTGAGAGATGCCTCTTGGGTTATTTTGTTATTGCGTTATTTTGGGTTATTTTGTTGGGTTATTTTGTTACTGAATCTCTGATTTAGGCAAAAATTATTTTTTAAAAATTATATCTTCTTTCAGCATGGATTTGCTCTTTTGCAAATAGCAAACTGTATGTAAGACATCGATCTGATTCTCAATTTGGTTTTATGAGTCTCGTTTAAATTTTGCCCCAGATTTTGATGGAAGTTTTACTATTAGGCTTGAGTTTTAGTGTTACAAGTTTTTGTATTGTGTGTTTGTATTGTGTGTGTGTGACCTGTGCTTTTATTATTATATGGAGAGAAATTGGAAGATGTTGCATCTGAGGCTACTAGAAAAATACAATATCACTAGATGCTTCCAAACTATTTAATAAATATTCGTTTGAAGAATGGTGTTAAAGGATAAGTCTGTTAAAGAATTAACTTCAACTGGAATTTCTTAATAGGATTGCTTGTAGGGGTGAGGATGATTATGTGGATTAATAATTATCCATGGCAGCGGAGGGAAAGTTGTCCTTCATTTTACTACCACGTCACTCTTATGCCAAATGCAGTTGTTTCTGCCTGGTGCTAAATGCTCAATATTGTTAGCTAATTTCACTTCCCTATTCAGCAAGAGGAGAATATTTTCATCCCTGCTTCCATTAAAACTTGGTCCTCACATACCAATTTAATGAATCCCTCTGAAGGAAGTTTATGGATGAGCCTTTGTTCCAACTAGGGGCAAAATATTAGGTCTTGATGCTCTGCTGGAATTGGTCTTCTTCTCAGTCTTTCAGTGCAGAGATTATGATCATAGCCTAGGACTTTAGGTGAGCAAAAGAAAACTGTGTTTGACAAACACCATCTCTGACTAACTAAGAACAGTGTGATATGAGATGGCTGAGATATGGTCTTTAACCTCCGGAAGCTTCCAGTCTAGTGTGGGAGAGAAAGACTTAATTGAATAGCTATATTATGGTGTGAAGAGTCCTGTATTAGAGAGATGACCAAAATGAGACCAGGACACAGACATGAGATGATTAATTCTGCTTGGTCAGGAGTCAGAGGAACAATCAAAAGAACAAAAACCCGAATCACCATTACAGGAAATAAACAGGCCAAAAATTGTGAGTAAAAAAAATCAGCAGTTATGTTAACTATACTTCAATTTTTAAAAATTTTTTAAATTAAAAAACAGTTTTTTTAAAGTTTAATAGCAGCAGAAATGGTAGTAAATGTTACATGAACTAGTTTCTGGAAATCTGCGTGGAAGAGCTGAGTTTTGCAGGATGAATGAGTACAGGCAAAGCATCCTGGAGACGTCGAGAGATCAGCATGCCCTATCTGTGTAGGTGTGAAAATGCTCACTCTGGTACAAGAAAAATAAGTTGTCTGCTATGATTCATCTTGGTGTGCATGTTTGGAGTGTTGGAGGTGAAGTTAAAGACTAGGAATGGCCTCCTAAGCCATACTATTGATTCTGAAATTTGCTCTATGGGTGACTCGGAGGTTATGGTGCAGAAGAATGGTGTGGTCATATTTATGTTTTAGAAAGAAAGCTGGTAACAAAATAGGGAGCTGAGGCCAAGAAGATAGTTGGGAATAATTTGTTCCTGCCAGCTAAATGTAGAGCTTGCCCTCCGTTCCTCTTTGCTTCTGGAAGAGGGTTTTAAAGCAGAGGAGGAAATAGAAAGGAAGAAAAGCTAAAAGAGGCCAAGAAGAACATTCTGGAGGAATTTATATTGATCAACAGTAGGAGTGAGGAAGGGAAGCTTCCATTCCTCTCACTTCAAGATCTTGTATGGTGGCATCTCAAGCCTGGAAACCAGGAACTGCCTACTGGATGCTGTCTCCTGGTTTCTAACACCTCTCCCTTTTTTGCCTCTCACATCTGATCTTGTCATTAAATTTTAATTAAAAAAAAAAAAAACTTTTCTCCTGTCCTTCCTACCATGACTAACGCTGGCTTCCAGTTTAAACACTTTGCACCTAATCAAGATCCTAAAGGGCTTATTTTCCCTCTCCCTGTTGAATGTTGCTCATAGATGATTCCCCAGCAGTTCTGCTTTTCTCATTACAAACCCTGCTCAAAAGCTTAATTTGAAGGACAAAAGTTAAATTCTTGGAATAAATTTTAAAACTCCATCCTACCTACCGGCATGATTGCTCTCATTCACTGCCTATGGCCATAGTCTTTCTCCCAAAAATCCCTTCTGAAACTTCACTCCTTCGTCTGCTCATATTAATTAGAATTACAAGTTCAGCTCAAATCCTGTTTCTCGTTACACATTTTTAGGTGGGTAAGAGGAGGCCACACTTACCTTTTGTTTGGCACTTGAAACTTTGAGAAAGCCTTCCTCGTTTCTCTACATATATTATTTGCCCAAGTGTTTGGAAGTTCTCACAAATAGTCCTATGGTCTCATAGTTTCCAGTGGGCAAGTGTTTAATTCAATTCAGCCAATATTTCTTGTGCACCTAGCACGTGGAAGGTATTGTGCTCAACATTCTTGGGGTGCCCGTGTTAAGGGATAAGTAAGTGTCAGGAAGAACAGAGAACAAATGTGTTCATTGGAGAACTATTTCCACTTCACCTGTATGATTTATGATTTGTGACTTTTCAAATAAGAAAAGATAATAAGAAAAAAATACTCTTCCTTCACTGATTTGGTGAATTCCCTAAGTAGATGAAATTGTGATGGAAGTTCCATAAGTGTGTTTAAATGGCACACATTTCACATTTCCCAGCAAAAATCCCCTCTCTGTAGACACAAACGCAATCAAGCCTTCGATACCGAACTACACATTTTATCCTAATGTGTGTATTGCTAATTATAACATAGGTCTTCATCCGTTTGGGCTGTTATAACAAAAGACCACAGGCTGGGTGGCTTGTAAATAACAGAAGTTGATTTCTCACAGTTCTAGAGATTGGAAGTTGGAGATCAGGGTGCCAGTATAATCAAGGAAGGGCCCCCTACTGGGTCACAGCCTGCCAGCTTCTCGCTGTGTACTCACTCACACAGTAGTAGGGGCGGGGGAGCTCTCTCGAGCCTGTTGGGCATTAATCTCATTCATGAGGATTCTGCCCTCATGACTTCGTCACTTCCCAAAGGCCCCACCTCCTCCTACCATCACATTGAGCATTAGGATTTTAGCATGAATTTTGGGGGAACACAAACATTCAGGCTGTAGGGCCATATATATTGAAAATGCCTTCCTCAGAGGCTGAAAGTTTAGGAAACTGACGTGAACATTTTCCACACCATCCTTCTACAAGTGCCTGCACTGTTTTAGGCTTCTCTGCTGTTTGTTTTAAAGGAAAGTAAACATAATTTCTTTTAATTATTTCACCTGAGGGGAGAATTTAACAAATGAGTTAATAACAACCATAGTTAGAAATGGAATACAAGAAGGGGACAAGCTGTAAGGAAGTAGACAAGCCTGATAAAAGTTTAAGACCAGTTGTGTCAGCCCTGACATTTAACACTAAAAACCATTCGCCCTCTGGTCTTAGCAAGGAAGATCCGTTGTAAGGATTCAGTAATTCATTAGATAGGAAACACAGTTTTCCAGATGATAGGAATTTTATCCCAGAGGCATTTGAAAATCGTAGAGAAAAATATAGGATTAAGTAAGCCTCATAAGAAAGCAAACATACCCTATGTTACCATCTTTGGCCAATGCTTTCTAATTCTTCTTTTTCGTATCTTTAAATACAGAATCCCCTTCACCTACAACTGAGTTTAGAAAATTCATTAAGTTCTGATGCTGATGTCACTGTCTCAATCCTGACCATGAACAACTGGTACAATTTTAGCTTGTTGCTGTGCCAGGAAGACTGGAACGTCACTGACTTCCTCCTCCTCACCCAGAAAAATTCCAAGTTCCACCTTGGGTCTATCATCAACATCACCACCAACCTCTCCTCCACCGAGGACCTTTTGAGCTTCCTGCAGGTCCAGCTTGAGAGTATTAAGAACAGTACGCCCACCATGGTGATGTTTGGCTGTGACATGGAAAGTATCCGGCGGATTTTCGAAATTACCACCCAGTTTGGAGTAATGCCCCCTGAGCTTCGTTGGGTGCTGGGGGATTCCCAGAACGTTGAGGAACTGAGGACAGAAGGTTTGCCCCTCGGGCTCATTGCTCATGGAAAAACAACGCAGTCCGTCTTCGAGTACTATGTACAAGATGCCATGGAACTGGTTGCGAGAGCTATAGCCACGGCCACCATGATCCAGCCAGAACTCGCGCTTATCCCCAGCACGATGAACTGCATGGAGGTGGATGCCACAAATCTCACTTCAGGACAATATTTATCAAGGTAGGATGCAAGGCCTGTGTTACATCCCCATGCACAGGGTTTTGACAGGAAGCAAGATTTCCCTCTCTCTCCCCTTTGCAGAAATCTTGACTTCGAGTAGCTTTCAACTCTAATAATATTTCTGAGAGGCGTCTGGTTACAGAGGCGAGTATTTCATGATCTGTCATCTGGAATTTGGTCTACGGATTTGAAAGCGCATGGTGTGTCGTAGAAACACACAGTCCTGCTTTTAAACCCTGGTTTAGCCTCTTACTAGCTATTTCTTCTTGGCAAGTTGTTTAAAAACTCTGACCCTCGGTTTTCTAGTTCATAAGCAAGGATTACATTGAATAGCGTGATAGATGATAATTAAGATACCATAAAATTATGTATGAAAAGTACCTAACACCATGCTCGGCTCATAGTAATTACACAAAAAATGTTTCTCTCCCCTGCCCACTCTTATATCAACAGATTCAGACAAATCTCTTGAAATCTATACAGAGAAAAAAATTAGTCGAGCAGCAAATGGATTTTTCTCTCTCCTCCCATGCCGTGATGCTTAAAACAGTGTAGAGTCATAGTTAAAGGCACAGACCCTGGAGCCAGACTCTCTGAGCCTGAATTTTAGTTCTGCCACTTATTGCTTGTGTGACTCGGTCAAGTTACTTAACTTCTCTGAGCCTTAGTTGCCAGTGTCCTGTATCCATTTATGTAAAATGGACCTAACAATAGATCCTACTATCCATGGGGTCCTTGTAATAGGTAGGTGATAGCTAGGTAGCTAGCTGGCTAGGTGATCAATAGGCAATAGATAGCTAGACAGAACTAAGAGTTCCACAAGAGTTTTATTGCCAAAAACATGGAGTTTATATATATATAATATATATATAATATATATATATTTAGCTCAGAAGTAAGACACATAGACAAATAATGATGATGGAATGGGCTAAATGCCACCATATAATTTCATGTACAAAGTACCATGGGGTCCTTGTGAAAGAAGGCACATAACTTTAATATAAATTAAAACTTGAGGAGCCAGAAAGATTAGTTTGATCTTGCAAGGCCTGTGTTACATATGACCTATTTAAAGGTACCTAATATATATATAATATCTATATTATGTATATGTATATCCATAATTAGGTACCTCTAATTAGGGACCTTTTTATTTAGGTACCTTCTCCAGTTTATCAGTCTGGTTCAGAAGCTAGAATGAAAAAATCCATTTAATTTAAAGAATAACCCGTAACATGGAAATAGTTTTCATGATCCCTGGGAAAAGGAGACTATCCTTGGAAGATATTTTAAAGGGTTCTGATTTTTTCCTGAAAAGGACCACCTATGATCAGAGAGACCAAATCAGAGAAATTTTTGCTCTTTTAAAGGTAAAGGCTTAGTTCCAGGCTGGTCCCATTTTTAGTTTATTTATTTATTTTTAGTCATCTCTAAACCCAACTTGGGGCTCAAACTCACGACCCCAAGATCAAGCGTCGCATGCTCTTCTGACTGATCAGGCAGCCCTCTTGGAGCAAGAATATCTTACTATATTGAGACACAAAAGACAACCTCACAGTGTCTTGCCTTTTAAAAAAGACATGACTATTCGATGAAATGTCAAGTGGTCATAAGCATTTTACATTTAATCTTACATATATAGATTGAGCACCTACTGTGTGCAAAGCAACATGCTAAATGCCATAAATTGGCAGAGTTTAATCACAACCTATACACTCCCTGAAGAATGTTGTTAATACAATAAAATAATTCAAAATTCATTTATTAGGAATCTACTGATGATAACATTAGATATTCTGTCATCATCTGAACTTTCCATTTTCCCCATATTGTATTTGAATTTCCGCAAGATTAAAGTCTTTGCATATTTTATTTTACAGCTGCTATCAAGATTTAATATACTATTTTTGAACTAGCACGTAATTGAGGCTCAGGATTTTATCTGGGATAAAAAAAAATCCTCCTTCATAACAAAAATATAAGCAAAACTTTGATGTGTGATTTTGAATAGTCATTATTTTGGAAAGACAATCATGAACAGCAGACAGGAAAAACCCCTACGAAAGTTACATTAAGTTATTTAGCATCTTTCTGCCTCATATAAAATGGAGAGCACAAGAAAAATGATTCTGTTTGGATCCTAAAAATGTTTAGAAACTACAGAGAGAAATATTTGTTGACTTGGGTTGTATATACCCTAGGGGTTCATTTTATCAAGATCAAACTGATCTTTCTGGCTCCTCAAGGTTTAATTTATATTACAGTTATGTGCCTCCTTTCACAGGATCCCATGGTACTTTGTACATGAAATTATATGGTGGTACTTAGCCCATTCCATCATCATTATTTGTCTATGTGTCTGACTTCTGAGCTAAAGTATAAATTTCATTAAGTAGAGACACTATTATTCAGCCTAGTTTAATGCCTAGCACATAGCAGCCACTTAATAGACATTTATTGAAATAGAAGGAAGGAAAGGAAATTTTATATTATATTTACATCCTACATTATCTGTGGCTGTAGAAGAAAAATAGGTGGCTCACAGATAAATAAAATTTTGCCTAAATTAAAAACATAGTCTTTTTTTTACTTAGGTACTTAGTGTCTTTCTTCTTTTCTTTTTTTCTTTTTTCTTTCTTTTTTTTTTTTTTTTTGGTGGAATGTTAGGTCCATGGATAACCTTTGCCCCTATGGCTGTTTCCACATGTTCATTCCACAAAGTTTGAAAGTTTAAAAGAAGAGCATAAGGTATGGAGCCCAGCAGCAATTCACAGTGTACAAGGGTCAGTGACAATGTTTTCATCTCCACGAGTGTGTTTGAGAGTGAACTCCAAGAAGTTCAGGAAATATGCCTAGGACTTCTTAGGCTCCCTGAGGAATACGGTCAAAGAGAAAGTTTCGGAGTGTTCAGGAAAGGTTCAAGGGAAGTGAGCTAAACCCTGGAAGGAGTCTTTATAATGAATATCTGAAAAGCTGCCTAAAGCCATAAAACATCTGTGGAATTTCCATCAGTCTTACTTACTTTGTTGAATACAGTCTTTTAGGAAGTTCGTTATTCTCAGTCCATAAGTCACATCTGCATACAGTAATTTTCTTAATTGTTCCTAAATTTTGTGAGGCTGACCCCACTCCTTCACTGCGTAATGAAAGTCATGAGGATAATGAGCCATGAAGAGCGGGTGTCAGTTATGCAAGCTTTCATTTCTCACACAGTCATTTTCAGTTTGGCCTGACAGAATTGTTAACATTTTAAAATGTTAATGAAATTGCCAAAAACATGGATTTTTCAGCTTAGGCTTTAGACTTGAAAAATGATTTCTCACGGCAGGCTACATAGATGGAACGATAGGTATAGGGGATTTTATTCTTCCGGGGTCCCCACACGCCAGAGCAAATGTCCATCTAAGGTACATGTAGACAAAACCACTTGGGGGTTAAGTTTATGGTGTGATCTTTAACAATTTATTTGCAAGTCATTTTATTAAATGCCAGTTATTTGAAGCGATGATATCTGGTATATTATTCAGTAACATGAGTGTTTTTGTGTAGCCGTTGGCTGTTTGTTGAACTAGGGTGAGGTTGAAAGTAAGGAAATGATTATAAAACAAAAGGATACGTGATTCTTAAAAATAGAGATACGTTCATATAGACAGAGGAGGAAATAATTAAATCTTTACAGACACTGAGGAAGAAACACTGGAATTGAATCTAGCTAAACAAGTCATTTTCTGGTTTGGGGCAAATTCACAGTCCTAGGAAATGGCAAGACCCTAAAGAGAAATCTGGTACAGTTGGAGCATACGTTGCGTATGAAGAGGATTTGACATGATTCTGGAAAAGTAGTTCATTCGATAGCATGCCACACGGGGCTTTTATGCCAAGCTAAGAAGTGTGCATTTTATATGCATACTGATGTCACTTGAATGGCAGAACATTAGCCATGACATATTTGTAAAGTCATAATCCTGTAACGAATTAACCAAAGTAATACAGTATAAAAACCTTGAAAGTAATTTTTTAAACCATTATGATAGAAAAATTGTTTTTACTTCTCAAAATTAGTTTTAGCCTTGCCTGCATTTACTCCCTTATTGCATCATAAACACCAGACTCTGGCGAAAGTGAGTAGGAGTTTGACCTACCGTTTCTAGGGTTAGGATTTGTCCATGCTTACTTTAGGCTCTGGATTCTAATGAATCTATTGTTCCTAGAGAAAGAGCTCCCTAGGGCTAGTCATAGCATGGTCGAAGACTGTTATCCTTTCTTTAAGGATTTCAAGAGTCTAGGCACTTACAGACCCTCGTTCCCTTGGCCTAAGTAGTCCCTGACCCTTTAGCTTATAATTATAGTCCTGATAGTTATTCTAGCTTCTCAACAGGCCATAGAATCTTGCCTTTATTCTTTGAACAGCTTCTGCAGGTCAGTTCTGTATCAAGTAGGCAGTGATTAGTTCCTTTACTCATTCACAACCATTTGTTGAAGCTTACTAATATTAGGTGAGGCCTTTGGCTAATGCTGGAGACATAAAGAGTAGAAAACAGGGGCCCTGTTCTCAGAAGCTTACAATCCCCTTCTTCTGTTCTCTCACTAAGAGAAGATATGCTCCTCTAATTATCCATCTTTTTACCCACTTTCTTTGACCTAGCTGTCTATCATTCTTCATTGGGACAACACCCATTCTACCATTATTTTCTTTTTTTTTTTTTTTTTTTTTTTTTTTTTAAAGATTTTATTTATTTATTTGACAGAGATAGAGACAGCCAGCGAGAGAGGGAACACAAGCAGGGGGAGTGGGAGAGGAAGAAGCAGGCTCATAGCAGAGGAGCCTGATGTGGGGCTCGATCCCACAACGCCGGGATCACGCCCTGAGCCGAAGGCAGACGCTTAACCGCTGTGCCACCCAGGCGCCCCTCTACCATTATTTTCTGGCAGTAGCTGGCATTGTTAGGCCACCTCCTCATTTGTCCTTGAAGAACGGTCCAACATGCTGGATACTCTTTCTCCTCCAAGTTATGTTCACCTTTATGCTTGCATGGTCAAGCAATACCATGATTCACTGGCCTTTTATTCTTAGTAAATGTTGCTTTATTTATTGATTCTGCACATATTGTTTGCAACCTACTATGTGCTGGTATTGTGAGGCACTAGGAAACTTCAGAAAAAAAAAGACCAAAACAAATACCCATTCAAAAATCGCAAGATATAAATTGATGGGCCCCATTTTATTCCTGGATGTTAAAAGAGTTCCAGAAGGACTTGAGGCTGGGTGATATAATTCTAATTTTGGATGTTCTTGTCCACTTTATGATACTTCGCTGGCACTGTGACCCTAGCAAAGTTATTTAATCTTTAGAAACTTTAATTTCCATGATTATAAGGATTCCCAACTTGAAAACTCAAGTGGTATGTCTAGGGTCATTCAGCTGGTACTTTATAGGGGAAGATTTAAACCAGTTCATCTAAATCCTAATTCCTAATTCAGAATTAATATAAACCTTTCTTAATTGGGATCCTGTTACTTTGCAGTTCATATTCTTTCAGTTAAAGCTATATAAATCACCAGGCATGAGGACCCATGTATAAGCATTCTTGTCTGAGGACCCTACTGAGTCAAACTAGTTAGCCTATAGTTTTCATCAGGTACACAGAAGAGATGCAGTTGCACTGAACATGGGAGCCAGGGGTTGGAGGCTGGTAACACTGATTCCTTGTATCCCCAAGGAGAACCCATTGCTGTGTGGTAACCTAGTGTGTCCAGCTGTTACTCCTACGTTAACACTCTCTGCTAGGGTGTCCAAGGTGTCAGTACTTCTAGAAAGCACGTGCCTTGGTGTCATGAATCTTAGGGACCAACACTTAAGTTCTGTTTCCAGATGTTTCCAGTAGGAACCCCTATCACTGGACTAACTTGATTGAAATCCTTTGAACTTACCACGCTCACTCTGTGTCACTTAAGTCATGCCAAGAACTGAGTCTGAGATTTTCACTAAGTCATGGAAGCCTCAAATAAGGAACACTGGAAAATAGGTATTCCCTCAGGACTCTGTTTTGATGAAAACAGCTCAAATTTGCTTAGTCCAGCATCCAGCAAGTTTTATTTAAACTGTGGAATTTTTCCAAATTAGGAGAGCTTCTAAGCTTTTATTTGCTGGAGAGGAAATTGTGCTCTTTGTTGACTTTTTTACTTTGTATGCATCTACCATAAAGTTTGGAACTATGTCAGAAAGAGGTATGAAAGTGCAGAGGGTAATACTGTAGCTCTGCTCTGAACTCCAGATCTATCTCTCAGGCCACTTCCACCTCCAGACCCTATAACCCTTTGGATGGATGGTTGACTGGTAAATACCGCATGATGCGCCAATGCCAGGGCTGTGCTGCTGGAAGGGTTATCAGCACCTGGGTTAGTGCTGGAGCCAGATCCAGAGAGCTAGAAAGAAGTAAGTTGGGGTATTCCACAAGGCAACTAGCAGTCCAAGGGCTGGGCACAGACCACAATTGTGCCGAAGAGTCAAGGTTCATACCAAAAAGCAGAGGGAAAGAAAAACAACTTAAGGGTATGGAACAGATCTAACTACAATGTGAGAGCGAAACACAGGAAAAAAAAGTGCCAACTTGTCACTTGTGGCGCACGAAAGCAGGAAAAAGAGTGTTCTATCCTTGTGACTGATTTTTTGATGTATACTATTCACACCGATAGTAACACAGCCCGACAGGTATATTAACACAATCACATAGGCTACTATTTTTCTCCTCTTGGGAGAAAAGCCAAGAAGGACAGGAGCTGTCCTTCCACCGTAGAGTTTCACTTGTAAGTAACTGAGTTTTGCTGATGTTGACAAAACATAGACTCAAATGATTCGTATGTTTGTACATATGTATATTTAACATGTTATTAAATTGCTGTTGTCCCTTAACTGATAGAAATCTATTTTAAAAGATGAGCTTAAAAGTTGACGTGATCAATGATTAAAATACATGGGGCCCTCTGCTCTGAGGATCGAAATTTATCAATTTCTAATTCCTATTAAATTCCTTATCATCAGAGAGGTTTCCCATTGAACTAATTTCTATTTTTATACTATCCATTATTCAGGGGAAAATATATGAGAATTTTAATGCTTTGAACAATTTATAAATTGCAGATGCAAATACTTCCTGGCTGGCTGAGCCGTATTCTTCTGGCAAAGTGATGAAGAGCCCTTTAAGAGATACATGTCTAGTCTGAGCAGAAGACATGTGTTTAATTGCATTTACCCCATAGACCTCACTGAGCAGTAACTCTGGCCAGGCACTGTGTTGTGCCTAAGATTCCAAGATGGCTCCGTACTCTCTAGGTGCTTAGATGCAGGCTGAAGTCTCTTTCAGCTTGACAGCCTGCAGTGTTATGAAGCAGAGCCGTGGAAAGGGAGGGTTTGTTTATTCCTACCAGCCACTCTGTGGAAGAAACTGCTCTCAGACTGTAGAGAATGTCAAAATCCACACCCTCAGAGATTTATGGCCCAAAGTCAAAGATGGAGGTGATCATCTGTCAAATACTTGCCCTTTAGGATTACTGTGAAGGACTAGAGAGGACAGTGAAGGCATCATTTCACATGGAGCTCAAGAAATCATCTATATTTAATATTTAAAATGGAGAGCTGTCCCATACGCAGATAACAAAATCGAAGAAAGCAATGTCCTCTGACAGAATTGGACCATGGGCAAGCTCTGTGGCTGAGGTGGCAAATTCATGTCTTCGGGCAGGGGTCTGCTGCAGTGAAAGAGGCCACAAAGTGAAGGCTGGACTGGTAACAGCTGCCCATACAAATAGACAAAGGGTCTCCAGCCATTTTTTTAAAAAACGAGATGGTAAAATAGACATGAAAAGCATAAAAGGAGGTAAATCGATGGATTTCAGAAGGAGTGGGAGGGGCCTAGAGAGGCTACAGCAAAAATCGTAAAATTAACCAGGGATGGTCAAGAGCTGATTCAAGACAAGACCTCCTTTTAATAGGACACAGTATTGGCGTTTCTGATCTACAACGTCCACCAACAGGAAAAGAGGGAACGAGAAAAAGAAGAGAAAATTCAGAAAAATAAAATAAGAGAAAGAGCAAAAAGAAATAATGAGGTAACCATGGATTAACTCACATGTCGGAAACTAAGAAACCTGGAGGAAAGGGAAATAATCTAGAGCCTGGGGAAGAGACACAAAATGAAGATAATTTAGAGAACAAGGGGCATTAGGGAAAAGTCTTTAGGAATTAAGAAAAATCACGCACATGGATTAAAATACAAACAGAAAATATAAATAGTGGATAATTCAGACAACTGGATATCTATAGTGGTTGTTAAAGATCAGAACTGGACTTAAGTTCTTTAAAAGACGTAAGACTATCCAAAGACAGAATAGTTTGGGGCTCTCCAATGATAAAGAGCAGGAGAAGAGCCGTATGAGCATGAGCTTGTCGCACATGTAAAACTGTAGAACTTTGGAGGGTGTGAGTTTTGACTGGCAGGTTCGTTACATGATTGTAGATAATGAATCATGTGAAGAAAAGATGGGATTTCTGAACGTTAGTAGATCTCTTCCCAACTCTCCTCCCTCCCCCCTCCAACCCCATCCCCACCCCAGGAAAAGGAGAACAGGAAACTTGAAGGATATTCCTTTGTCTCATACTAAAAGGGCTTTATTGAGCTTCTGCTATAGTCAGTAGCTCTAGAGCTAAATTTAAAGTGACCAAGAAATAAATATTTAGATTGACTGCATAGCAGCAAATCAGCCTAACAAGAATTAGGTGGGGCTGCTGGGAGGGAAGTTGGAGAGAATGTCACTAACAATAATAGAGGCAAAGGCAAAAATTTAAAATTGAGTTCTCACAGTCTAAAAATTTTATAGAGCTTTATGGAGGATGTACAAATCTCTCATTCCTCAGGGGAGGAATATTAAATATGATGAGATGATCATGGGAAAAGAAATTCAGCTCATTTTTCAAGATATAAGAGAATGAGAATACAGATTCTTTTAATGATACAAAAGAAAGTTCCCAAAGGGGAAAATAAATTTTATGGCTTTATGGAGCAAAATGTGCCCGTGTACAAGTAAGATTAATGGAAGGCAACGGTACAGTAAAAAAAAGCAAAACAAAAACAAAGAGGGCAATTTAAAAAGAAATAAAAAACAAATGAGAGAAGTAGATATACAAAGATAAGTTGAGTGAAAAAAGATCAAAGTAATAAACATTTGACCTATGACCACCTGGGCACCAAAGAAAACATGCGAGGATGATGATGTATTTAAACAATGGTTTGGTTCCTACATGGTCAAAAGGAAGCCTGGAAACAATGGGATTATTACAGAACTAGTTAAAAAGCAAGAAAATGTATAGATTTATAAATATATAAAATGCATAATACTAGTAAAACTATATGCTGAATAAGAAGAAAAATCAGGGGGCAACAGATCTTAAAATCCATTAAGAACGTGACAACATTATTTGTAGTGGGAGATTTTTAGTTAACTTCATTAGTAAATTTTAGACCCAAGTTTTTACAAAGTAAAAATTGTACATGAATAATGTAATTAGGTAAATTAAGATAAACACTGCAGTTAACATTCTCTTATTAAGGAATATAGAAGTATTTGACACAGTTGACCACTGCCCCTCCTTGGTTTTACTTGGTTTCTAGAACCCAACGCGGTCTGCTCTGCTCTGAGCTCTCTGGTTAACATCTCAGGTCCCTTCACTAGTTCCTCCTCAGTGGTACGGCCTTCCAGTGTTCCCAGTGCCCCAGATTTGTACCTGGGCCTGCCCATCTATAGTTATTCATCTGGTGATCTCATTTGGTCTCCTTAAGTACCATGTCTAGAGGGATGGCTTCCAATTTCATAGCTCCTGTCTGGACCTCATTCCTGAGCCCCACACAGTCTCCAACTATCCACTTGACATCCGCATTTCGATTTCTCTAAGTTACCTCCAACTTAACCTGAGCAAATTCAAGTGGTAGTTCTCACCCACCTCAACGATTCTCCTACAGTTTTTTTTTTTTTAATCTCCATGGCAACTACTAGCCTCCACTTGCTCCAGACAAAAACTTTGGTGTCATCCTTGCTCTCCTTTTCCTAGCAACCATATCTGAACCATTAGGAAATCCTGTTATTCCCAGCTTCAAAACAGATCAAGATCTGACCTTCACTGCTACCACCTCAGGCTAAACCATCATCACTTTTTGTCTGGGAGTTGGAAACAGCCCCCTAACTGGTCTTTCTGCCACTGCTCTCTCTTCAGCTCCTTCTCAACACAGCACTGTGGTGATCCTGTTAAAATGCAAGTCATGTCATATTGCGTCATCGCTCAAAATCCACCGATGGCTTTCCACCTCATGCAGAGAAGAAACAAAGTCCTCACAATGACCCGCAACGTGCTATTTCCCGAACTCCCACTACCCATTCATTTTCTCTCACTTTATCTTAAACTCTTACGCCCCTCACTCCTGTAGGTGTTCCTCAAGCAATAGACATGACCCCACTTTAAGAAAGCTGGACTCAGTGCTCCCTCTACAAGGAATGTTCTATCTAGATCTCCTCCTTCTGGTTAGCTCCTTCCCTTTCTTCTGCTCTTTACCTCCTTTGCTGGCCTCCTCAGTTTAAAATTTCATCTCACTGTCACCAACCCAGACACATCTTATCTCCGTACTCTGCTTTATTTTTCCTCCTTTGCACTTAGCAGCTCTAATACCCCATACATAGTGCCTATTTATCACATTTATTCTGTCTCCTTCAGTAGAATATAAGGTGCATAGATTTGTGTCTGTTTTGTTCACTACTATATCCCCTAGCCCCTAGCACAGTGCCTGGCATACACTACTATTGAATGAATCAATGATTGAATGGGTGATGTGTTGTTTTTTTAACATCTTTGTTAATTTGTTTTGGTGAATAAGAAAATCCTTTAATTAGCATGTCAAATTTTGTGTGCAAATGTGGCTTCTAAAATGTATCTTAAATGTATTAAACCTGATCTTGCTTATACTGTGAACTGTCTCAACAGTTTTTACATAATTTGCAAAGTATACATTTTATCTTGGCTCCTATACAAATCAACACATATACTTAATTAGTGAGATAATTGGGAGCTTTTACTAAAGTGATAATTTACCTCAATGCAAATTAACTAATGAGCTTCATTCTTTTGAGCAGAGTAGTATCTTGGGAGGTGTGCTGATAAAAAACATAGATACCTGACTGCTTTGTTAAACACTCCACAGGAAAGGCATGGTGCTCAAGTAGGTTTTCACTCTCAGCGCAAGATCCAAGCCCTTATCACGCATGACAAAGCTATTGTAATATTCTTCTAAGTGGTCTCCTGGTCACCATCTCTTCCTTCCTATGTACACAGCGTACCTGTTTCCAGATCAAGATTACTAATGCACACCTCTGCTTGTATCATTACTCTGCTCAGAAATTTTCATGGGTCCCTTCTCCTATTAAATAAAATCCAATCTCATAAAATGGACATGTAAAGCCTCTACAGTTTCATTGCGATCTGCTTTTCCTATATTATTTTCTCGTATTTTTCTACCCTGCTCTCCCGTTGGATTTTTGTGCTTCCTACCCCTTGTTGTATTTTCCACCTCCTTACCTTTCCTCATAACATTCTTGAAGCTGGAAGGTTTATTTAGAGTTCATTTCCAGGCTAGAGCCGTAGTGCGATCAACACAGAGTGTGGTGATATTATTGGTCCCTGTGACCCAGGGAAATTTTAAATTTCTATTAAAAGAATTTAAGATCGCTTTTCTCCTTTTTATACCCACATTGCTATATGGGCTTACCCTGAGCTGATATTCAACTAAATACTCCAGGACTTATTTACGTGACCTTCCATCAAGCCGAGTTTCACACATCCTTAGTGTGGTTTGTGGACGAAATGCAACCCTGTGCATTTGGTGCCTTAAAATCACTACTTTTCTTTTTGAAGACTATGTCTTCCCTGACGATGCCATCGTTTCTCCACTTACACGGCTATTACCTTAGCTCTTGCCACCTTAAGCCCCTTATGAAACAAGCAGAGAGAGAAGGAGGGAAGGAGCATCATTCTTCACATAGGAAAGTGCGCGCAGCCCCCTCCTCCTTCCAAACCATTTTCTATATAGCTAACAGAGAGGGAAAACCCTTTTTAAAATCAAATCTGATGGTCATGTCCTTCCCCAGATAAAATTCCCTCAATGGCTCCCCATTCGTTACCTTCATCATAATCTCAGACCTTTAGAAATTCGTTTCCCACTTTTATCTGCAGCCTTATTTCTCACCGCATTTCATCCTGCGCTCTGTCTCTGGCTTTTACGCACACATCTCCCTGGGTTGAGAGTATTAGTCCCCAGCTTCTCTTCCTGGCTGTTTTTTCCTGCAGGCTCAACTCTGGCACCTCCTCCTTTAAGAACCCTTCCCTGTCTCGTCTGCAGTAGAATGTGCAGGAGCCCTTGGTCTCTGTCCCAGTGGCACCCAGATTTACCTCTGTCATGACTTTTTGATTGCCTCTTTGCTTTTCTCTCTCCCCATCAGAAGACTTTCACATCCTTGAGAACAACAAGTGTGTCTTTCACCTCTGTAACTCTAATGTTAAGAACGGTATTTGCATCAGTTTCTCTTGTCAATAAATTTATTCCTGATTTTTCGTTTTCTTGTTCATCCAAGAAGAATCCAGGCAGAATTAAAAGGAACATGGTAGAAACTGATTGGAGCAAAAGTGAGATTTCCAGCCGTTTCATCAGTGGGCATTTAAACTTTGCTTATGCGTTGTCATCACATTACAAAGAATACATAGTGAAGGTGACTATAACTAAAAGCTATCAATGAGATTATTTTAATTTACCTTCTCTGTAGAACTGAAAATAAAATAGACCAAAATCATCTGTCATAAATGGGGATTCTCTGAGACCCAATTTCTTGGTGCCAATTGTGTAGTGAAAGAAACACTGGGTTTTCTGGTCTGGGAAAATCAAAGACATTTAGATCCTGATAGATCTACATTTCTGTGACAAATGGATGCCTGAGAGACAACTGATGGTCCTGCAGTCACCACCATCTTGGATGTTTTTGAACATCATTAATGAGAAATAAGTTCTACTGGAATGAAGGAGTTACGTAATCTCTGAAAGATTTCTGAAATGATTCAAGTATATATTTTTGCAGTGGTAGTCCTTCAAGGGTCCATCCAGTTAAAAATCTATAATAATCAAGTCCCAGATATTCTTAAAATAGTGAAGGGTTTCTCTTTCTACAACTACAACTTTACTGATCACCAAATTGAGCAAATGAAATTAACCTATTTATTACAAACCATTTTGTTCCCTAGGCTATGTCAGTGTGTGTGGGGGGGGGAGGGAGAGAGAACACATCTAATAGTAGATTGCTTATTAGAAGCACAATTGTAGACACTCTTCCTTTATAATACCTAGGTAATTATCAATTGATTAATCTCTATATTTTAATGATTTGGTTCCCTACTTCTCTAAAGAAGCATAAAGCTATTTTAAAATCTAAGATAACTGAGACTTCATTACTTGTTGCAAAATAGAATTCATTTTAAGTGGTAGAGAGTCCCACTGGGGAGTGCTAACATGAATAATTACCATTACATGCAATCTACCAAAATGAGCAGTTTCATTACATTTAGTGATAGGAGCATCTTCAAATGTGATTTACATTTATATCTCTAATGAAAATTAGTACATTCTTCACACATTTTGATTTTTCTATGTCCCTTCTGTGGCAGCATAACTTCTTACTACTTGTATTTGCATTTGTAAATTACTGAGTAATGTTGGTGGCAGGCAATGGATGAATGTGTTTTGCTGAGAGTCTAGACTTGTATCAGCTGATTCCTCAAAAAAAAAAAATTGTTACATTCCACTTTCATTGTAATTCCTTTTAATTTAAAATGTGTCTTGAATACCCTCTATGAGTTTCTCATAATGCAATACTTTGTATCTCCAACTAGAGAAGTTCTGTTAGAGATTAGGGAAAAGTGACCTGGGGACAGCCTTGATTGAAAAAAACTTGAATGACATTGAGTAATAGGTACCATATCTGAAACATCTGTTCTAGGTCAAAAGGTAGGGTATATACTTTACATGCATTATTTCCAGGCCTTGTCATGGAGGCAGTATTATTTCCCCCATTTTGCTGAAGACAAAACCAAGGACAATGCTAGAAGGTAGCTGAACCAAAATCCAAATAGAGGCGTGTCTTATGTCAACATCTAGGCTTTTCTTTGGACACAGGCCATAATTAACAGTAAGAAAGTACCACAAGTTTGTATGTTACCTCATATTGCCTTATCTTCCCAGACACTGACCAAGCATTTCCTGCCTTGCGCATATCAGAACATATATTTGACAGTGCCTGGCTCCCTTGATTAGGAATCAGTATAGCATTCAGTTGGTAATTTTCCTTTCTTTGACTTGGGCAGAGAAGCTCTCTCCAGAACCAGAGCCAATTGTTTTTCTCTAATGACTTATAGAGGGAGGGTAGCCTAAGGCTATCCTGAGATCTGCAAGTCTTATTTCTCATCTTTTCCTTTGTTCCATGGATGATATCCAACGGGCTGCTTTGACTGGCCTTATGGGGACAGATGTGTTGATTGTTTCCACTGTGAAAAAAGACACACTGAAAGTAAGATGAAGCTATTTTCTGGAATTATGAATGCAATTTTTAAGCAATTATAAAAGGATAGGCATACTTACTAAAACTCATTCCTTGCATCAAAAATAATATTTACTGAGCTGATTTCATTGCAATTGAATAGAGTGAACAGTAGAAATGAAACATGTTAAAGATGCTGAGAACGTCCATAGCTTGGAAAGTTGTGAGAATATATAATTAACAGTTTATAACAGGAAACAACACATCCCTTAACTAGGAATAAAGAGATACGAAGTAAGACAAAGAGTCACGCACCTAACCAGATGTTAGAACCTAAGGGGGAGATCTCATTTGCTCAATGAAATAAGACTCTTCTCTTAGAAAGAGTCCAAGTTATTAATTCCGGAGGAAATTATAGGCAATACATTTAAAAAAAAATTAGAGTTTCTTTTAATTAAGGCAGAGAAGCAAAGATGAGCACTCCTTCCTGTCTTTGGCCTCCCCTGTCTTCCTTACTTTTTGCCTTTGCTCCTCTTTGCCAGGTTTCTAGCCAACACCACTTTCAGAGGCCTCAGTGGTTCCATCAAAGTAAAAGGTTCCACTATCATCAGCTCAGAAAACAACTTTTTCATCTGGAATCTGCAACATGACCCCATGGGAAAGCCAATGTGGACCCGTTTGGGCAGATGGCAAGGGGGCAAGATTGTCATGGACTATGGAATATGGCCAGAGCAGGCCCAGAGGCACAAAACCCACTTCCAGTACCCAAGTAAACTACACTTGAGAGTGGTTACCCTGATCGAGCATCCATTTGTCTTCACACGGGAGGTAGACGATGAAGGCTTGTGCCCTGCTGGCCAACTCTGTCTAAACCCCATGACTAATGACTCCTCTGTATTGGACAGCCTTTTTAACAGCCTCCATAGCAGTAATGATACAGTGCCCATCAAATTCAAGAAGTGCTGCTATGGATATTGCATTGATCTGCTGGAAAAGCTAGCGGAAGACATGAACTTTGACTTTGACCTCTATATTGTTGGGGATGGCAAGTATGGAGCCTGGAAAAATGGGCACTGGACTGGGCTGGTGGGTGATCTCCTGAGTGGGTCGGCCCACCTGGCAGTCACTTCCTTCAGCATCAATACTGCACGAAGCCAGGTGATAGATTTCACCAGTCCTTTCTTTTCCACCAGCTTGGGCATCTTAGTGAGGACCCGAGACACAGCAGCTCCCATTGGAGCCTTCATGTGGCCACTCCACTGGACAATGTGGCTAGGGATTTTTGTGGCTCTGCACATCACTGCCATCTTCCTCACTCTGTATGAATGGAAGAGCCCCTTTGGCATGACTCCCAAGGGACGAAATAGAAGTAAAGTCTTCTCCTTCTCTTCAGCCTTGAATGTCTGTTATGCCCTCTTGTTTGGTAGAACATCAGCCATCAAACCCCCAAAATGCTGGACCGGCAGGTTTCTAATGAACCTTTGGGCCATTTTCTGTATGTTTTGCCTTTCTACATACACGGCAAACTTGGCTGCTGTCATGGTAGGTGAGAAGATCTATGAAGAGCTCTCTGGAATACATGATCCTAAGGTAATGCTTCATTTTACTCTAGCTTTCTTTACTGTCCATTGTAAATCCATATATTGTGTCTTATGCTGTAGTATGTTGATGTTCTTTCATCTAACACAGTATTCTCTCAGCCGTCTCTAGAGACCAGGAGCTAAATTAAATATTTTATTGCTTTATTGAATGAAAAAAAGGAGTGAGGGGCTTTAGCGGGTATTTGTTCTAGAGAAAGTCTTTCTGCTGGGGACATCTGTTAGTAAGTTTTTCTCGTGTTTTTTGTGCATCTGACAGAATGGCCATCAAGGAATAGACTTACAAAGTATTTTCACCCAAAGCAGACTTCAAAAACTGATTAATTACTTCTCCTGGGAATTAATGAAAATAAATAGCAGAATCCATATTTAAATTATAAAGAATCCTTTTTTTGCCATTAAAAAAGAGTAAAATGGAAAGAACTAACATTTTATCATAAACATCCAAAGCCAGATGCTAGAGAACACAATGGGCATAGAACAAGGAGTACCGAACAAACTGAGATGGCAAGATTAGCTAAAAACAGGGTGTCTTTATACAGTAAGGAAAGCCATACAGCTGGCCACTTCGTCTGAGGGTATGGTGCCAACAGTCCCATTATAATGTCCAGGAACAATCAAAAAAAGGGTATCTATTCTAGGCTGCCTTTGATGTCCTGGACATCTGACTCTAAGGGGAGAAGGGAGGAGTTGGTTGGAGTTCAGGTAAAACAGTGGTGATACTCAAGCAAGTAGATCCATGTCTGTGTTCTGTCTGGATTAAAACAGGACGCCTTTCAGTGACTAGGGGCACGGAGCACCTAGTCCAACCTAGTGGGAGTAGTGAGGAGGTGGTGTTGAGGCTCAAGGAAATTGGAATAAGGCCCAAGGGAGTACTACAGTCCTGCTGGGGAACAGAATTCAGATCCAGAGCAGAGGCGTGTTCCAATGCATACGACCCACCTAGGAGAGATTAGAGTAAGTTGCAATTCAGTGGGCATACCCGGGACACGCTGTGTTTAAAGCAACTTGAGCTCAGCTGAGCATTTCAAATAGGGAAACTCTCATCATGCCTTTTCAAATACCCCTTTTCACACTAAGTCTCAAGGTATTGAAACTTTACTATAAATTTCTATGAAACATTTAAAATTAATTTCATAGAGCATCAACATATAGGACATTCACAACTATCTTTAACAAATGATGAAGTGGCCCAGAGGGCTGGTGGCAGCTTTAGAGACTTCTAGTAAATGGTTTGGATTAAGGTATAAGGTCTGTTCTGCAAACAAATGAACATGAGAAACTTGACCCATAACTGCAGACCTCCTGGTAAGTGACATGAACCTCATGAAAAGGTTCAACACACAGTGGCTTACTGAGTAGGCGAGGATTGCATGGCCTTCTACAGAACACTTGGGGCTCAGGTTTCGAGCTGGAATCCAGTGAACACCAATAAGTCTGGCATAAATGGGTGTGTCACCCTAGAGAGAGATTTTCATGATGCTTCTGCATTCATGCTTTGCAGTGGTATTAGCAGCTGCTGTTTATTCTTTGCCCGAGTTGGCCTGTAGATCTCCCAAAGTTTCACTGTCTTGTTGGAGGCTTACCCAGATTTTTTACGTGAATCTTGCTAATGTGATGCTTAAATTAGAAACTCGAAGTGGAAACCATTCAATCCAGTCTAGTGCAAAAAACAATCTAATATATGCCTATTGTGAAGATTCTAGACCATTATCTAATGTAAAAAGGTGAACCCAATACTGACTAGAGTTTCATTAATCAAAACTGAAGATTGTCGGGGCGCCTGGGTAGCGCAGCAGTTAAGCGTCTGCCTTCGGCTCAGGGCGTGATCCCAGCGTTCTGGGATCGAGTCCCACATCAGGCTCCTCCGCTGGGAGCCTGCTTCTTCCTCTCCCACTCCCCCTGCTTGTGTTCCCTCTCTCGCTGGCTGTCTCTATCTCTGTCGAATAAATAAATAAAATCTTTAAAAAAAAAAAAACTGAAGATTGTCAACATTAAGTCATAGATGCTACATTTGAGAAACCCGTAGCAATGATTATTTTAGGGGATTAAATAGAAAACCATAAAGATAAACTGTACACAGCAGTAGCAGTAAAGCAGTTCTTTAAGCAAAAAGAGACAATCATTCAACCCCCAACTCCACATAGAATAAAAAGTGAAGTTTTTATAAATCTAACCCCACCCACAAGACAGAATGAGCAGAACTAGACAAAGTCAATTTTGTGTTACAGCTAGTAAGTTCTTAATGAAATGGGACAGGTATATAAAATACTTTCAGTTTGGGGCACCTGAGTGGCTCAGTCGGTTAAGTGTCTACCTTCAGCTCAGGTTATGGGTCCTGGGTTTGAGCCCCACATCGCTCTCCCCTGCTTGTGCTCTCTCTCTCACACTCTCTCTCTCTCTCAAATAAATAAATAAATAAAATCCTTAAAAAATAAATAAAATACTTTGAATTTGAGATAATAAACTAATTTCCAGTAAAGTTCCCCCCAGAATGTATATTTCTCCCCCCCCATGTCATTTCTATGGTAAAGTCTCTCATTTATGGGTTTTTGTCATATAAAGATACCCAGATCATTTGACTAAGCAATACTTGACATCTGGACTTTGGACGAATAATGTTGGTGACAGAATTGTTCCATTTTCATGCAGATATGTGGTATTATGCAAATGACAGTGTCTTCACCCTCCCACAGAGAGATATGATTAAAATAATTTTCATACCCTTTCAGTCACTCAGCATTCATCCTTTAGTGTATTGCAGTTCTCACATGAGTGCTTTTCGGTCCTACCCATGCTAAATTCTTTAGGGGACCATCGTTTTTCTTACACTAATTGATGTAGAGAAATTCAGAGGTAAACAAGTCCGGGAGAGGAGAAAACAACTTAGAAAGTTGTAAACATGCTGAAGTTTAAAAACAGGAAATAGTATCAAAGTTCAAGGAAAGGGCAACCACCTTCCCCTTAGGACATCAAGGGAAGGCTTAATTAAGATAAAAATGTGTGCTTATTCTTGAAGAACACTCGGAAATCGGACACCCGTGTCAAGGGAGGAATGGTCATTCCAAGCAAAGGAACGGAATGAACTGCTTTGAGGTAGAAAGTGTAAGGCACAGTGAGGATATCTTGAGGAGTTCAATTCAGCCACAGCATATGTGCCATGAAAGGAAGGAGGTGAGATCCATGTCTAAAAGCTGAGTTCAGCGGAGATAACAGCAGCTCTTCGACATCAAGCTAAGACTAGTGAACTTTGTCTGACAGTGGAAATCTACTGACATTCTTCAACAATGGAACAGCAGAGTGCAACGGTATCCATTTAGGATGGTTGCTGTGGTGGCAGCATGTAAACCAGATTAGAAGAGAAGGACAGTGAACAGAAGTCGTAGCTATAGTCACTGATAGAAAGAAGACAGATGGAAGAAATCAGGTGGTGATCAAGTCCATAGGACTTGGCGATTAACTGAGTGTGAGAGGCAGCAAAGGGTCACCTTCAAAGTCACAGGCCGCAGTGTCTGAGATGCTGACACCATTCAAGGAAGCAGAGAAGGCAGTTTATGGACTGGAAAGTACAGTGATCAGTTCAGTTTCACACACAGCATTTTAAAATCTGTTTTGGCCATCCAGGGGAGATCCAGCAGGCGTTTGGAAGCCAGAGTTCAGGATTGAGAGTAGAGCTGGTGGGAACCCTGGCCAGAGAGGTAATCCTGTGTATTCAAGCCCTTGGAGAGTGTGAGATCCCCAAGGGAGAAGGTGGTAGGGAGAAAAATTGCTGTTTGAAAGAAAGCAGCAGGCATGAAGAAGTGCCATGGTGTTGGAGAACAGGATTTGTGGAGAGACAAGATAAAGAATAAGGAGATAAAGGTGCCCTGTAATAAAGTCACACAGACCCTTGACTGCCCCTCTCTCTATAGCTTGGATTTTTACTTTTTTGAGGTGAAGTTTGATATTATCGCATCTACCATGTCTAGCTTCTTGCCAGCAGTTATCAGAGGACAAAAGCCGATCAGCGCCCAACCAGGATTGTTAGTGCGCACTTGTGCCTCTGTGTGTGTGTGTGTGTATGTTTTATGTCTGATGAAAATGGGTTTATATGGTTTGCTTTTTCCTAGTATTTTTCCAAACTCCATTCAAATTCTCTTGAGGCATTTTAGTTTAAGTAAGTGAAAATATTTATGTAGAAGTCACAGATCTCTGGAGTTTTCTTGGGACATTTGTCAGCTGTGAGGTGAAAATCCCCCCAATCTGAACGAAAGGTGACATAATGGCATGTTGGTCACAGTCTGAAGATTCTTCCACCCCTGACTCACTCTCTGTCTTACTTCTTTTCGTCTCCTTTCGTGCTCCTCGCTTGCTAGACATTAGGACAGCCCCCATGGTTCCATGCTGCCATTCTCATCCCAGTTCGAGTCCTCACAGCTCACTTCATTCACCTCAGTCTCCACATTAATGCTCGTGAACACCTGCCTTCTCTAATTCTTCTTTAGTTACCTCCGGATAATCTCCCCGTGCCTCCCCATTATGATTGTGTGTCTGAAACCTTTGAGAATCACACCTCACAGACTTTTCTAGAGGCACCTTATGAAGAAACGTGCTCCTAGGAATAGATGTCTTTAGCTCTTAAAGGCCATCTAAGCCCCCAGATCTGAAAAAGGGACTCCCCAAATTTCTATCTCCTCTTTCCTTAAAACTACTTTTCTGTTGCATATAGTATTTTTAATTATAATAATAGTGGGGTTTTTTGGAAATGGTTTATATTTCTAGCCCAAAAATTGGGCTACAGCTTTTCTTTGTTTTGTTTTTAATATCAGTCTTGGCATCCAAACGCCACCGGTAAAATATTCCTATGGGAAAACGTGTTTGGATGAAAACCTGTCAACTGAAAAAGTGAGGTTTGTGATCCATATTTATACACAGCCCATCAGTAAATTGAGTCCTGGCCACACAAGTGTTTGTAACCATGACGTTACATAACTTAGAGTGAATGTAATAGCACCATATTTCTTCTCGATCATAATTGTTTAGCATGCTTGCTATACATTTATCACAATTAATAAAACTGTTAAGAGCATATTTTATCACCATTTCAGAGTTGAGATTCACTGGCTTCAACCAACTACTTTGAATCAAATCAAATTAAAAGCAAAATGCTCACTAAGGAGGAGCCAAGGCAGATTGGAATACGTCTTTGTTTTACTGACAGGGGTCAGAGGGAGGAGATCATCTTGTCTCTGGCTGCTCCTACAGCTAACCCCAAGGAAGAGGGACTGGGCCGCTGTGCAGATGAAATTCAAGAGGATGGTTCTATCCTCACTTTAGTCTTTTTGCCAGAATAATTTATTTTACACTAAAAGTAATATATGTAGCTTCTCCTAGCCTCCCACCGACTCTTCTGGGAAGCAAGCTCCATGCTTCAAAGCGGGTGGGCTCTTGAACCATGAGACCATGAAAGCAAGAATCTATGAGTGATATATTTAATAGAGCTTATGTGGGTATTTCTCCGACATAAAACTAGCACTACTCATTACAGGCAATGCAGAAAATAGGGTGAAGTAGACAGATGGAAGCAAGCACTCACTGCCTCATCATCCAAAGCCATTTCCTCGTAGCATTTTGGGATGATTGACAGATGGATAGAAACCTAGAAACCACAGTATTATTTTTATCCAGCAAAGTCTTCATCTGGGTGTGTGATCTAAAGTGTAGACCTGGGCATTCTTAGAACCTCCCAGCCACTGACATTCTATCTGCAGAGATGTAAGATGAGATGAGAAAATCCCTTCATAAAGCACCAAGTACACCAAGAAATAAAGCTCCACCTCCCCTCATAGAGTTGAACTGACCCAGTTGATAGAACACATGAGCATTTGAAATGAGCTATTTGCTGATTTTAATGGACCTTCTAGTTCTTTTCTAGCTTCTCACATAAAATGCCCCCTTTAGCTCTGTGTGTCTAATTTAAAAAAAAAGTCAGCTCCTAGAGGGAATATGAGGCTAGTGTCATTTTTGTACAGGCAAATGATGGTGCTGCTTTAGAAAAACAATCCTCGTGAACGTTCAAGTAAATATTAAAAATGAAATAGAACTGCTGTGAAGGCAAGAGCAAACTTTAACCAGAAATCTTAAAGTAAAGGACACTCATAGCTCTAGTAGGAAATGATAAGCTTTTCCCAAAATAATAAAAACCACCTTTATTGATCTTCATATAACAGCATGTGGCTGCCCAATAAAACATTTGAATTCATGCAATAAAGGCTGGCCTTGAACAAAGGAGGGGTGCCAGAACTCGAAGGCAGATGAGACCGAACATGGAGCTGGAGGTGAGGGGAAAGAAAACTGAGCTACACCAAACCATTCATTCATTCTTTCTTTAATTCATCCGGTAACCACAGCTTCTGTTCCAGGCACCATGCTCGGGGGCTGAGAATTTAGCAGTGAGAAAACAGACACCGCCCTTGTGACATGGAGTTTAGTGGGAAAGAAAGACACTCATAAATCAGCTAATGATTTAAGCCGTGGTAAGTTCCTGTAGAAGAAAACACACCAGAATCTGAGAGCCTCACGGGAGACCTGATCCACTGTAGAATCAGAGAAGGCCCCCAGCCCAGCTAAGAATGCAAACGAGCTTATCCGGAGTCGCAGGGAGGGCGGGGCGGTTTTTAGAAGAGGGTGTGCAGAAGCCCGCAGGCCGGAGGGAGAGAACTGCGGAGGTGGCCACTCCATCATGAGCTACGAGAGCCTGAAAAGCCAGAGAAAGGGGGACAAGAGTAGAACAATTAATAAGGTAAAAGACAGACGTTCTAGAGAGAAAATTTCTCAAAAGAAGAGAAAACCTGAGAAATGCTATAGTCTGAGAAGAGCTGCCCTTCCCATGGGCTCCATGTACTTCCAGCTAGAAAACTTCATAGGAGGCACATCCCATTCACTCTGGCAGCAAAAACTCTAATAGATCAGGGAAGTGTTCTCCATGAGAATTGCATTAGAATGCTTTCTAATGTACAAATCAGAAGTGGTTTGGATAAAAAAAAATAAATGCACTGATGGTTCTGTGTATGTTACACATACTAAAAACTATTGAATTACACACTTAAATGGGTGAACGTCTGGTATGTGAATTATAGCTCAGTAAGACTGTTTTGATCAATTATAAACAAATAAGCAAACTGCCATATTACTGAATTAGAAGACTGAATTTTTAAAGATGGTAGATTTCCCCTTGGTTAGTTAATAGGTGTGAAGCAATTCCAATGAAAATACCAAAGGACTTTTTTGTTGACTGGGGTGATAGTTGCTGAATCTTCTAAAAATATATATATTAAATTTAATCTTAAAAAAGAAGGTTCAAGGGATTTGTTCTTCTAGATGTATTTTTTTAATTTTTAATTTTAATTTTTATTTTTTGATGTAAAGTTCGATGATTCATTAGTTGCATATAACACCCAGTGCACCATGCAACACGTGCCCTCCTTACCACCCACCACCAGCCTATCCCATTCCCCCACCCGCCTCCCCTCTGAAGCCCTCAGTTTGTTTCTCAGAGTCCGTAGTCTCTCATGGTTCATTCCCCCTTCTGATTACCCCCCCTTTCTTTATCCCTTTCTTCCCCTACCGATCTTCCTAGTTCTTATGTTCCATAGATGAGTGAAACCATATGATAATTGTCTTTCTGTGCTTGACTTATTTCACTTAGCATAATCTCCTCCAGTGCCGTCCATGTTGCAGCAAATGTTGAGAAATCATTCTTTTTGATGGCTGAGTAATATTCCATTGTATATAGGGACCACATCTTCTTAATCCAGTCATCTGTTGAAGGGCATCTCGGCTCCTTCCAAAATTTAGCTATTGTGGACAATGCTGCTATGAACACTGGGGTGGATATGGCCCTTCTCTTCACTACTGTTCTTCTAGATATTGTATCTTCTAGATACTAATACTTAATATTAGTAATAATAGTGGAAAATCTAATACTCATTGACCATTCCCATATGCTGGGCACTGTTGTAAACGACATTAATATATGACCTGCTCCCACTGAGTGGTCATGGAAATTAAAATGATACAAGTAAAGCGACTTGCATTGTGTCTGGCAACTAGGGGGGCACAAAATAAGAATAGTGAAAAGTCTTGTCAGATTTTAATACTAATATTAATTACATGTATCTTGAACAATTAGTTCTCTGTCTCTTTTTTCTCGTCACTGTGATCTGGGTAAATAGCAAGATTCTCCTTCTGAGCTAACTTCCAGAGAGCTTGGAGGCAAATTTCTTGCCCAGTAACAGCAGATTTATTTTCATTGCAGTATGCATTTTAAAAAACATCATTCCTGGCTTCATTTTGGGTTTTTTCCTGCTTCATCCTATTTTAATTTATGCTGTCTTGTATTTTGTGTGACCTTTAAGCTGCTGCCTTAAATCTTTTCAGGAAGAGAGCAAGGTATACATTAAGTAATGTCAAAATTGGATAATAAATAAAGAATATTAACAGCAATTCAAAAAAAATAAAATTGACCAACAAATATAAAAAAGTTAAATCTTACATGTAATCAAAGAAATGCTAATTGAAACAGTAATGAGATGATATTTTTACCTGTCATATTAGGAATCTCTTACTGATAGTTCTCAATCTTGGTTGAAGTACATTGAGACTGGCAGCAGCATACACTCTGCTACTGGGAGGGTAGGTTGGTACAATAGCTCATAAATCAACGGGGCCATTTCCATCAAGAGCCTTAAAAGGGTTTGTTTATGCCCTTTCGCCCTTGACTTCCACTTCTAGGAACCTGTCCAAAGGAAGTAGCTTAATACATGGACAATAATTTATTCCAAAGATTCATTGCAGTGTTACTCAAAATAACAGAAACTTGGAAACCATGTAAATGTCCAACAATAACACAATTAATACACTATAATATTCCTATGTGCTATAAAAATGTAGGCAAGTCGAGATGATTTTGAAGAGCTCTTAGAATGTCAAAAAAAATCATACACCTGAAACTAATATAATAATATATGTCAACCATACTTCAACTAAAAAAATTATAATAAAAAATTTTAAATTAAATATCAAAAAATCAAAATACAAGAGTAAGTGAGAAGTTGGGTTATAAAAGCATATGCTGTTTTTCCAGTTTTGTAATGTGCATACGTGTACAACTATAAAGAGAAGGGACGAGAAGGAAATATAACACAGTATTAACAGCACTGATAACTGAGCAGTGTAATTACAGGAAATATTTATTTTATTATTTCCACTCCATATTTTCTGCAATGTTCATGGATTATTTATGAAATGAGGAAGGACATAATAAGCCAAGTAAGAATGAGAATAATGTAGACATGAGACAAGAGTTACAACAGCAGTGTTTTCTCCACATGCGCTGCTGCTGTCTGCAGACTTTTGCATCCAGGCAGGTTGAATTCCTCAATGAGTAGCCCTCCAGTAGTAAAATGTTTACATCTTAAAGATGCTGAGCTTCCCACAGAGACTTTCAGAAGCAAATTCTCATTCCCTTTCAGTTTATTCTTAGGACTTAGCACAATCTGAAATTATCATGTCATTCGTTTGTTTACTTGTGAATTGTCCCACTGTGTCCTGCTCACCACTAGATCCTCACAGTGTGGGTGAACAATAAATATTCAATTAATAAATGAGTGAGGGGCCCCTGGGTGGCTCAGTCGGTTAAGCGTCTGCCTTCGGCACAGGTCATGAGCTCAGGGTCCTGGGATCAAGTCCCACATGGGCTCTCTGCTCGTGGGGAGTCTGCTTCTTCCTCTTTCTCTGTGCTCTCTCCCTCCGTGTTCGCTCTCTTACTGTCTCTCAGATAAATAAATAGAATCTTTTTAAAAAAATAAAATGAATGAATGAAAAATGGCATCGTTGGAATAGGGCTATAATTTCTATAGGGATTACTTTGAAATTACTTCTATAGGGATTGCTTTTGATTCAAAAGCATCCTTTCAAAAGACCATTTAAAACTATGCTTCTATTAGATGCTATGGAACAAAATAGAAGGAAAGCCACAGTAAGGGGCAATGTACTATATGATACAAAGGGCAAAATTCTAGTGTTGGACAGATCGAAGTGTGATGTATCCCTCAATCGTAGTTAGTTTGGCAAGTTACTTGCCATGGCCTCTGTGACCTCATCTGAGAGGATTACAGGAAAAAATGAATGTGAAATATCTAGTTGAAGTTCTGATTCCATCTACCAGTAAATTATAAACTCCGTGAGAGTGGAGACCAGATCTATATAAAATAAAGCATCTGTATCCCTAGAGCCTAAGCATATAGTAACCACTCATTTAGATAAGTGTTGGGTAAATAATGGACTTGTCATGAGGCCAAGCAGAGGTGATCAGTATGTGTCCAATAGAAGAGAGGAAGAAGATAGGAGCACCTCTCACTTGCAGTTGGAGAGTATACCCAGATGGGTTCCAAATTATGTCCAAAGAGTGACCTGGAATGTTTGAGCCATGAGTTTGGTACCATCAGAGTGTCGGAGCAAAGAAAACCCAAGACCATGATGCCCACAGTGGAGCCAAGGATCGAGCTGTAGGTTTCCTTGAATGAGAGCATGACAGGCTGGGTGGTCCCGAGTCCTGGCAGCAGATCGTGGAGTTGGGTTAGAAACACTTAGTGCTCCAGTAAGGATCAGACACACGGTACCTGACAACTATTAGGAGTTGAAGAACTCGGTATTTCCCTTCCCTTCCTGACTGTTCTTCAATTCAAAAAACTTTGGAAAACCAAAAAATTTTTGCTAATTCACATGAATAAATGGAAAACTGAACAAATGAGCATGTGAACAGTTTACTTCCACACCTACTTCCAAAATATTTTTGAGACGGCATCTTTATAGAATTTTTTGATTAACTGCAGCTTTATGACTTTCAAATAGTTACAGTAATTCATACTAACAGCAGCAAAGTGTTTTCAATTAGACACCCTGCTGGGTTTGCATTAATGAATGTCTAAGATCACTTCCTTCCTTTGAATACAGAGAATGTGCCAAATTTTTGCAAACTTTTCTCTTAAATTAGGGGAAAATTGGCTTCTAATTTTGTTTGCATTATTAACCTGCTTAGCAAGCACTATCTTTATGCATACTTTCTGTATCAATAAATATATCATAGGATATCTATAAATATTCACATCTTATATAATTATGAACAATTAGTACATATGTCTATCAACTGTGTGTTCATACACAGACATATTTTAAAAGTAAATACATGTTCAATGGACACACACACCTCTGTAATTGGGGAGAGCTAAGTTACTCCAAGTCATTCTTGGACATAATGTGGAAATCTCGTGGCTACACCCTCCAACTGCAAGTGGGAGGGGCTCCCACCCTCTGCCTCTGTCCTGCTGGACACATCTTGGCCCCTCTGCCTGATCTCACAAGCTTTCACACCATGTTCATATTCGATGCTGTGGAATGAATAGAAGGAAGACCCCAGTAGGAGACAATATAGGGTGATACAAAGGACAAAGTCCTGGCGTTAGATAAAAAGTTTGATGAAACTTAGGTTTGAGAGTTCGCTCTGTGATGAACCTTATTTCCATGGTCAGTAAATCTGTGTGTCTGAAGAAGTTGCAGGCAACTCCTGAAGGGGCTTCTTTTTTGTCTAAAATACATAGTTTAGCTCCACAAACAGCGTGAATTAAGGTGGGTGTTGGATTGTTATGATTTAGCCTCAGCTTCACATTTTGATCCTTAATCAGCTCAGAAACTAGCCTGACCTAACCACCCTGTGTCTCCATCCAGTGGCACGTCAGAGGCTTTACTGTGAGCTCAGCTCCATTGTGAACTCAGTCTGGGAAATTCAGCCAAGTTGGGGCTCACTTTGCGCAACTGCAGCTGCATGTAAGACTGCTCCAGCCAACTGCACAGATACATATATGTAAAAAATATGTATGTGTGTATAGATATATTATATATAATGTATATATTGCATATGTACTGTGTATATATTATATAGGTATACGTGTATAATGTATACATAATACATGATGTATATATAATATATATGATGGTATTTATAGCTTGGATTCAGAAAGACATTTTGTCAGAATCCATTAATATTTTTTCAAACTCAAGAACTGCACTTACAGGATTTGCTTAGGAAGCTGCTACCTAAAAAAATGCCAAATGACAGAAAATTCAAACAGTGCCAACCAAAACAAGACCTATCAACATTTCCTTAAATTATATTTGAACTGGGTTTTTTTGTATGCATGATCTGAAGACATAAAAGTAATGGAGGTGACTCTATTGGCAAATAAGAATATAAGTGAACGTAGGCATATAAATATATGTATCTCCTGTGATTTACATGTTTTTAAAATGATGACCAGGCCTGAGAGTCATACATATGAACCTTCATATGTGTGTATTTATCAGCTTTAAAAATCAGACTCCTGATATAATTTCAGGGACAGGATCTGAAAATAGCATTGATAAATAATAACGATAATAAATTTGTTGGACACCAACCATGTTCCAGGAATTGTGCTGCTTTACGTGGATTTTTCTCATTTAAATTTTACTGCATCCACAAAGATGAGGAAATGGGGCTAAAAGAAATTAGGTAACTTGTTCGAGGCCATCTAACTAATGAATGGTAGAGGCTGGATTCATACCCAACAAAATCTGAGTTATTATTCTTATTCAGTGTTTCATTGTCACATGCAGTAAAAATGTTCTTCCCAACCTGATGTATTTTTTTTAAAGATTTTATTTATTTATTTGAGAGAGAGAGAACACGAGCCGGGGGGGCAGGGGGAGCAGAGGGAGAGGGAGAAGCAGACTCCCCACTGAGCAGGGAGCCTGATGCGGGCCGATCCCAGGACCCTGGGATCATGACCTGAGGCAAAGTCAGACCCCTCCAACTAACGGAGCCACCCATGTGCTCCCCGAACCTGATATATTTGAAGTAGTGCTTTCCCACCCCAGGACTTAGTCTCAGAAAGCTGCTCACACACAAAGGTGATTCAGGGGCAGAGCCCGCTGCTGAGGCTGTGGCATGTGAATCTGCGCATGCGGTTTGAATGGGATGAAGAAGTGAGGGACACACAGATCCAGGAAGGATTTACTCCCACTCCCATCATCCTCCCGAATGCCCTACCCAGAGAAGTGTTGCAGCAGGAATATGGCCTTCTGGGCACTTCGTGAACTAAGGATGAGTTACTTATCCCCAGTGTCTTCCCCCCAGCACAGCCGTGACACCACCGTCACAGCCTCGGATGCCACCCTGCTCCCCTCCCACCAGCCCTGTGATGTGGCAGCTTCTCCCGTCTTGGCTGCAGTTAGGGGTTTCCAAGGGAAGCTGTAGTGTCCAGGTATGGACCCCACTGCAAATTAATCTCTGGTAAATCCCTCAAACCGTTCCCCCACTCTACCTTCGGCCCCACTATACTCACATCAATTTTATTCAGAAAGAAGAGAGACTAATTCAGTCTCTGTTCATCAAGATATTGTTTATACTGTTGAAAGTCTAGAAATAATGTCTAGCCATTAAGAGGAGATTGGCTAAAGAAGGGCACATTCTTTCACTGAAGTGCAGTGTTGCTGTTAAGAAAAGAAAATGAGCTAGATACATAGTGAAGTTTGAAAAAAGTAGATTATGCAAAAGAAACATCTAAAAGAAAACAATCTGTAGTTGGCACCCTTGTACAAGGGTTGCTCACCACTAGAATACGATAATATCAGGGGCATCTCAACTCTTTCTTCCTGGCACAGGTCCTGAAATTCTCCCAATAACCGTTTCCTTGTATTAGGAAATTTTCCTCCAGGGGGTTCCTATGTAATACTGCATATATTTCACTATAAGACAAATGTTCCCTGAAAGAGGTGATACTTTTGTTAGTTTCCTGTATGACTTATTAATTCAGACTAGATAATCTACTTACATAGAGAGCAAGGAAAATATGTACCATTGAACATTTGATGAATTTTAGGGAGAAGACACCAACC
The DNA here is from genome assembly GCF_024610735.1 of Ursus americanus. NCBI lineage: Eukaryota > Metazoa > Chordata > Mammalia > Carnivora > Ursidae > Ursus > Ursus americanus. The sequence goes on from NC_142144.1 coordinate 29,094,124, forward strand.
ATCAAATCTGTGGAAGGCTCCAGAGAAGGAGGGAGCCAGCCGAGCTTGCTGCCAAGATTCAGCTTCTCCTCACTCGACTTCTCAGAGCTGAGGCCACTTTTGCCTCATGTTCAGACACAGGCCTCTTCCTTACCTTTCCCCCACTGGCTCAGAAATCAATCCCATTCTCATTCGGAGAGAATTTAATATGCCCTGTCTAGATCCTCTCCCCCCAGAAGTGAGGTGCAAGGACCATCAGTGTTAGCATCTCCAGGGGCTTGTTAGAAATAGAGTCGCAGGCCCTGCTCCGGTCCAACTGAACTAGAATCTACATTTTTACGACATCCCTGGGTGTTTCATTTCCATACAATTGGGGAAGCATCACTGTTGGTCAGTTCTCACATGAGCCAGCATCTGGTCACTTTGCTGCTGGCCCCACTCGTACCTTTCACCTCCAGTCAGTGACGTGTTCCAGGACTAAACTCCACATCCTTCTTAGAACTAGTGTCATGTGAATTTCAAGGTTCTGGTGACTTCTAGCTCTGGGCCTCTCCCAACATCTGGGAGATGCTTTGGCTCAGAGCCCCAGCTGGCCAGTTACAACTTTAGCCCTGCTGGTCAACATCTTGGATAATGGACCATGCAGTTCTGTTCTTCTTTGTCCACCTGCCTCACCACCACACGGATCTACCCTTTGTGCCTTCTAGCCAGACCAGCAACACACCAGGCCATCGTCTGAAGAATTTCAGAAAAAAATCCCTGGTGTCTGTCATCAGTCTGCTGTCAGAGCAAAGAAGCTCTTCTTTGTGTTGCTTCTGAAGCCTTTTTCCTCTTGCTCTTTCCTCTGTGGAGATAGTAACCAGTTTATCAGCTTCTTCTTTGAACCATGATTGACCCATTTCTCACCCTGCTCTTCACATCTCGTGAATCACTTGACAAACCCTTGTTTCCAGCTCATCCGGAGGAATGAAAGGTGCTGCCCCTGGGTTCACATCATGTTACCATAGGCATGATCTTACACAAGTTCTTAGCTACGACAGAGTACTGAACGAAGAAAAAGTATTATATAGAGGAAACCCAAGCTTTTGTCCTGATCCAGCAATTTTCTTTTCACTTTTACATGCTTTTAGAAAATGACCATTTTGCTTCTCTGATATGACAAATAAGAACGACACAAACCATGTGTAAAGCACTCCATTGCTTCCAGATGCTTCATGCCAGCGCCTCAGTAGAGCCCCTGAATCTCCGCAGCGGAAAAGGCATCTAAATAGGAGAGAAGACAGAGGCCGGGAAGAGTTAAGAGGTTTTTTTTCCCAAGTTCAAGCTGCTACTTAAACCCATGCTTCCTAATTTTAGATGCATCACGATTTCAGTACAGTGTGCCGCCTCATATAAACCATATTCAAAATCTAATTAAGCAAACACGGGTAGGAATACTTGTGGCTCCCAAAGCTTTGCTCAGCATTTCAGGAATGTAATTTGGGAAAAATAATTATCAGACCAAATAAGAAATTCATAATACATTTATTTACTGCTTGATGGAGATCTACTATTTGTGAATTACCTTAGGTTTCTGGGTGGTTTGAACTTCCAGAGAGCTAAATATTTTGCAGGTCACATAATGAAATCAAGCAGCCAGTATACCGAGAGCCAATCTGAAGTCCAAGAATGCACAATATATTTTGCTTTGTGTCGTGTACCAAATGACTAATAGGCAGCAGGGGCTTTCAGGGTTATAATTTTAGCCCAAGGTTCTGGTAACTACATGAAATCCTTGAGTAGTTTATGATATCATAAGGTGAAGTTATAGCTCCCCGTGGGCAAGAGTTGTTGAAATGCTTTCAGCCACTGAGTACCATAACTAGCCTGTTCTCTATAGCAATTATAGGAAAAACTATATTAAATGCCTAGTCATATTGACTAATGACTTTAAATATAGAAATTATTTTTTAAATGAGAATGGCAGGCAGGCAGGCAATTCATTCATCCATCCATTCCATAAATATGTAAAAGTCACCATATGTCTGCCACTAGGACAGAGGCTGGGGTTACAGCCACAGACAAGTCCTATCGCTAACCCTGCCCTCAAAGAACTTTCATTTTAGCAGAGGAATCAGACATTAAACAACCATAGCTCTGAGATAAATGTTATGGTGAGTAGAATATTATGCCAATGTATTAACAGGAACCTGACCAACTGGGAAGGGAGGGGCACAATCAGAAAAGGCCTCCTTGAGGAAGTAAGCAGAACTAAACTCTGTATGGTGAGTCAGAATTATAAAGGATAAGAAGAGGGGAAAGCTTTTTCTTAACAAGCACATATTAAGAGTAAGATATTGAGGGGCACCTGGGTGGCACAGCGGTCAAGCGTCTGCCTTCGGCTCAGGGCATGATCCCGGCGTTCTGGGATCGAGCCCCACATCAGGCTCCTCCGCTGGGAGCCTGCTTCTTCCTCTCCCACTCCCCCTGCTTGTGTTCCCTCTCTCGCTGGCTCTCTCTATCTCTGTCAAATAAATAAATAAAATCTTAAAAAAAAAAAGTAAGATATTGAGACCTTGGAAGGAAAGCACAGAAATCTAACCTCCCTCCAAATGGTAGGAACAGCCATGTGGATACGCTAGACGAAAAAGTGAGAGAGAATTAGAAAATAATGACTTTGAGCACAAGTCAGACAGAGAAAGATGGGTACTGAATGGTAACACTTATATGTGGTATCTAAAAAAGTCAAACTCATAGAAAACAGAGTAAAATGGTGGTTACCAGGGGATGGGGGATAGGGGAATAAAATTGATGTTTTTAGAGGGTACAAACTTGTAACGAGCAGTAAATAAGCCATAGAGATCTAATGCACAGTATAATAGAGATAACAATAATTGTACTGTAGCTATATAATGTGATGAATGTCACTACATGGCAATCATTACAATATATAAATGTATCAAAGTAACATGGTTACACCTTAAATATACACCATGTTACATGTCAAGTATATTTGCTAAAAAATAAAAAGAACGCAGTATAGTAAAATGTATATACATATTTCTCATATATATACACATCTATATACAAATATGTGCATATATATTCTATATAATGTATGTATATGTGATATATGAGAAATAGTATATATTATCTAGTATATAGGTACATTTGATATGTGTGTAGAGATGTATATATGTACGTGTATGTGCACCAGAGCAGAATTTACAATGAGAAAATGCCAGACCATTTTTTATAAAATGCCTCATCACCAGTTGCAAAAGAAAAGAATAAGATTTAAAGACTATAGAGAGAATATTCATGGGGTAACTAATTAGGATGACAAAATCTGAGAAGATCATAAAGTAATGTGTTGCCTGAAACTAATACAACACTGTATGTTAACTATATTAGAATTAAAATTAAAGTAAAATATTGTGTTGAATGGAACAACAGGTACAAGATTCTAAAAGAGATGACCAAAAGGGTATTTAATGTGAAACAGTCACCTGGTGAAGATGTCATTCATTTTGGAGCATATAAAGTTCACCACCAAATGGAGAGGGCAGGGAAGAGTTACTGACTGCACAAATCATCTCTCAACATATTTCAGTATCATTTCAAATGATTAAATTATATTATTATTTGCAGTGATTAATATAAATTTCATGTGTATCACACTTTATATATACATATTTTCTCATTTTGTGAGGGGGTTAGACAGAGTTTTAACATAGTTAAATATAAATAAATCCTCTAGAGTCATACACATTAAATGAAAATTAGATACAATAAAGATTGTATTTCAGAATATCAAATAATAGGTGGGAGGAAAAAACAAATTCGAGACACAAACCAATAGAACAAAATACTTATTTAAACACATGCCCCAAGTTCTAAATAGAAATCCTTAGATATAGGGAAGAATTGGTTCTGGTTTTATGGTAATTATTAGTAATTCTACTCCCTGAAAGTTGGTTTCACTACGAAAGTGACATTTTTAGAAAAAGTCTCTGGGGCGCCTGGGTGACACAGCGGTTAAGCATCTGCCTTCGGCTCAGGGCGTGATCCCGGCGTTATGGGATCGAGCCCCACATCAGGCTCCTCTGCTATGAGCCTGCTTCTTCCTCTCCCACTCCCCCTGCTTGTGTTCCCTCTCTCGCTGGCTGTCTCTATCTCTGTCGAATGAATAAATAAAATCTTTAAAAAGAAAAAAGAAAGAAAAAGTCTCAACAATGTGCCATTTACAAGAGACACTTAAAATAGACCTGAGCCAGGGCATCTGGGTGGCTCAGTCAGTTAAGGATCCAAGTCTTGATTTCGGATCAGGTCATGATCTCAGGGTTGTGAGATCAAATGCCACACTGGGCTCCACGAGCTTGCTTAGGAATCTCTCTCCCTCTCCCTCTGCCCCTCTCCCCCTAAAAAAAAGACCTGAGCTAAAAAATTAAAAGCTTGATTAATATAGTTCAAAAAGCATAAAAATTATTTTTTAATGTATTTTGTTACTTTAGAGTTCATCATAAATCTAAAAATAGTAAAAGTAACCTAAATATTTATTTCCTGTCTGAAAAGCTGTGTGCCAAACATTACAATGAAACTCTGAAAACAAATGTTTTAATCATTTTGTAGTAAATGCTATAATATAGTTATATAAAGAAAGAATCTAACTGATCTCTGAGACAAGTGTCATATAATGACTAAAGTGTTAGTAGCCATTCAGACTTGGAATTTTTTATGCATTAATAATACTTGGAGTAAAAATGAATAGCATTTTCCAAATACAATAACTCAAGAATAAATGGAAACATTTGTGCAAGTGTTTCATTTTTTAAAATCACCTTGGGCTGAGTCAAACCATGGAAAATTTTAGCTCAAAGGAAAATTCTTCCTCCCCCCATTCCCCCCTAAAAAATCACAAGGATATGAAAACGGGATTATAATGGAAGCCGTCTTGCAACATTAACTGCAGTGTTCATTCCCCTAAAAGCCATAATTCATAGCTGTTCTACAGCCTTTTTCTTTCAGCAATTATGCATATTAGAGGAAAGTTTGAATATATAAAAACTAAATACTGATAGAAAACCAAGCTTCATAAAAGACACGTTTACTTGACTAGCTTGCAGTGAAGAAAAATATGAGAGCTCAGCAGCCTGCCCAAGCCCCAGGTGTCCCTGGTCCAAGGAGGTTGGGAAAAGCGTGAAAACTGCAGCCATGGGGCATTGCACAGCATTAACTGCCTGGCATCTCTAATCAGCTGGTGGTTGGTTGCATCACTAGGAGACTGTGCCTTCAGTGGGAGGAGGATATTGGCAACTACTGGCTCTCTGGGGAATTCAATGTGGAAAATTCCTCTTCTAAATAATCAAACTGCTACAGAGAATGCCTCAAGCCCATTCCAACTCCTTTCAATTTCTCTTCTCTTTCTCTTCTTCTGAGGTTTATGGGTTGACATGAAAGCATCTCATGAGAATTGCCCCATGCCATTTTGATTATGTATTTCCAGAACCTCGCGCAGAGCCTGGCCCTTGGTACACATTTGCCAAAAACCAGTGAAAGTTCTCTGAATTCTGTTTCAAGTCAGGAAACTTGCATTTGAGTCTTATCTCTGCTATATAACTAGACTTTGTGATCCTGGACAAGGTGCTTAAACTGTAAACATCAAATTCCTCACCTAAGAAATAGAAATGAAAATAATACCTACTCCTAGCACTGTCCTCAGGCAGTTATGAGATAGTGCATATAAAATCCTTGAGCAGAGTGCTGGCCTCTGACAATGTTCCGTGATTATTTGTTAAATCTAAATTTTCCAGAGTTGTAGGTGACCAGAGGAATGAAGAAGGACAAATTATATCTAATACGATGGCTGAGGATGCACTCTAGTTACTTTTCTTAGGCCTCTAACAGTAGGCCAAGACCACATGCATCCCTGACTTCTCCAGGAAGAATTACAGCCAACATTCATGGCACTCAGGATTTATGCTTTGACATACATCTTTAAAACAAAGCCTGTGACCATTTTTAAATGGGAAATCTCGGAAGAAGCCCAGAAGTATTACCAAGGAATATGAAATTTATTTGTAGAATTTACAGACGTATAATAACCCTCCAAGCAAATAGCATAAATTTTAAAATCTGAAAGGAACACTACATGCACACACGCACACATTGAACTCATTGTGCCCCCTTGTTATCAGATTAATAAATCAGCCATCAAGTTATTCTCCATGCCTAGAGTCTGTGGAAGATACAAAGAAGAATGCACATAATTTTTGTCCTCAGAAAATGTAGTAATCAAGTTGAGATTAAAACACTACAGTAAAATAGGAAAGGAAGTGTGTTCACCATCGAGTACCCAGGGAGGATATCAGTATCCCTGACCGCCCTATCAGAAGTGGCCTCCCCACCTGACTTTCTAGCTCAGCATACCATCTTTTCTCTTCTCTTCAGTTTATCACTAATCTGAAATTATCTGGTTTGCTTTTTTTTTTTTTTAATATTTTATTTATTTGTTTGAGAGAAATTGCGAGCATGAACCAGGGAGGGGCAGAGGGAGAGGAAGAAGCAGACTCCTCGCTGAGCAGGGAGCCTGATGTGGGGCTCCATCCCAAGACCCTGAGATCATGACCTGAGCCACAGTCAGACGCTGAACTGAGCCACCCCGGCGCCCCTCTGGTTTGCTTTTTCTTAATTATTTTTCTGTATAGGTGTAGAGACCTATATTAGTCCTAGTGACCATCAACTAGGAACAATAGATATGATACATATGTGCTCAATGAATTCTTTGTCCTTCCTATCACCTGACTCAGGGGCCCTAAGTGAGATGGCAGGCAAGACTAAATCAAAATATGCTTGAAAACTTTTAGCAAGAAATCATTCATTTCTTCTTCCATGTTCTTTCTACCAATTCATATAATTCCAAAAGTAGGGATGAGGCATTGTGGCGGGTTCTAAAACAGTTCAAGGAAACTCAAATTCCTTTAAAAGTAAATCCAAATAAACAACCAATTGTGCCACACAGTGATTAATGAAATAATAAAAATATGTAAAAGGGAGAAGTGGCTCCCACGAGGATAGTTACACTCTTCTTGGGAAGATCAGAGAGGCTTCTAAAAGGAGATGTATCTAATCTGGTTTTTCTAGGAAGACTAGGGGGAAGAGAAACAGGAACTCCAGACAGAGGTAATGTGTGCAAAGGCAAAATTGGGCCAAATGACATGAGCATTAGGCTCCGAGACAGAGATCTTAGTTAAATTTCTGGATCCTCATTTATAATTGTTTCCATTCTGTCAATTACCTCTTACTACAATAATACCATATAACAAACCACACAACATCAGTGGCACACAGCAGAAAGCATTTATGTAGCTCTCAAATTTTCCAGGTTCGGCAGACCGAGTCTGGGCTCACTTACATATTTAGGGGTCACCTGTCTGTTGGCTGATCTGAGTTTGCTTCAGTACTTGATAAGGTTACTCGGCTCTGTTTCACATATCTCATCCTCCAGCAGGCTAATCCAGGTACGTCCTTCCCATGGTGATAGCAGAGGGCTATAGCACAAAGCAGAAAGGTACCAGCATTTTCCCAAGACTGTGCTTACATCATTTCTGCTAACATTTCAGTGACCGAAGTAAGTCACCTGGCAGGAACCAGAGTCAAAGAGGGAGGGCACTCACTGTGCCATGGCAAAGGGAAGAATTGGAGCCATGAATACAATTAATAGACTATGCACACTTAAATGTCTCTAGAGTTTGATTTCCTATTCAATAAATGGAGAACACAACAGTTCCTCCAGGGTTTTGGGGAGGATATATATAGAAGGTGTTTTTGAAGTTCTTTAGCTGAGAATAAATAGAGAAATAACAAAGAAAGTTGCAATGGAAATAAAAAAAAATCAGTATCTCCCTGTGGTTTACACACCAGCTAACTACACATTTAAACTTAAACTTCTATTTCATGTTCCTTAAACAAAATAATCATCTCAAACAAGGCTAATACATTTTCTAGGCTGTAATCAAAAAAGGACATCTAAATACCAAATTCAGCCCCTTAGAGCTCAAGGTAAACACCAGAATATTCATGATAACCACTCAAATATCAGCAACGGCTACTTCTAGAGGAAGCAATAGAAGCAGGGAGGAAAAAGAGATACTATAATGGTTTATGTCATGAAACTTCTGTTTGCATTTTACGGTGAGAATAGATTCATGTATTATAGCATTAAATAAATGAATATGTCTTGGAAATTTTTTTATAAAGTGAAACTGGTTAAGTTTTCTGTAATTACAATTTCAATAGTTTAAACATTAATCCAGATACTCAGGGCTGCTTTTATTCACTTTTCATTCTTAAGTATCTATGTATTCACTGAACATTATTTTAATTTGCATGACTTACGTATTCTCAAGAGTCCGGGAAACTAGGTTATTCTCTCAGCTTTGCCATAGTCAAGTCTGTGGTCTTGAGTTATTCATTTAACCTTGGTCAACTCTAGTTTCTTCGTCTGCAAATTAAGGATTATTAATTAAATGGTTCTAACATCACCTTAGGTCTAGCATGCTATAATTCTGGGAGGAAATGATTCCTTTGCAAATGAGCCTGCTTATCTGAATATTACCAGTCCCAGATAATGTACCAAAAAAAATTTTTAAGAGACAAGTATTAATTCAGGGTTTGATAAGTAAACAGATTTTTTAAATCAATATTTTTAGTTAAAAATAGTTTGTCATTTTTAATGTATACTGGTGTAACAGACTCTTTTAAAACAAATAGCTCCCACTTACAATTACTTTTTAAACTGGTGAAATACATTTAACTTGTTTTAGAACATATGCTTTTCAAACTCAGTATAGATGAGCATCATGAATTTTGCAAGTTTTGAGTTAGCTTTTGTTTTCTGCTTCTCTACGCTACGGGCATATTCATTCATCAAACACTTACTGAGCATTTACTTCTACCATCGAATCACTAGAGACAGTTCATGGATCTGTTCGTCTAGTTTGCACCAAGCCAGTTTCTGCATATCAATTATAAATTCGTTCTATTCTCCTAATTTGTTTGCTGTGAGGATTACTCAAGAGAGTGGAATCAGAACTCGCATTCAGGGGGCGCCTGAGTGGCACAGCGGTTGAGCGTCTGCCTTCGGCTCAGGGCGTGATCCCGGCGTTATGGGATCGAGCCCCACATCAGGCTCCTCCACTATGAGCCTGCTTCTTCCTCTCCCACTCCCCCTGCTTGTGTTCCCTCTCTCACTGGCTGTCTCTATCTCTGTCAAATAAATAAATAAAATTAAAAAAAAAAAAAGAACTCACATTCAGGTTAAGCGTCAGAAGCAGCACATGAGTTCCATATGTTGAAAGTGTGTACGACATAGCTCTATTTCGCTGTTTATAATCGTGGCCAAATTGCTTAATCTTGCCGGTCCTCATCTTTCTCAACTGCAAACTTTATGAATCATTGCATGCTTTTTTTTTCTTTTTTTTTTTTTTTTTACTGCTGCATGAAAATTTTCTCAAATTTGCAGAAGAAGGAGAACGAAAATGCGTTTTTAACTTAGCTGACTGCTGCCCTCTCTGATGCTGAGCTCACAAAGCAAAATGCTACTCGGGTTGTGCTGCTCTTGTGATTCATTTAACAGGAGCAAATGTGCTGAACAGAAAAGAAAGATAAGGAAACACCAGCTCAGTCATAAACTGGGAGATGGTCTCAAGTGAAAAAACTGGGAGCGATGGTACAGGCAAGATGCCCTGGTGGGAGGAGAAGCATTTTCTCTTGGATACATTGATTCAGAATAGGTGCTTGAATCTTTGAGAGCCCCTTCACCCTCCACTGTAAGGGCTCAGTCACTGATTCCCTGAGCTCCAGAGCAAAGACAGATTGCCTATTCAGCCATGGCAAATAAAATTATTGGATACAGCCCAAGTCACCCCCAAGGGCTAGCCTAGGAGAAAAATAAAGCAGAAGGAAAGGATTTCTCTTCATACTGTTATTCAGTAGCTTGTCTTGTTGTTTGCTTGATGTTTTGCTTAGGCAGCTTCTCAAAGAGGCTGGTTTCCTGGGGCCCCTGCTGTGGGAGTACTGACCTTTAGGCTAAACCTCCTAGGTACTTCTGCACCCAGCCCCACCCTGCATGGAGACCAAATCAGACATGCTTTCATATTTAATTCTTCGGAGCTATCTAACAAAGTAAAAACTGGCATTAAAACATTTTGAGTCTCTGTGCCGCAAGGATTTGGGTGGAGTTGAGCCAAAAAGCTTACATCACTAGACTGGAGGTAAATTTATAGCTGTTTTCATTCATTTGCATTTAATCAGCCCAGAATTGCTGACTCTAGGTTCAGCAAGGACCTTGCTGCCTGCTCAGTCTGCAGGGTACAGTACTGCTGGTGATGGGCAATGACTCAAATGAGAAGTTTGAGTCCCCAGTCCACAGGTCATTTTTCACCTTGAAGTTTGGCTGGCTAGCCAGTCAATTATAGAAAGAAAAAGCCAGGGTTATTCTGATGACATGGGCTTAAAGGAATCGTCCCCTTTTCCATAAAAGGTGTTGGTTCTGACCTCAGCTGACCCGGTTCATGCCCCCGAGTTCTGCCACTTACAATGGAATCACATCTTTGGGGGAATTATGGTTCTAGACAATTGCATTATGATCATAGTTACCTTTGAAAATCCCATTTAGACAATATCTTACATGTAGTTGGGTTCTAGAGTCAGCTGATAAGTATGTATGACAACAGACCCCACCAGCATAGGCTGAAGAGCCTGGAGAAAGTTATTTCATGGCTCTGAGCTTCATTTCCCCACCAATGAACTGGGGTTATTAACACAACCTACCTTATAGGGGTATAGGGAAGCTGACATGAGATGATGGATGTGGGGAGTCTGTATATATAATCAGCACAATAAATGACAGCTATGGGTATTAAGAGATTGTTAAGAGCTAATTAAGCTCCTGTAATCAGCTCTTGGGTGCATGTACAATGGCTGAACTCTTTCAGTTAATCATTTTGCAGATAATGGGTCACAACAAAACTGCCGTGGTTGAGAGTGTAAGCAATAGAGCCACACAGACTGCCCAGTTCTGTCATTTACGGGTCCCATAAGCTTAGACAAGTTAGTTGCTCCGTGCCTCAGGATTCTCGTCTATAAAATAGGTAAAATGAGAGAATCAGCCTTGTAGGCTTGGTGTAAGGATTGTCAAGTTGCTATGTCTAAAGCATAAACAGTGCGCGGCAGGCGGTGAGCGACATCGTCACCACCCCCATCATGGTTATGATTATTCCACGCTTCTTCATTTGGGAACACTGGTAGTGAAATAATTCGTAGCATCAGCAGTGAAATGATTCATCTGACATACAAGGGAGAAGTGGACTTTGCTCCACAAGATCATTGAACATAAAATGGGATTAGAAGGGGATTTTGAAGGGGGCACTGGGTGGCCCAGTCAGTTCAGCATCTGCCTTCAGATCAGGTCACCATCTCAGGGTCCTGGGATCGAGCCCCGCGACGGGCTCTCTGCTCAGCAGGGAGTCCGCTTCTCCCTTCCACTCTCTCTCTCTCAAATAAATAAATGGAATCTTGAATAAGACAATCGTAAGAGTCTCAGTAAACTGAATAGAAGAGGCAGTTTCAGATGAATAGACTAAGACATTGAGACCAGGGCCAGAGAAGAAGCCAAAGAGACTTCCGTGAGAGAAAGGGAACAGGAAATAAAGACACAGGTAGAACATTTGTAGTAGAATAGCTGCAAATTCCCCTGTAGAAGTCCTGTGATTCGTTGGTTGGGTCTCTCTAGTGTCTAAAGGCTAGATACTATAAAACCCATGATAATAGGAAAAAACAAAACAACAACCACCACAAACCCATAATAGGCTCTCCCCTTGTATTACTATACATGACACAGAACTACACCGCGGACTTCCAGAGGCCTGGTAAATGAGTACTGCAATGCCATTTCATGCATGTTGCTGAATAAATTGAATTGTTTGAAGAAGGAGGTAAAGACCAGAAACTTCCAGGGGCGCCTGGCTGGCTCATTTGGTGGAGCGTGAGACTTGATCTCAGAGCTAGGAGTTCGAGCCTTATGTTGGGTGTAGAGATTACTTAAAAATAAAATCTTTAAAAAAAAAACGACTGGAATTTATGAATTTGCAGTTTCATAAGTAGTAGATGGGGAAGTGTTGTTGAACATAGTGTGCTAAAAAGAAGAAATAACAATTATTTTTATCAGCCGTATTCATTTGGGGAGGGGATTATTCATTCAATAGGATTATATTTGAGCCTGCTTTAGCGTTTTTCAAGCTCACCTTTGCCTTTTATGGGACCTGGAGCAAGTCCCTTCTTCACTCTTCTCGTTTTGGGCCTAAATCTCTTTATAGTATTGATTAGGAGATATTACAGGGGGATGTTTAGATACAAAGACTCTGGAGTCTAAGTTCAGAACCCTCCTCCATGCTTATTGGCTGAGTGATGTTGGACATTTACTTAAATGAAAGTCTTAGTTTCTTGTGTGAAAGTTGGAGAGGATAGTAAATACCTCATTAGGTTGTTTTGAGGCTTAAAAATATATAATCCGAGTTAAGGTTGTAACACAATGCCTGACATGTAGAGAGTATCTTAATAAATGGAAGCTACCCATATTACTAGCTATAAAAATAAATAAATGGACTAAATGATCTGTAGCATGTCCTCCAGCCTAGACTCCATATTTTCATAACCTCCCCGACTTTGGCATCTCTTTTCAAGTTCAGTCCCTAGGCCCCACCGTAACTCACATAGAGTAGGGGAGGAAAGCATTAAGATGGCCAGTGTGGCAGCAGAGACTTGCGTGAAGACGTGGGGATGCTGGTAAGTGGGGGAAAGGAACAGGGTTCGGTCCTCCCACAGCCCCCCAAGACTGCTAGATACTGAGCACAACCATTTGCCCCTCGTGGGATACAGGATGAATGTGCTTGTTATCGGGAGCTTGGCCAATCCATCTAGCTTGTTTTTTTACCTGTTATGAATAGAACGTAGAAACCATCAGACTGCTTGTGCTTTGTGAATGGAATAATACGCATGAATGGGTTTTGTAAACAGCACAGTTCAAATGTTGCTGTTTTTGCTGCTCTTGCTATAACTGTGATAAATACCGTGTTCAAAAACCCGAAGGGTATACGCTGTCTGTCTTATTTCTTTAGGCTGGCACTTGTTTGCATTAAATTGACCATTAGTCTTGAGGAATGCCTATCATATCTATAGTTTTTTCAGAGAAGAAGAATCTTTCCTGAAGGCAGTATAAACTAGAGATTAATAGAACGAGTTCTCCGGATTCAGTTCCTGGGTCTGCCGTTTTCTGGTTGTATGGCCTTGGGCAAGTTGATAAACCTCTTTAAGCTTCAGTTCCCCCATCTTTAAAGTGGGGATAATAATTATACGTACCCAAAAAGGACGCTGTAAGGATTAAATGAGGTGATGAATGTAAGATCTTGGCACCGTGCCTGGAATGAAGGAAACATCCAGTAAGGGTTAGCTATTACCATTATTAAAATAATGAAAGAAATACTACAAGAATCATAAATGAGTCCAGCTTTGATGAGTGACAGATACACAAAGGCTGCATCTGAAGGATGAAGAATGGAGGAAGGTGACAAAGAAGAGAATGAAACGAAGGGAAAACTCTGCTCGAGTGAGTGGATGTGTCCCCGGCCAGTTCTCCTAACTTTAGGTCTGTTCTTCAATTTGAAATTTTGCCACCGGAGTTTTTCTGTCACTGACCCTAAAAAGAAACAAAGGACTGTAATAGTCAGGACCTCCTATTGGAATACAGATACTCCACGCAGCTAGACGTGAGACGTGCCGTCATTCTAAAGCCAAAATCTGAGCAGGGCCAGGAAGCCTGCTGGGATTTATCAGACCTGCCTCTATCCATTCACCTGCGAAGGTAGCATCCCGTAAGTGGTGGATGGGTTTTTAGAATAGAGAGTAAAATTTCAAATATGGGAATCAATGATATTCATTGATTAGGTCGATTATATCTATACCGCAGGCTGGCAGACATTTTCTGTGTGGGCCAGATAGGAATATTCTAGGCTTTGTGAAACCATATAATTTCTTTCACACCTACTCAGCTCTACTGTTGTGAGACAAGAGCGGCCGTAGATAATATGTAAATCAATGGGCATGGCTGTGTTCCAATAAACCTTGATTTACAAAAGCAAGTGGCAGGTCGGAATTGGCCCACGTGGCCTCGTTTGCTAACCTCCAGTCTGTACAAGGGTTTTGATGCCATGACTCAAGTTGTCAAAAGCACCTGGACTAAAGCTCATATAAATCAAACATGATGTCAAAGAATGTTGTTGACTAGAGATTAGCTGACCTCACATAGAGGGCTTCAGACTAAAAATGAAAAGAGAGGAAATACAATGCTTAAATGTAAATGGAGAGCCTAGCTTTTGTAGAAGGAATAGCGTGCGCAAGCACACACACACACACACACACAAAGTATTAAAACATAAAATGTGTTCAGTAATTCACATTAGAGAAAGACTGAGCAGGGCTCAGGAACATTGTTTCCAGCCTCAGTTTTCTGTTTTCCAATGTTCAGAGTATGAGTAATAACTCAGTGAACACACATCCCTGTTTGCTGAGAACAGTCTGAGTATGCTATCATCCCGCTGTAATAATCAATAGTGACTCCTTTTAGAGAAGTGTCCTAGTTTGCAATATAAATTATATGGCCACGCCTATAAGAACCAAAATGGTTTTGAAATTGTAGCACAGACAAGTGTTCATTGTTTAAAGTTAAAATTTGAATAATAACACAAGTCTGTAAGGCAGAATATGGTGCTAGACCAGGTGAGGGCTTCAAGTCATACAGAGTCGGATTCAAATCTTCATTTATCACTTTCTGCTGGTCTTATACAATGTGTTGAATCTCCCTGAATCTTAACCCTTCATATATAATAATAATTAATAAAAGTAACAATCTCATTAGATTTAAATGTGTTAATATATAGTAAATATACAAAAATATTCACTGTTATTTCATTATTATTATATATTTAAAGGGGTAGATTGATTAGGTGGGACATAGTCATCCTTCCTATACAGAAGATAGGCTTTAAAAGGAGTGACTTCCTTTTCTCTGAAGACTTTCTTTCTTTCTTTCTTTCTTTCTTTCTTTCTTTCTTTCTTTCTTTTTTTTAAAGGTTTTATTTATTTATTTGACAGAGATAGAGACAGCCAGCAAGAGAGGGAACACACGCAGGGGGAGTGGGAGAGGAAGAAGCAGGCTCCCTGTGGAGCCTGATGCAGGGCTCGATCCCAGGACCCCGGGATCACGCCCTAGGCTGAAGACAGATGCTTAATGACTGAGCCACCCAGGCGCCCCTCTCTGAAGACTTTCAAGCAGAGATATAACAGGCACTTAATAGTGATGTTATAAATAAACCTTGCTACTCAAAGTTTGGTCCATGAACCAAGTGTCAGCATCACCTGGGAGCTTGTCAGAAATTCAGACTCTCAGGCTCCAACCTAGACCTAATGAATCAGAACCTACATCTTAAACGCCAGGTGGTATGTTTAGCTTTGCCTGAAGAATTCAGAAATCAGTGGATGATTATTATAGTAGATGACTTTTAAAGCCCTTCGGAACTCTGAGACCACTCCATATTATCAAGTCCACAGGTTTTAAGTGGATAGAATAATGGCATGGGGAGGAGCTATGGTCTCACTAGCTAGTATCCCATTCCACTGGGCAGGTTAAGAATGGCCCTTTCCACCCAATTCCAAAGAACATTAAACATTACATTCCATTTATTAAAACACAATCTCAGATAAATACAAATGTGGACCTTAAATGGAATACCCAACACTTAGACTGGTTTTTAATCTAAAGCATCATATCTCCTTGGACGTAGCCCCTTGATCATTCCTTGAGTTTGCTTCCATTTTGTTTTGAGCCACTTCTCTGCTTTCTGCAAAATGTGTATCTGATTATTTTCCATACAGGTGCTCTGGGTAGAGTTCAGTATTCCATTAATACTGAACGGTTCACATACAAATAGATAGTTGAACCTTAGATATTTCCCCAAGGCCTGAAGAGGTTGAAACAAATACAAACAGAACTAGAAGAGCTGGCGAAACGTTTAGCTGAAACTTTAAAGAAAATTTTCTCTCTCTGGGACTTCCTGGTGATGGTTGTAACGCGGCGCAACTGCTTTAGCTCTTTGTGAACTTTTATCGTCCCTCCTTGATGCAGGCTTTCTGACATCCCCGGCTGTTTGAATTACACACCACGTGGACACCCAGGATGGACTATCCTGGTCCATCGAGTTGCATCAATTGCTTCGTAGATCCCTTTTCTGATTCCATTATTCTGTGACTGCCTGAGTAGCCCATTAATTTTTTCCATTAGAATCTCACACACAGAAATAGAGAAGAATATATTGCTTCAAAAGAATTGAGATAAGAAGTAAAGGGAAAAAACTAATTTTTAAGGGGAAAGAAAGACAACATGAAGTGTGACAAAAGTATCGAGTTTGTAATGTGTCTAACCTAAGGGAATTTTATGTTCCTATTGATGACTTATTACACCAATATTTATCAGGCATCGACTGTGCCAAGCACTGTGTTTGTTGCATGATGATGATGATGATGATGATGGTAACAGTAATAGTAGCTAATGTGTGTTGATGACTTATGAGCACTCAAATGAGATAAGCATGGGCCCTGCCGTTATGGGAACTTACAAGCTAACAGGAAAAGCAGACATTGCACAAATAATTCCAAGTTTTATCAATACTATTGCAGGGTGTCATTGGGGAGTGTGTTAGGTGGTCTAATCTAGTCTAGGGGTCTGAGGAAGCAATATATAAGAGTTAGCTACACAAAGGAAAGATAGGGGTGAGGAGAAAGAGCATTCCAGGCAGACTGAAAACTGTGGGCAAGAGCTTTGATCAAGCAAAAAGTATATGTTGGAAGAACTGAGAGAACTGGCTAAAGCTTAGAGGACCAGGAGGAGAGTGGGGAGATGAGGCTGGAGAGAAGAAAGCAGAGCAAGGTCATGCTGAATCTTGGAGAGCCCATGAAGAGGCCACGTTCATCACAGGGTCAATGGGGAGCCACTGTTAAGTGTTAAGCAAGTGAGTGAATGATCAGCTTTGGGCTCCAAGATTACTCTGACTGGACTGGAGGGGAAAAGAGGAAGTATGCAGAGGGCAGAAATGATGGTGGCTTGGACCAAAGAGGTTGGCAATGTTTGTAAAACATCTCCGAGGTAGAGTGGGGTCCCTGTCAGGCTAATAAAATACTTCCTCCCATTGGAGTCTGGTTATTTGTGTTAGTGTTGAAGGAAATTTCTCTTCTCAAAACCTCAAAACTGTTCCCTTCAAGGGCATCAGAGCCATGTGAGGGAGATGTGGGAGCCCATGAGCAAAAGGCACTGAAAGACATGGAAAAGAAGAAACACAAAGGGCTAGTTCTCCACTGGAATATGAGCCTGGATCTGCTGGTTCACGACTCCATCCCATGACTTAGGAAGGAATGAAGTACTAATGACTTAGCAGAGAAAAGAGAGTCAGGGTTTGCCTAGAAATAGTTCATAGGCCATAAAAGTATTGTCACAGAATAATGTGAGAAAATGGACTTCTTCCTTTTTTTTTTTTAGATTTATTTATTTATTTGAGAGAGAGAGCACGAGCGAGGGGGGGGGGGGCGGGAGACAGGGAGAGAGGATCCTCAGGCAGGCTCCCCACTGAGCCTGATGTCGGGCTCAATCCCATGACCCTAAGATCATGCCCTGAGCTGAAATCAAGAGCCGGCCACTCAACCGACTGAGTCACCCAGGTGCCCTGAGAAAATGGACTCTTAAAAGGGATTCTTTTCATATATAAGACAAAAGTATTTTAATTACTGGCCTGAGATCCCTTTGCCCTAAAAGGAGGGCTCATTTCTAAAGCTGGAGCTCTAAGCTGAATTGTTAGCCCCTTTTGTGCTAAGTGAGATGACAAAGCCCTCACTTCCCTCTGGGCTCAAAGAATAGTTATCAATCATTTGTCAGGCATTTTAATTGAACAACTGGATGATAAAAGGCATCGGAATATAGCGGTTCATCCCATGTTCATCACACACAGCGTCCGGTCCAGTGAAGAAGCTGGAAGCCTAGACATTAAGCTATCACACAATTAAATTTAAGAAGTGCAGGGGCACCTGGGTGGCTCAGTCAGTTAAGTGCATCTGACTCTTGATTTTGGCTCAGGTCATGATCTCAGGGTCATGAGATCGAGCCCCGAGGCTCTGTGCTGGGCATGGAGCCTGCTTGAGATTCTCTCTCTCCCCTCTTGCACAACTCACGAAGGTGCTGTCTCTTAAAAAAATTTTAAGAAGTGCAACTGTGATAGGTTCTAGCAAAGAAAATTGTGCTGTGAAGGCTTATGGAAGGAGGGTACTGCACAGACAGCAAGTTAGGGATACGCTGAATGAACTGAGAGAAGTCAGGTGGGTGGAGAGAGAGTAAGACAAGTGGTAAAGTGAGGTAATTTGGCAAACACATATAGCACACCTGTCAGGTGCCAAGTGTCATATAGGTCTCTGTGATACACAAATAAATAAAACTCAGTCTGCATGTTGGGGCTGAGTCTTGCTAATTGGTAACTATGAGGATTTGATTGTCACTTTAACTACCCAGACCTCAGCATCTTAATCTGTGAAACATGAAAATATCTATCTTGCAGGATTATTGTGAAAATTAAAAATATTTAAGGCCCTCAGCTCACTGCCAGACACATAAGTAGCAAGTTTTGCAATGACCACGTCGAGAGTCAGTATGACATAGTATCAGAAGCAATGTTCACAGTGTTCAAAACACAGTATTCTCCATCAGACTGCCTGGGTTCAAATCTCAGGTCCGTCATTCACTAGCTGTATGACTTTGGGCAAATGACAAACTTTCTGATCTTTAGTTTCTTCATCTATAAAAGGAAGATAGTAGAAATACCTCCTACGTTTCTTGGGAGGATCGAAGGAGGTAATGCATGAAAGTGTTAAATATGGTTAAAGAGATAGCTAGACCACATATTATGTATATGCAGGGTGCTGGACCAGCACAGATAAATAAGGAGTAAATTGTTTTTGTTTTTGTCCTAGATAGGAGGGTGAAGCGAGATAAGACCAGAGACTTCAAACACCAAGTCTTGATCTTGGCCTTAAAAATTGAGTAGGTGTTGGGCAGACAGAATGCTGTTAGATTTGCCCTGCTCAAGCCTCAGGGCTGCTGTTTGCTACAGTGAGAATGCCAAGGGGGGGCTAAGGCATAAGGAGACTATTTTAAAAGACTAGTGAGTTTGTTCTGATAAGCATCTTCTCTCCAGTTGCTGCCAGGAGCTGCAAGGCAGGGTGGTGTGATCATCACATGAGCTTTGGAATCATACACACTTGGGTTCTGATTCAGTCCCTGCTCCTTCTGTGTGATCTTGTGCCAGTTACTTTACTTCTCTGAGCCTCAGTCCACTAATCTCTAAAAAGGAAGTAGTAACGGTGCCCTCTTCATGAAACTGTCATGAGGAATAAACAAGATAACGCATGTAAAGCACTAAATACCATGTCTGGCACATAATAAATATTCGGTAAACGTTAGCTGTTGTTATTGTTGATGCTTTATTGAGGTTATGCTGGCACAGAACATTAGACTTTTTGTTCAGTGTGTGGAACAATGACATTAAACACAAGGGGATGCCTAATCACCTACTCAACAGGGGGATCTCCGAAATAGATCAACAACCAAGGGTGAGTTCCTATGTGGCAGTGATTGCAGGGAATTTACCTTTGTGGCCCCAGTCACTTGGAAAGTTGTGCAAAGTAGGTCCTCAATAAATGTTGAATAAATTAGTGAGGGATTTGCTTTGCTGATCATAAAATAAGCCCTTTTCTATTTATAAACATGAGACATGTTTCTGTAAACCTATAAATAAATAAGTACTCCTATCATTTCACCACCAGTGGGATAATCATTGTTAATATCTTGATACATTTTCTTCCAAGGTGTGTGTGTGCGTGTATGAGAGACACATATATATGTTGGGGATTGTAACATTTAAAGTTATTAATTAAGTTAATTAATTAAATTAATTAAAGTATTAAACTGTATAGATATTTAATTTGATCATAACATACAAAAGCTTTTTCTTCATTTGTCATATAAGCATTTGCCTTGTTTTATTAAATATGCTTCAAAACACCATTTAGACATTGCATAATATTCTATAAGAATGTGCCATATTATTTATTAATTATTGTTAATTTATTGCCATATTGTGAGATTTTTAGCATGCAACAAAATTAATTCATCTTAAATATAAGTGTCACCATATTCGGTGAGTTCTTCACCTTTCAGGGTTCTAAACAACTTGAAAAACTAATTATTAAAAAACGAAACTGTACTATTTTCCTCATAGAAGAAAATTACAAACATAGTTACATAAAATGCTGCCTACGATTTTGGAGGCTTTATAAACTTCACAGAGCCCATCCATGGAGTCCTGTCCCAGGACTTCAGGTCAGAAGCAATAACATCAAATATGTTGACATGAAGCAAAACAAAAAAGTGCAGGAAAATCTAATGTGACCATTGTGGAGAAGTTTCCTCTCTGAAATATTCCTGACTACAGGATATTCAACTCTTTTTATAACACAGTCCAATCCCAGTTCATTCTTATATTGGAAATAATCTTTCTTAAGTCTAGATGCTACATTAACACTCCTGTACACCTTTCACGAATAATCATGTTGCATGTGCTGTATCTTTATTATCCTTTAGTGACAGCAAGCCTCTGCAGAGCTCCTGTGCTGCTTCTCACGGAGGACCTCACTGAGGTCCCACACCCTGGTGAACTGTATTAGTGGGTCAGCCCCGGCTACCCTTCTCCTCTGTGGCTCCTAACTGCCTTACTTCCCATTCCATTTGGACAAATATGTAGCATGACTCAGCACTGGAAAATACAGTTACGGTTACCTAAAGGAAAGAGATCATTTCATAATTATACCGAAAATAAATTCAACAAACTTCAAATATAGCATAGAATGGATAAACATAAAAGAGTTGTAGTCACTACTTTGAGTCAGGTATATTTCAGTCTCAGGATGCAGGGTTTTAACTTGGTCTTTGTGTAGTTCTAACCAAGGAGAAGCACAACCTTTAATTTATTATCTTTATACTTTCTCCGGTATGCAATTTATAATAATGAGGCTGGTTCTGCATGCCAATTTATACAGTGCCTAAAGAATTCTGATAAGTTCTCAGCATAAAGCAGAAAACTGTTTTATGCTTTCTGTTTGTTGTTTCCATCCATTTTCTTCTGAAGATGGAATACTTACTTGCGTGAAAGCTGGGGTATGAAAGAGTATGTCCATATCTGCACATTTCAGTGTATGTGTTTATGATGCTGAGTGTTTGAAAAATTCTAAATCACTATTCGATTCCAAAGAGTGATGGAAGAGGAAATTTTTGAAAACAATCCTAAGAATAATTTGTATTAAAGACATTTCTTTCTCCCTCATAGCTACATCATCCCTCTCAAGGCTTTCGCTTTGGAACTGTCCGGGAAAGCAGTGCTGAAGATTATGTGAGGCAAAGCTTCCCAGAGATGCATGAGTATATGAGAAGGTACAATGTACCAGCCACCCCTGACGGAGTGGAGTATCTGAAGTGAGTGTCAACCTCTTGGGTCCAGAAAGTTCTCACCGAAAGAGAAGTTTTAGCCACTAATATATAGTATTTGTTGGTTTTTTAAAATGACAGCTAAATATACCTACTGTGTGTTCAGTAATACCTCACACTGTGTGAGATCGAGAAGGCAGTATGGAATAGTGTGCATTTAATTATGTGACCTAGATTACTAGTTACCTGCATCGTCCCCAGTTGGCAGTAGCTTTGCTCAAAGTGCCAGTGGGGTCATTAGTGTAGCAGATGGTGGGGGAAGTAAATGTTGGCTTGACATCACTTGAGAAAACAATGGTGCTGAAATGATCAAACACTCAGGGAATGTGGCCAGAGGATAAAGTGTCCCAAAGCAACCCTTTCCTTCACAGTGAATCTCTAAGCCCATGGACTGTCTCCTCTTGCCACAAGGAAATGGAATTTATCTTAGAGATTTCCTGTAGAAAGGAAATAAGATAAAAGGCAGTGATTCCCATGCCTGCATCCTTCTCATCAGGATTTATGAGAAGCAATCAAGAGCAATCACATTGCCATGGCAGATTATCAGAGCCTGTAATTCAGCGAAGCTGAATGCAAAGGAGGGTGGTGCCGTTATGGATCTGTGCATCTAGTCTGCCTGGGAGAAGGGAATGAATGGCTCCTGATAAGCAGCACAGTGTGAGGGTGAGCAGTCCTCTCCTTTGTGCCTGATAGTCTCAGGACAATGACATACATTCAAGCCTCCAATCCCTAAAATCATGCAGCCCCAGGAAACTGGCTCATCTGTGGTCAACCACAGTAATCTTCCCAATGGACAGACAGACTTGGCACCTCAAATTCTCTTTGAGGAAAGAAGGGAAGCAAATAAATAATTGCATGTGACATAGAGCTAATGTTTCTCAAGAGCTCTGGTGACAGGACCCTAAAACTCCTTATGGACTTTTATAGAGTCTAAAGAGGAAGTCTTGTGCTCTCAGATTTGCAAAGGTATGTAGGATGAAATGCTACTTTTGCGCTATGAAATGGCACTTTTGGGTGTGCAAGAACATTAAAATGTTAGAGTCCCTCTCTAACACAGAATTCAGTGCTCCTTTGCCTTTCAGCTTCTCTTCTGTATTCTCTCCTTCAGGCAGACTCATGGCAGTGGCTCCCCGCTAGATAGTAATCGCTGTGAACCAGGCTCTTCTGGCAGGGTGAAAAGAGCGAGATGCACCAGTACTGGGCAGTCCCCAGTTCCACTCCACTCAGGGTATTCATTTATTCTGGAGGCTTCACCTGAGAAGGCCCCAGTACTCAGAGTTGTCCCCACTGTAGCCCGGAGAGATGAAGTCGTTAGAAAAGCAGGCACCAATGAAGAAGCTTAGACCTTAAAGAAGCAACTTGTCTGTGGTAATATAACCAGCAAGTGGCAGCGTCAGGACTAGAATCAGGTCTCTAGAATCAATCTCTGCTGCAGGCCAGTCTAGGAACCATAACAGAAAGTAGGTCCTTGACATTCAAAGAATAGTCCATGTTCCAGAAGCATCCATGTTCCCATTAGCACTTGGGAGTTTGTGAGAAATGCAGACTGCCAGGCCCCATCCCAGAAACTACATATTAGCAAGCTCCCCAGGTGATTCACTGGTGGAGGTGACATTGGAATATAGGCAGCACTTAACCATTCATGCCCTCTGACTTCTTATCTTTGGGCATCTCTCTTCATGTTTGGCCCCAGTCACTGCCTACACTCGAGGCCACCACTCCAAGAAACCACAGTCCTTATAATACCCCCCTGGCCTCCCAGAGCCCTGGCTTGCAGAACACACTTCCAGAGTCGCCTGGGACTATATGTGTTATTGTGGTGTATGTGTTATTTTGTGGTATATGTATTATTAAGTGGATTCTCAAAAAGGCAGAACATGATTCTATAATGGGAGAAACAATTGGGGGCCCTGCCAACCGTAAGGATGATTCAGCCAGTCTAGAAGCTGCTTTTACCTGGATCACACCCAGCCACTTCCCCACTAGTGATTCAGGGCCCCATGGGAGTCTGTGAGCTAATTGCTTCTTGCCTTCCTGTGCAATAGGGACCTGTCATAACTAACTTCACTTTGCAGCCCAAAATCAGGAGTAATTATATAAGGATACCACTGAGACCGGACCTCAGTAATTACTGCTTAGAAAAACTGAACCCCAATTTTTTTCTCTTGTTATTGCTATCTCAAATATTTGCGGAGTACTGGTAAATGGTGACTAGTTGCTGTGTGGCTCCCAAGGTACATGTTATTACTGTGGCAGTAAAACTTTTATTGGAGAACCATCTTTCAGCCTTATTTTTATTTTATTGCCAAGATTCCATTAAGGTTCCTCATCATCAGCTCCTAGGAGACAGTTCACATCTTCAACCCTTTCTGAAGCTTCCCACAGCTGTGGAGCTGAGAGATGTTTTTTATTTTGGTTAAAGTTAAACACAGGTCTCATTATGACTTCAATCCAATACCCTTGGAAAAGGTAATGCATTTTGAATAGGCTGGAAGAGTAGAAAGAGGAAGCAATGGTCCCTGGCATCCAGAAGGGAAGTGGACCTATTTACTCTGTGTCCATGCGTGGCCCACACAAAGCCATCCATGTAAATATGTACTTCCTTCCCACGGATGAATGTCTAAGGGTGTCTTTCTTTTTTAGATTTTTGATGGGCCCTAGCCATGTTCTATTCTGCGTTTAAGGCCACTCCACTCTATTGAATTCCAATAGACTCATTTTTGGCCCTGAGAGAGGAATGACTGAGTCTAGATGGAAAAGAGAAGAGTTGTTCTCTTTGCCAAGATGTTTGGACAGCCCTGAGGGTCGGAAAGCCTTTCTTAAATGGCTGTATGTCCTACATCTTTCCAAAAAGGATTTGAGGTGGCTGAAAACAAGAGTCATTGCATACACCTTAAAGGGTTCCTTTTAAGACTCCCCCTTCCTTGCCTCCTTTGTAATTGGGACCTCAGCCAGTGCTGAGACATACCTTCCTCTGGACCATTTCTTTGGCTACGTTTTAAAAGTGGGGAGAACGCATGGAAGATGCACAAGGTATCTGCTGGCATCTTGAGCCCAGTCCACGTCTGGTTCACTGATGCAGGCCAGGGAGACACCTATCCTAAATGATTCCTGCCTGAGTCGCCTCCTAGAACAGGAGTGAAACATGAATCTCTGGAGATATTTAATAAAGCAGATCACTAAGATCTATTACCTGTGCTTCTGCTTCCAGTTAATGAAGGCTAGCCCATGGACTTTAAAGAGACATCTCAACTCCCTTTTCCCCAGGACTGCTAGATCTCATATTTGTATTTCTTTAATATGTATTCCTAAATATGAAATGACCCCTGATCTCTGAGGAATATGATAGTGATCATGACAGAAAGAAATAAAAATTTCCACATATTGATTAATGAATCCACCTGACTCCAACACTTACTAGCCATATAACCTGGAACCAGTTACTTTCACTCTCTGAGCCTCAATTTCCTCATCTGCTAAAATGGGGTAATACCTCACAGCCTTACGAGTGATACAGTGTGTGGAAAACAATCAATATAGTGCTTCGCACAAACGAGTCACTCAGTTAATGTAAAAGAAATGAACCTTCCCATTCAATTCAGTCACTCCGGCTTTATTGTTGGATTTAGAAGCAATAAAAGGAACTGGTAGATAAACCCATTGGAAAGATGTCATGCTGTCTTAGAAGAGTGTCTCTTTCCCCTGGTCTGTTCTCCATGGGTCAGCGAGATGTCAACAAGGCTGAGTCAGCAGTTACCTAGCTTGTGCTGCCCTTTCTTTCCAGGTTTCTGTCCCCTAAACAAAAGCCAGCTGTCAACCTTTCTGTCTATTAATGAATCATTTTTCTCTTTTCTTCTCTTGGTCTTAAATATAGGAATGATCCAGAGAAACTAGACGCCTTCATCATGGACAAAGCCCTTCTGGATTATGAAGTGTCAATAGATGCTGACTGCAAACTTCTCACCGTGGGGAAGCCATTTGCTATAGAAGGTATGAGCCAGTCACTCTTGATTCACTTTGACTCAGGATACGCTCGGTTTGCCAACCTAGCAAGTCATAAATGCCAGAGTCACAGGTAAAAAGCTATTCATCTTCCCTCGTTTTCATTTTCAACTCATAAGCACTTAAGTTATTAAGTTGCTGAAGCTAGGAATTTATTTTTCACCGACTCCATAAAAATTTATTTATCCAATTGTTCGAAAAACAACAATAAACGTTGTTACCCAGATGATGCTGCTTCCAATATCTGAGAATGGTGGTACAGTGTAACAAATGGGGAGTCCAATTTTAATTTAATCTGTATTTTCTAATTCCTGTAATGAATCTGATGCAAAAACTAGAGTGATCACATTCTACAACTGGAAGGACCTCAATGTTGATCTAATCCAGTCTACTCCTTTATCCACGACAAAGCCCACGGACATTACATCACTTTTTCATAATCACACAATTAAATGATAATACTGGAATTAGAATCCAAATCTCATGGTTCCTAAATAAATGTTTTTTCCACTAGGTGGGAAAACGATAGAAAAAGAAATCTCCTTCTCTACCTTAGTAACCTTTAAGAGTCCTAAACAAACCCTTGTTTGGGACTTCAAGTTTGCTTTTCTCCCCCACTGGCAGCAAATTTTTGTTCCCAACTTGATCAACCAATCAATCAAACTTCAGGGCCAAAGAAGGATTGCTTTGTCAGTTGCTCCTTTAATTCTGGACAACAGCTGAAATATGGAGCTGATAGTTTGAACCAGCAAATTTCACATCTCCCAGTTCCCAGCTTCCCTTCTCTGACAGTACATGCTGGCTCTCAAGACAGCCGTGCTCACTTGTCAGAAACACTTCGACTTGAAACAATCCCATGAGGGTGCCCAAGTCCTATTTCCAGAAAACTCTGCTTTTCCGTATGTGAACTAGTGTATCAAAACTATCCTGATTCCAATTTCCCAGTCACAGTTGGTCTCTGTCTCCCCTAAACATATCAGCAAATTTTTTACTTCAGTCTTTGTTTTTGTGATGAATGAGAATGTAAGAGCTGATGTTGTTTCTTTGAGCCTTCTCCTAAGAGAAATCAATCTTTTCTCCAGGCAAAGTGACCTCCACCTGAACCAGGGATAGAACTCAGGAAGAGAGAGATTTAGTGGTAGTTGTCTTCTATTAAAACTACAATCTGAGATAGAAAAGTCTTTAAAAAAAAAAAAAAAGGAAGAAGAAAAAGAAAAGGCAAGAAAACCAAAAGAACATTTATTATATAACCCCATTTTGATGTAACAATGGAAAAATTCCCATTTTTTTATGGCATCTGGGGATGTGGAAAAAATGTTACATTTTTTTTTCTGTCCTAGATGTACTGGGTAATTGAGGTCCCTTCTGCCTTTAGCAGTTACTAACAATGAATCATTTGTCGAGGGCATAAGAATGAGGGACTCCATTCTCCACCTTTGTCTTCAGGGGGCAACCCTATCTTGTCAAAAGACAGCGGTGAGATGGCTTGTTTGCCTCTGCTAGACCCCAGTGCCAGATGCCACACAATTAACTCCCCACTGGTTTCCTGTTTACATTTCCATCTGTGCTCCTGAGACTCAGTGTCTTACAGTTCCCCTCATCTCCACACACCACATTGTTTTCAAAGGGGATAAGCACAAAATGGCGCATGAAAGAGCTCTCTCTACAAGAGAACAGAAAGACCACAGATTTGAATAGAAAGCATTCTCCTCATTGTTGGTTTATTCTAAAAAAAACCACCGCTGGTTTATTCTGGGTGAGGTGCAAATCAGGAAATTTAATTCAGTACTGCCCCTGCCACCAAGTTCACAGCCTGAAAACAGAACTTGATGAAACATAAAGGGAGGATACGTACAAGTTATAAGCAACAGTGTGATAGAAATACTAGTAAAAGTCTTGATTACTGCTTTTTTTTAAAAAAATGTTAATCTCATAAATTTTTAGGAAATATTTCTCTCGATGAAATTTTTAAAAATAGTATATGCTTTGACAACATTTATGTTTCTTGAACTTATAAAAGTGTGGACTTATTAATTAACCAGACATTAGAGGCATAAAAATGTCATGAAAGCAATTCATGAACAATTCTTACCCTTTAGCTTATAGGAGTATTTCATATAGGTATCTGTAGCTGCTGTGTAATAACGGTTACGTAATCGATGATGTATTACCTCTTACGTAACTCATGATGTTAAATTTGAAAGAAGTATCTAATTCACGGACTGATGGAGTTCACCAAGGGACCCTGATATCTGTATGTACTTTCCCAGGTGCTTACATGGCTTCAGGAACTTAGGAGGGAAGGGTGAGTCCATTGGTTCCTTCATGTTGAATGTACGTTCACGTTATATGGTACTGATATCACACCAGCTGCTCGTGACAGCTGCTCACCCCTCCCAGCTCCCCCGTTCTGCATTTATTTAGGCTTCAAAGGTAAAGGTGAGGCCAATGTGAGCCAGTGGCTCCACTTTGAGTTTGAAACCTTTTCCTGAGGGCTCAGCACAGCAAACCGAAACTCTTCAGAATTCAGAAGCATGTGGAAAGTCTTTCGTCGTAGTAAATACCATACACCAGGGACACAAAGACGTATCGTGTGCTCTGGAAAAAACGAAAGTGTTCAGATAAATGAAGACATGTCCCCAATTTATGCATTGGAGTTAGCTGACAATAAAGGTCAAATGGGAAGAAAGAGTAATGGAAGAGCGCAGTAATGATTTGTGACCTTTCTGCCAGAGACCTTTGCCTGTTTTTGAGTTTGTTCTTTTACTTGCTTCCCACTAATTATTTAACACAGTGCTTGGAGCACTATCTCTGGAGTCTGAGTGCTTGGGTGAGAATACGGTTGCTGTTACTCACTGTGCCCCATGGGGCGAGTCGTCTCATCTCTTCTTCAGGCCCCTCATCTGCATAACGGATCTATGAATACCACATCTAGAGTGGAGTTGTGAAGGTTAAGTGAAGTAATCCATGTGAAGCGTGGACAAGCACAGAGTGCCCAGTGAATTATTATTATTTGGTATATTGAATGAATAGACTGAGACCGAGTCCCTAGAAAATTATCCCAGGATAGATAGCCGTCACATATCTCAGCTTCTCCCACACACTTCTCTCTCCACTCTCATGTGCTGGGGGTAAGGGAACCCCATTTTTAAAGTCTACTTTACAGTTGGGACTATTACAATATGTTCTCAACCGTTGCCCCAGAGTAGCTAAATGTGGTATTCCAAGGACAGACAGCAAAAAATGAATTAATCTTTCTTTCCTGAAGCCTTTTTAACCCTATCTAGGATCTCATTTTCAAAATATCTATTACCCAACTACATTTCAGGAAGATTCTTTTAGTCTATGAATTTCTAACTATACATTTGCTAGCCAAAATATATTTCCCCCACTCTTAGCGGAGTAAAGCTGATTTATCCATGGGGAAAAAAAATCAGGATTCTGTTCTGAAAATTGTTCTCTTGGGCTATTAAGCTGTATCCAATTTCCAGGGTGCCTGATGCCTTCATCTTTAGGGTTGAAGGATTCCATTTTGCTTCATCCATCAACCACAAAATAGTCAACCTCGCCTTTATTGCAAAGCCACGTTTCTAATGATAATGAAAGCAACTCAGGCTGCTAGGCTGAGTCAGCAATTTAAAAATAAGAATTCTTTGACCAATGAACACAATCAAATTTGAAAAGCAACTGATAAAGAGAAGGACAGAAATGAAACCTTCAAGGTTTTACTATTTTATATTTCTGAATAAAATGGATTTTTATGTCTTTTAACAAATACCTCATCTAATCACCACATAACTTTTTTCCCTATGAGAAATTTCTCCCCTTGTTCTATATGCATAATTTGTTTTAATTAGCTCATAATAATTATTATTGACTCTAATAATCATTTAAATGTCAATACTCAATATATGTATTAAAATAGAAAATTTAAAAGGACAGTAATCTATTTTTAGCAGTCAATTGCAAATTAACCTTGACGTGATGGAGTAGAGTGATTTAATATTTATTATTTCCTATGTAGCAATTTTTTATAAATATCCCTGCAACTTCAACATAGCTTTTCCCTAAGGCATTTGTAATACTTTTGTTGTAGTGCCAAAATTCTGTTCTTAGAATATATAGATTTATCAAAAGTATTAATTTCAGCTTCTTAAGCTTTATATCATGTATTTCTGTCTCATCTACCCCAAATGCCACTATCAGGAATCAATCTAAGATGCTTCCTCTCGTCCTCCCATCGGGTAGCAAGTTCTCATTCCTCTGAGCTCCATAGAGTTTTATCCATCCTCCTCATTGCATCTAGTTTTCATATTTGACCTTTATTGAATTTATGCATCATCTGTCTTGTTTTCCAGAAAAGTCCTGTAACTTTCTCCCATGTTGTGTAGTTATTTATGTCTGCCTCATGCCCCCATGACCCCATTGCTTCATAAGGGTAGAATCGGTGTCTGAGTTAACTTGGAAACCTCTCTAGCCCTCGGTGGGGTATCTGGCACAGAGTATAAGCCTTCAACACATGTTGGTGGAATTAATGAATAGATGAATAGGTGTGCAATGAATGCATATCAAATGAGAAATGAAAACATTTCTGCCATTACACTAAGCTGGGCTGGAATTGTTGGCTTTGAGACGATTTTTAGAAGAAACAATATAGTCCGGGGGTGTTGTCGCCAGTTAATTTCCTCATCTATGTATAATCATGTACCAGGTAGGGCTATACTTACACTATATTGCCACAACTTATTGAAAAGTTTATAAACAAAATCTGCCCATGAATAATATATATTTTGTCTGCGGAAAACAAACCATCAGTTTAGATGATTGTGGTTTTTTACCGAATTGCCCATTTGGGGGAGATTACATCAATATGATTGTAGTGGTAGAGCCTGTGTTGAAGGGGAGGAAATAGGCCAAGTATTCCCTTGTCTTGGTCACATGCTATTCTGGACATAGTATAAAGAGCATTGGTTTTAGACCTACTTGGAAATGCTAACTTTGCCACCTATGAGCTGTGTGACCGTGGGCAGGTTACTTATTCACTCTTTAAGTCCTAAAGTAATACGTATCACACGTAAGTTCATATAGGGGCTAGACACATGTGGAATATTATCTGGTACACAGTAGGACTCAATACGTTCTAGTTATTGTTATTAAATTTCCAGAGGGATTTAGCTCAACTCCACATTGCAGTCTAGTATACACTCTTAGTCTCCTGCGTGATCTACAACATGGGCTAAGGTACATACAAAGTTTATTATAACGCGTAATATATGGTACTCTCTCAATACCTATTAGAAATTGTTGATGAAAATTATTGCCTTGGGGGGAAAATACAGTAATATTCAGCAAACCTGGTCTAGTTATCCTGAAGATCAACCCACTTCCACCAGATAGTTCCAGGTCCTCCTACTATATATTATATATGCCCCAGTTCTTCTCTCTCATGCTATTTATCTCACTTGTAATGACATAATCATTACATAGGGCAGTAATAACTAATAATAGCATGTACACTCAGTGATGGCAGGGACGTTTCTGCCTTGCTCACTGCTAAATCCTGATTACTTAACACAGTGCCTATTCACTCAATAAATATTTGTTGAATGAATGAGTGAATGAATGAATGAATTAGTAAATGATGAATGCATGAGTCAGTAAGTCATTGAATATTATTATGTGCATGACTAGTGTTGTGCTGACATGTAAATAAGTACTGAAAGAATGAACTTGCAACTGAGTTGTCAATAGCATTCATTATAATAAAAGTTTCTAAAGAAAACTGGCTACTTCCTTATGGTTAGTTACCCATTATAAAAAATGTTATTTAATGATAACATCAGCAGAAGAACAGGCTGCCTATGTAAAGTCTTTTATTGTCGGTCTTGCTTTTCAAGCCAAAACGACTAGGCACAAAGTAGGCACTCAAAATAGCTCTTTGAATGGAAAATTCTAATCATGCTCTTGACATTGTCATCACTCCCCTGACTTGCCATTGTTAGGGAACAAACACAGTTATCAGGGGGAAAAACCATACAGCTCCGTAAAACTCAAAAATGTTTTCTGCGTTATTTATTTCTTCCCTTTTATTGGTTATAAACACATCTCAAGCCTCATTTTTTTAAAAAAAGGATTTGTGTATCCACAGTTAAAAACGGAATGAAAACTAATGTCCTTGAAAATAAATTTTAAGATAGAATAATTATAGTATTTGTTTTCATGAAGTATCTTTGAATTCTTGACAGCCTTTTAATCTTTATCAGTGAAAAAAGAACAAGCTATACTTTTAAATTTATCTTCCTCAATCATCCTGAAGGCAAAACATCGTTTTTTGACTATGCTGTCCGATAGCTAAAGACAAAATGTAGTTAATTAGCTCTCTCACATGGCTCATCAAAGAGCTTAACAGTGAATTAACAGTTTGGAAAGGAAGTAAAGCCACACAGAGCGAAGATACATAGTCCAAGCCGGTTAATAACACTCTGACAACACATTATATCCACTTTGTGCTCCGCCGTCATCCTTTCCCCTGCCTGCCTTGCCTTAACCGCTATCCTGGATATTTGACTTATTAGTTCCTTGATTTTCTTCTAGCTGTACTTTTGCCACATGCGTATGAATTCTTAAAAATATACTATTTTGTTTCGAATGTGTTTACATTTACGCAATGGATTCATGCTGTAATCTTCTGGGACTGTTCTTTTTTACTCAGTATTGCTGGGAGTTATCCATATTATCCCATGTAGTTCTAATTTATATGTTTCACACGATATAATATTCCAATTTTGTAAATATGCCACAATTTATTAACCCATTCTCTTGTCAAAGAACAGTTGGGTTGTTTCCAAATTTTTGCTATTATGAACAGTGCCTCTAAGAACATTCTGGTACATATCTCCTGGTATGGTTGTAGAGGAGCTCTTTAGGAATGTACTTAAAATTACTGGTCTTAGAACATATAAATGTTCAGCTGTACAAAACAATAGCAAACTATTTTCCACAATGGTCATATCAATTTGTATTTGCAGAAGCAACGTGTACGTGATCTTATGGACCAACATCTTCTCCAACACTTGCTCTTACCAGACTCTTTTTTTTGGTCAAGTTTTTGTGGATGTTTTAATTCTCATGCTAAATCATATGTTCATATACAATTTAATAATAATTATTAAAAACTGACAAAATAAAAGTAAAAAAGGATCATATATGACCAATAATGAGAGAATGTCATAAACCAGAGCTTATAATTAATCCAGTTTTGTGTGTTGAAGGTTCAGAGGAGGGGTTCTAGGAGAGGTGGATAGGGAATTCTAGTCCCGGTAAAGGTCTCAAAAGGTATCTTCTCAAAATTATCTTGGAATACAACGTGCCACTGGAACACAGTGAGCAGCCCATTCCTCTCCTTTCCAGATTCATCTCTTCTACTCAGAAAGGCAGCAGATACATAGTAATCATACTTTGGACATCCCTGAGTCCTTTGAAGGAAAGATGCTGAAAACTCACCCAACGCTTGGTACCAGAGCTGACGGCAATCTCACACAAGTGTGGTGGCCCCTCCTAGGATCCTCTCAGGTGAAAAGCTGACCCAAGATTATATTTTCTTCTAGGCTATGGCATTGGTCTCCCACCCAACTCTCCACTGACCTCCAATATCTCGGAGCTAATCAGTCAGTACAAGTCACACGGGCTTATGGATGTGCTGCATGACAAGTGGTACAAGGTGGTTCCCTGTGGAAAGAGGAGCTTTGCCGTCACCGAGGTAAGGAAAAGTGCCGATCGTGTTGATGCTTTGTATTGCTTTACCTTGAAGAATATGAAGAAATGCGGTTACACATGTCCTGTGGTCCATAATCCAGGCTATTACACCTATTAGAACTCACCATATTTGCATTACTCCTAAGTTAACTTGAAGAGTGCCCATTCCGGTAGGAATTTGCAATAAGACAAGTTTGTCTTGGATTAAAACGTGATGTTATTTTGATGAATCAATGTCTGAGTTTCCACTTTTTTTCTATATGCTATATCCTCAAGTGCAGAAGAAACACTGTTTGAATTATAGCAGTGGTACCTGAGATTGTCATTAGCAGTGTTTGGTTTAACTCCTAATTGCTGGACATGATGTGGACTTCCGAATGTCCTTCAAGATCTAATCAGAGCTAATTTCTCAGTGGTCCAACCATGAATCCTTTGTGGATTTAGAAAAATAGACATACCTTAATGGGTAATTCTTAGATTACTGAATCATAGATTTTTTTTAAACTGAAAACAACCAATACCAATACTTTTCTTTTACAGATGAGAAACTAATACCTAGAGATCCTAAGTGATTTGCCCAAGGCACACAAATAGTCAGAATCTACATCTTTCTATTGCAGTGCTCTGCCTTTACAAGGTAATTAGAAAGAAACCATCAAAGTGGATAATTAAGATAGACTAAAAGATGTAACAAGAACCATAGGTTGAGGTATTTAAAAGAGAAGCCAAATAAACTAGTACAAGGTCAGCCAGACATTTAAAAAAAAACAAAAAACACTACAGCCAACAACAATAATGGCTTCAAATAGCCTCTATTTTGGCAAATTTGTATTTCTACGCAGACTCTTCTGAGCTCCAGAACCATATGTCTACCTTCCCGTTTTGACATCCCCACTTGATATCCTACAGGCGTCTCACATTTAACTTGTCAAAAACTGAACCTTTGATCTTCTCTCCTAAATCTGCTTTTCCTCCCGTGCTTCACATCTTGGGTAATGACGCCTCCGTCCACTCAGTTACTCATTCCAGAAACTGCCAAGGATCCTTTGGGCCTCCCACATCTCACCTTCTGCATCCATCAACGAGCCATATTTTTCCCTTCTATAAAATATGTCTCAAGTATGCCCGTTCATCGCCGTCTCCCCTGTCACCGCTCTAGCTCAAGCCCTCAGCCCTCATCCGGACCGCTGCAAAAGTCTCCGAACTGCTCTCCGTTTTCATGCCTGCCTTTTTCTCCAGTTTGTCTTCCACGCAGCAGATCACTCTTCTGCTTAGAAGTCTGCACTGGGCTGCCCTGTTAATTAGGGAGCAATCTGAAACGCAGAACGTGGCCTACAGGGCCCTGTGGCACTTGATCCTGCCTTTATCTTCAGCCTCATCTCATGCCGCTTTCTTCCTGGCTCGTTACAGCCCCACCACCATGGTCATTGTATTTATTTTTTTAAAGATTTGTTTGTTTGAGAGAGAGCGCACGTGCGTGTGCATGTGCATGCAGATGGGGGGAGGGGCAGAGGGAGAGGCTCTCAAGCGGACTCCACACTGAGCCCGGAGCCTGATGCGGGGCTTGATCTCATGACCCTGAGATCATGACCTGAGCCCAAACCAAGAGGCAGTTATTCAACCAACTGAGCTACCCAGGGGCCCCCATAATGATCATTTTAGGTAGAGATATGCCAATGGCCTCCCTGTCTTGGCATCTTGGCACATGCTGTACGTCCTCCTTCCCAAATACTCTTACCCCTGCCATTTTCCAGCTAATGCCTCTCATTGTAAACTCCCAGCTGAAATCTCACTTCTCCAGAGCCTGCCCATAATCCCTGTTCCAATCTGAATCATACCTTCCTTTTTAACCTCATATTATCTCATTGAGAAGATGGTTATAGAGCAAAGATTTAAAGGAAGCAGAAAGGAAAATGGGGAATTAGGGAACTAGCATGTTCTGTTTCTTACCATGTGACAGAAGCTATATTAGGGACATGAATTCATGGGTTCGTACTGCAACTCTGTTAGGCAGGCATTTTTTTTTTTTATTATTTATTTATTTTTTTTTTATTATTAATAATGATTTTTTATTATATTATGTTAGTCACCATACAGTACATCCCCGGTTTTCGATGTAAGGCTCGATGATTCATTAGTTGTGTATAACACCCAGTGCACCATGCAATATGTGCCCTCCTTACTACCCATCACCGGTCTATCCCATTCCCCCACCCCCCTCCCCTCTGTAGCATTTTTATCTCTATTTGGAGAGGTTTGCATGGCTTTTTCTAAAAGAAGTAAAATTGGTCATATACTGGTCAGCTGAATTAAGTCAGCCAAGAAAGCAAACAGACCAATTGCTTCAATTGTACAAAACAACAAATCACTTGATGTTTTCTACCGTTCGCTGTAACCATGGTCAACTCATGCTAAAATCTCCAGGTGATTCAAGTTGACAGCAAGACATTAAAGACAAAAGGAGCGTCCCAGTCACGTCCCCAAAGCCAGCCATATGGAATGATTTGCACCTCTATGACCACACGCACACGTCTAGGCTGTTGCCATTTCAGCAGACCATCAGACAGAGGTATCAGCTGGAGGGACCGTCCGACCCCACTGGACAAGCATCTGAGGGTGCAGGGCTCTGTAGACTCAGAACCTCACTCCACTGTGCACATAGAGGGGAATGTCCTTTTGGAACTAACATAAATCTATTTATTCGAGTATGAAAAGAGCTACCTCAAAGCATGATCAGTTTGAAGCCATACGTTTCTGGACTTGTATCCTGAATCTGCTAATTAACAACTGAATGACTTAACTGCTATTTTGTTTGTTTATTTATTTATTTATTTGAGAGAGAGTGAGAGAGAGAGGGAGGGAACATAAGTGGTGGGAGGGGGAGAGGCCGAGGAAGAAGCAGACTCCCCACTGAACAAGGAGCCTGATGCAGAGCTCGATCCCAGGACCCTGAGATCGTGACTTAAGCCAAAGGCAGATGCTTAACCAACTGAGCCACCCAGGCGACACGACTTAACTGCTATTAAGTCTGAGTTTCCTCATCTGTGAATGAATACAATAAAACCTCTCTTGCTATTTTGTTCTGAGAAGAGGAGATAATTTCCGGAAAGACCTAGTAAGAAAATTGACCCAGTAAGTAGTAAATAATGGAAGTGTCCATAGCTCCTCTCCCTCCATCAGAATTGCCTGAGGTTCATAGATATCGTCAGGTGTCTTCCTGCAGCTCTTTTTAGAAGTGAGGAAACCTTCCCCAAAGACCCTCAGTGGATTCCTCATATGTCATTGGCTAAAGTGGTGTCATCTGCCCTGTGTAATCCAGTCAATGTGAGGGGAATGAGATCATCCTGATGGATTAAACCAGTCATGACTCATCCCCTAGGACTGAGGATGGGCCAGCTTCCCCTGAAATACATGATCACATAGAGAAGACCTAAACAAAAGTAAGGTTCCCTTAGGAAGAATTCAAGAATGGATACTGAATAATCAATCCCCCCCTTCTTCTACACCAACTCTATCAATGGAAAAAGTTGCTTGCTCTCGTCACACCGACTTCCATTCATCTATACAATAAGGTATTTGGATTTTATTATCTTCAGAAGCCCTCCCAGCTTTAATCCAGTGATGGTGGTTTTCCTCCCCATTGTATTATCCTGAGATAAAAATATTGATATTCTTTACAGTATAGTATCATAGTTGAAAACAGGGGCTTTGGAGATAGTTCTGGATTTGAACTCTTTCAGCTCTGTGATATAGGCCATGTTACTTGGTCATTCTGAGCCTCATCTTCTGAAAATTGGGGGACTGTATAGGATTGGAGTAAAAATTAAGTCAGATAGTGCTTGCAAAATATTGAGCTTATGCCCACCTATGCTAACCACAAGGTCACATATGTTGTTAAGGATTTTGAGGTTTCACATAAATGTTCCAGGACTGCGTGGACTTATCAGTAATTTCAAACAAAACCAAATTAAGTGTGGACACATAAGACAGATTTCGAATAACAAATAATCAGCAGAAGCCAAATTCAGGGGAGGGGGATTTGGGGAAATTCTGGATGTAGTAAGCTGGAAGCAGTTGGATAAGAGACTGACATCAGGATCAAGTTATGGTTGTTAAGACAACCCTGGACCCACAGATCTGCTGAATTTGGAAGGAGGAGAGAGGTAGGAGTGGAGAGAGTGGAAGAGATGCATATTCTTAATTAGAATGTCGGAGACCAAAATGAAAGAAGCTTCTGTGGGTGTGGTGGTAAGAGAGCCACCCGCAGCCTCAGGGAATGTTCCGAACACAAGTGGAGCCATTCTGAGGAATGGTGGCAGCTCCTGGTCCATGCAGTCATTGCTTTATGATGGTGCTCACCTGTGTGCATTTACCCAGCCGTGCGTATCCGTGTGCACCGGCTGCCATGTTTGTCTTGTACAACCTGAGAGAGATTTCAGGG
This sequence comes from Ursus americanus, assembly GCF_024610735.1. Lineage (NCBI taxonomy): Eukaryota > Metazoa > Chordata > Mammalia > Carnivora > Ursidae > Ursus > Ursus americanus. The sequence goes on from NC_142144.1 coordinate 29,131,974, forward strand.
TGTCAGCCTCACAAAACCTACAGGTAGAGTGTAATTAAATGAAGCCAGTCTTCAGCTGAAGATTTCCCTTGGCTCCAATCCATGAGTTTCCACCTGCTTTTTTTGGTAAGCCTTCTCCCAGAGAAGGTAGAAGAAGGAAGCATACCTGTTAGTGCTTTGCTCACCATCCCTTTTGGCTCACATGCCATCCATTGCTGGGCTCTGATAGTGTCGAGAAACAAGGACTGGCTCTGAAAGCAGACAAGCCATGTGGGAAGCCTGCCTCTACCATCAGCAGGCCTCACATCAACTGACTCACCTCGGTCTCTGCTTCATCTCTTCCGTGGCTTCTTGTGACGAGTAAATAAAATAGTAGATTAATGAACACATCCCACCTCCTTCACCAGGCCGGGGGCGGGGGGTGCAGGGCACAGGATAGCAGAAGCAGGAATGTCCTGGAGGGCACCTCTCCCAACAGGGGCTTTTGAGGAAGACATTCCTCTGTTAATTTCTGACCCAACCTCCCTTTTTCCAGGTTCAGTCCCAGTCTATATATGTTGCCCCAGAGTAATTAAACACCCTTGTCCTACGAAAAAATATCCTAGTTTAGCTAATGAGTAATCTGGTCACCTAGTAACACAATATGAAAAATGGTTTTTCTTCCTATTTCTGGTAATTGGACATTAATACTTCATCCCCTATGACACCCTTGATCTATTCACCTCCCATCTCTTGGCAACCCCAGAGCTGTCTAGCTGCAGTCTCTCCGGAAGATAAACTCATTTTTTTTTTTAATTCCAGGGCTTTATCCGGTCCCCAGAGTCACCTAGAAAATTGCAGGTCCAGTTCTGCCAACCAGACTCTGGCAGTTCTCAGAGAGGAATTTTAAATCGACCTCAGAGGTTTCTCCATGGTCCTCCTAGCACAACTCTGCCTGTGCCCACGGCAGACTCATTGTCACTCAGTTCCACTGGGGAAAACATATGGCATATTTAAGTTCCTCCATTTTCTTTTGATTCAGCAAAAAAATGTCATTTTTTGGTAAAGTCAGGGAGTGAATTTAGAGTTCCGGGGCCACCGTTTTGTGAAATCTGCTATTTGCAAACCAGGAAAAGGAAGGCGGCAGATCACAGTTTAGCAAACTCCCAAAATTCTTCAAGAAATTAAGATCTATGATGATATCTTTTTTTTTTTAAGTCTCTTTTAAATAATGGATTGAATAAATAATTGGTTGAAACTTTTAACCACCTGGAAATAGTAAAGAAGGAAGAGGAAATAGTGTCTTGGCAGAGAATGGATGGCACACTCAGAGTCCGAGGAATTTCCAAGAAACCATTTGCAAAGGTGTGGTTTAAGGAAACTCTTTAAGGAAAGAGTACTCTGTCCCAGGGCAAGTAAAGTGAAGGAGCCATTACCACATAGAGGCTCAAAGGGAAAAAGGGAGAAAGCCATTCCTAGAACCTGGGGGAGGGGATAGCAGAGGGTTTTCTAATGGGAGTTGTGGCCTTTGACAAGGAACATAGCCAACCCACAGTGACCTGGCTGGGAGATGGCCAGAGAATAAATACCTGACCTCAGCTCTTCTAGCTTCTTCATCTCCCACCATGGCCTTAGGTCAAGGGAGCCTGTCAGTGTGGTCCACAGAGGACCTCCCCAGGGCACAAAGCTGGATGGAGAAAGGTGGAGAGTGGGTCTGGAAGGGCAAAAGAATGTCCAGCACAGACCCTCATGGCAGATGAAGATGGGGATGGGACAGCTTGAGGAAAGTACCCACAGCCTGACTATCTGAGAATGTGCAGCTTCTGTGCCCAAACACAGGTCCAGCCTGCAGGGAGACAGTTCATGCCTTGCCTTGGTCAGAAAGAGGAGAGAAGTACAACCATTGGGACGCTGGTCTTGGGAGCCAGGCCACCCTGGCTCTACCATGATTATGAGGAGGCAGCCTTATGTCCTGGGAAAAGTTACTAACCTCTCTCAACCTCAGTTGAATCTGGATCTTGCTGTATTATTACAAGGTTTTTCTGCCTCTTATTCCAAGGGTCTCCTTGTTGAGTGCTGAGAGAAACAAATACATACTAAGCAGGAAGTTGAACATTGCCATGAAAGGAGTTCCATCTCAGGAATTCAGAGACCTTGATTACATGGTGTAAGGAAAAGGAGAAGTAAATTCTGGAACAGTCTAAAAGTAAATCATGGTACTTCTCTGTGTTTCTTAATATCGAGGAAAGTGCACAATAGGAAACTGCACCATTCCATCTCTGAGCTCATCCTCAACTTGACCTTCCCTAAAACCCCTAAAATGACTCCATCCATGGCCTCCCCAGTCCTGAACTTCGTCTAATTAAGGATGGGACCACTGGGCAGGGATGAAGTGAGAGATCTGCTAAGCTCATTATTAGTTTGTTTTTTAAAGCTGAAGTTAAATGGTTTGTTTTCAAGAGCACTGTAGAGGTGCAAATGTAAAAATAACCAGTTTCAAAATGTCTATATCACGAAAGTACATCAAAACATCATGAGCACAAACTGCTTGACCTCTCTGAGTTTCCTCTGCTCAATGGAGAGAACAACATTTGATGCTCCTGGCTCGGTGTAAGGAACGGAGATAACGTACATAAAAGCACCTGACACCTACAGACGGAGGTGTTGAGTGAGTGGTGGGTGTCAGATTTGTCTTGACTCTGCCATGAACCAGCTGAATGACCTTCAGCCCATCACCAACGTTCACTCAAGCTTGTTTCCTCACCTTAAGATTGAGCTGTGTAGCATGGCCAGCTTAGAGAATGCTGTAGTTCTCCGGCTGATGGGATAGGTTTAGAGGGATCCTGATACAGGTCCTGGGACAGAGAAGAAGAGCGAACTGGCTGGCTCCAATCTGGGCTCTCCATCTCTGACCACTGCCCCAGACCTCCAAAATGTGCATGCCATATGAAACTTCCTAACATTTGTTCACTGAGAAAATGGAGTTTTCTTGAGGTAAATCCATTCTTCCCTCTCTTTTTTGGGGGGAGAGGAGGAAGGGCTTAGTCAACTCTACATTGAGAGCCAAATAGACCACACAAGTCACATCAAGAAGCTTCAGGGCCGGTCAGTTTTCTTTCCAGTTTGTCTTTAAAAACCCAAAGGGAATGGTATGGGGGTGGGAAAGGGGTGAGTTTTAATGCAGTCTTTTCTGCTCTTGACAACTAGGTCACATCTCAACAGCCTCCTGCCCCTCTCATCCCTACCCCTTCCTTTTTCAATTTAAAATGTCACTGCCGTTCAACCTGATGAAAGTTATGGCGAGGCAAGGAGAGTTAATGACTGTAGATTACTTTAAATTGAAAACCCGTGTATGTCGGGAGCCACCTTGACAGCTGAGCGCTTCCCTCGGAATAGCCTAAGTAATTAAGTTTAATATTTAAGCCAAGCATAAGGTCAGATGGATCCTATCCAGGTAGTGCTTTCTGGAAACCTGAGGAAGCACAAAGCCATACGTGTGTCCTTTTATGATGTGGAGTGGAATTGTGCGTGAAGAAAGGGAGGCCAGTCTCCAAAAGGCCTCACCTTCTTACAGTCTGCTACCAGAACAAATTCATTCATTCATTCCTGCATCCATGCATCCATCAGCAGACATGTATTGAACTCCTGTGTGCCGGTCCTGCACCAGGGGCAGCTGGTGCGGAGATGACTACAGAACTCACAGGAGGGAGACAGACCTGTGAACAAACCCCCGACACCACACGGCACAGGGGCAGCAGGAGAAGATGCAAGGTAGAGCAGTGAGACAGGCAAGCCAATGAATTACTCATGGAAGAGCAAGAACGAATCAGAGAAGGCTTCCTGGAGGAGGTAACCTCTGTCAGGGGAAGAACCGTCCAGTCAGCATGAGCAAGACACTGAGGCACGGAATTACAGGCAATGCAGTTTGGCCCCAACCCTCCAGAGACACTGCACCCAGTGATGCTGGATGGACAGGACTTTATGCCCTTTTAGTGGGGCCCTCCTCAGGGATGCTGACATCGTAGATGGCACCTTTCCTTCTGTTCTGCTTTACAGCTCCTCTATGACCCCCACAAGAGCAGGGACATCTTCTCAAATCTCCATATGGAAGGCAGTCTGAAATAACTGAAAAATTTTCAGCTCCAAAAGTAGACATACTGAGGTTTGACAGCCCACTCCATCCCTGTGTGTCCGTGTAAGCCATGTGACTTCTAAAACTTCAGATCCTTACCCCCAAACTGGGGATAATAATAGACTCTTCCTATAAGTAGTGAAATGTATTTAATGAGCTATTTTAGGAGGAATACTTAGCTTAATAAATGTTCCCTCCTCTTTCCCTGAGTGTAGAATTATGTGTCCAGAAGAAAAACTACTTGGTAAATAACATGCACATGCAGGAGATTACGGGTGGTGCGCCCTCCTTTTTGGACCCATCTCCAAAAAAGCAGGAGCATCTTCTAATGACGAGCATCTTACAATTCCAACATAAAGATTCTTTCATGTGTTACTTATATATGTTACAAAACTGAAGATTGTTTTACTGGAGGACTTGAAAAAGACATGATTCTGGAATTTTCTACCTTGCCAAGTGCGGGATTAACCAGCAATTATCGTATCATGTGATTCCTTTCTTCCAACTCTGCTTCTAGGTTTGAGTGGGGAAACATGGTTTATACAGACCATTACTATGCACTTCAATCAGATTTTTAAAGAAACAACAGTAACTATTTTCTTTAAATGTGATCCGTGGTCTTTTAAAGTCAGGTTACTGGGTGGGCGGGCTGGAGCCCTACAATTCTCCCCTGTTGCTTTCCTCTTGTGCCATATCATCACAAAGGTGGGGTTGTTACTTTGTTGCTCTCTGCATACAATGGATGACGGAAGTTGAAATTTTGCTACAAGGAAAACCAATTCCAGCGAGTGCCCTCTTCACCCTTGCTAATGACCAAGTAAACAGAGCTGGTGGAATAAGGGTTTGTTCCTTTGTATACCAGAGGTGCTTGGGCATAAATTATGCTCAAGACCGAATACTGTTAATAGTTTTTGCTTTTTACCCTGGTTACATTCAATGAACTCATGAATATTTATGAATATGGTTATTTACTGTGCAACTAAAGGGTGTGAACAGAGCCCAAACTGATTAGGACTGTTGTGAGAGACAGTCTTCCTTCCACTTTTTGAGATTTCCGTACACCGAAGTCTATAGGGGAATCACATGAAACAGGACTCCTCCGTAATTATTCCCTGTGCTAATAAGTAGTTGCTTCCAGGCTCTCAAGACGGCTTGAAAAAAAACAGAAAGCTTGGAAACGTGTGAAGATTGCCATCTAGTGGCTGTGATGTGCAGTGTCACAAAATACCAGAAAAGCCATCTTTTTTGTTCCTCTCAAACAGCATTAACCAAGTCTAAGAAGGTGCGAAATTGCCCTCACATTCCCTCTGTCATATCCAAGTGTCTGAAGACACTTTCTCGCGATGCAGCTGTGGGAGGTGATGGAATTTCAGGACATGTTCAATGAGAAGGCAGCATGGGGGGAAGCCCTGGGATCCGTAAGGGGTGCCCCTCTTATCACATTATAGGTGGCTTCCTGTAACATCCCAGCACAGGGCTGGTCAGCGAGGGAAGCCAGGGCAATGACATGTGGAGCCCCACCTCTGCCCCCTCCCTCTATCCTTCTGTCCAGTAAGACGTCAGGCCTGGTTGTTACGGGTTGAATTGTGTCCCCCAAAAAGACATATTGAGTTTCTAATGAACTAACCCCCTGGTACCTCAGAACAAGGCCTGGTTTGGAAACAAGGTCACTGCAGACATGTTTAGTTAAACCGAGGCGTGGTCACTGTTCAAGGATGGGTCCCTAATCCAACATGACTGGCGTCCTTATAAGACGACAGTCACTTTGGAGAGACAGACACAGGGAGAACACCATGACCACGAGGCAGAGATTGGATTCATGCAGCTGCAAACCAAGGGGTGCCAGAGACCGCCGGCAAAGCATCAGATGCTCGAATAAGCAAAGAAGGACTTCCTCCACAGGTTTCAGAGGGCACACGGCCCTGCTGACATCTGGAGTTCAGAGTTCAGTTCAACTTCTGTTGAAGCCCCCAGTGTGTGGTACTTCGCTATGACAGCCCAGCAGATGGGTACACCTGGCCTTTCTCCTCCAGTGCCTCTTTCAGCCTACCGCCCGCTCTCGTTTCCCAGACAAGCACGGGTGGTCGTCCTCAGTGGCTGGCTGCTCTCCCCGCCGCCGTTCTCTCCCCTGCTCAATTCACCCTTCACAATGCCAGAGTCATCTTTCTAGAATAGAATCCTGTTCAGTCATTCTCCTGTGCTTTCAGTCACTCTTTCTGTGTTGTATAGAAACCAATTGTCTTGGCCAAACATTTCAAAACTCCCATTGATCTGGTTTCTTCCACTTCACTTTGGATTTTACTCAGGTACTTCAGCCATGTTGCACCAGGGGCTGCCATCCCCACCTGCTCCCTTTCCCACTTCTGTGATTATGGTACCTGTCCCCCTTGTCGGGATCAAAGGGTACTTCTTGCAAAAAAAAGTCTTCCTCCATTTGTTCCCAGCAAGAATTCTAGGAATTTCCCAACCACTTCTCAGTTCTCTGAATTCTTACACCTTTTAGCTTTTATCTTTCTGATGACATCTTTCCTTTTCCATCTTGTGTTATAATTAATTACAGCTGTCTAATGCCTCAAGTCACTCAGCGGTCAGTAAGCTTTCTGAGTAGGGGCCATCCTGAGTGCCCTTAGTGCATGTTGAAGAAACACAATTGGACAAATGATGCCCTGTAAGGAATGACTGAATAAACATTGCACTTTCTTCAGTGTCTAGGGAATGGTCAGACATTTCTTCCCTTCATCTAATACCGTGCTCTCCTGCAACCTCCTTGTTCTGGCAACAGTGGCCTTTTTTAAGTTCTCCTACTTGATATGCTCCTCCTGCCCCCGGACCTTTGCACATGTAGTTCCTTCTTCCCGGAACACTCATCCCTGCCCAGAACATCCAGTTCATTTCTTCTGTTTCTTGATATTTCAGCTCAGTCATCACTTCCCCAATTAAGGTTTAGTTCTTCTTTCTGACTAGATCAAATTCTCATTGTGTGAACTCCCCTGGCACCACAAATTCCTCCTGTGTTACCTCTTACCTGCAACACTCACCACAGGTGCCCCTTTAACATTTCTGGGCATGGTGATTTGGTTAATGTCCATCTTCCCTGCAAAACATGAGGACAGAGACAGCTGGAAAAGTATCTGCTTTAGATCGCCACTGTATGCCTCTCGTATCATAGATGTTCAATAAATATTTGTGAAGGAAACAAACGAATAGTTGTGTATATCTGTATGTATATATACATAAATAATCTTAAATTTTTCCAGGCAAGCCTAAAGTAGGCAATAATTATAACATCTATCATTTTGGTACCTACTATGTTCTAGGCATTGAGCCTAATTCTTTAATGTGTGCTATCTTATTTAATCCTGAAAATGATGCTATGAGTTAGCAATTGTTGTCCCAGTTTTACAGATGGCAGTGACTCAAATAATTGTGCCCAGGATCACAGAGTTGTTAAATAGCAAAACGATGATTGAACACCAGTGCTCGTATTAAACACCATGCCAGAATTACAAAAGAAAATCAAACATGTTTTTCTTGATCCTTTTGAATACATTTGATAAACATAAAAGACTGACCAAATAGCGCTACATCCTTCCAGTCATACTGTTTATTAAATTGTAGATTTCTCAATAGCAAAGCTGTATATAGTTCTCAAGGGGCTGTATCTTGTTTACCACAGAAGACCCATCAGCTGGCACAGGCCTGGCACACAGTAGGTGTTCGATATATATTTGAACTTGAAACAAAGTTTGTCACATTCAAGAAAAACAGAACACATATAGCCAGAGCCAAACACCTGCTTTGGAGAAAGCAAATAAAGAAGTAAGAAAAGAACAAGAAAGAAGATAGGGTACCAAAGGTATTGAGCACCTACTATGCTCCAGCATGCTATTTTAGATGGCTTTTTTATTATTTGAGGTGTTCTCTCACTTAAACCTAAAATAACACTATGACACCATTATATTATTCCTCCTTTGCAGATGAGAAATCTGATGCTTGGGTTTTAAAATCAGGGCTATGTGGTTCCACAGTCTTTTTGATGGCTAACCTCAACACAGATTGATGTTAAATATGGTGATGGACAACATCACAGATAGGTGATGGCTTCCAGGTCAGGGTCAACAACCCAGCCTGGAGAGCTCCCTGAATGGCTGTGTGACACTGCTCAGAAGCCCGTCCTCCTGTGTCATTTGCAAGATGAGGCCCTACATGAGCCCCAGGACTGTCACTCCCATTTCTGTTGGCAGTTGTTTTTGCACGTGACCATCTCATAGTTCCTTCCCTGAAAACTCTTGCTGAAATGGAAGTGCCATCAGGCTCCTGATTTCTTCTGGAACAATCAGTCAACCCTTTTCATTTACTTACTGTGGTGAATGTCCCAAGAGCCAGATCCCTCCGCAGTGATAAACAGAAAGAGTAACAGTGAAAATGACTGGGAATAACAGTCAGAGAAAATTGAAACAGTGGCATTGAGCTCCATGATAATGCTGAACTCCAGTTTATGAAATGCGGAGCGATGGGGATACTGCCCCTTTGGAGTTTACTAAGGAAAAGTGAGGAAGTGAGAAGATAAAATATTAGCAAGGGAACTAGGGAGAAAACCTGAAGTGTCCGAGAGAAGGAAGGAAGGCCGAGCAACCTGTCAGCCTGTCACTCTCATGGGCATCCATCCCCCCAACCCCCACCCTGCTCCACCCTCTCCTACCTCCTCCCCCTTCCCTCCCTGCCGGGCTCCCTGCTCTGGGAGCAGGTTGGTTGATTCCTACCTGGTGAGAGGGGGGAGGGGGGGGCCGTGAGCCCTGCAAGCCTGCCCCCACCCCCATTCTCCCGCCGCGCAACCGTTGGTCTGGCTTGAACCCGCCCGTGCCCATCGCCCTTGCGAGCGGTGCCCGCGTCCACAATGGGAAATGAAGCCAGTTACCCGGAGGAAATGTGCTCCCACTTCAACTCTGACGAAATCAAAAGGCTGGGCAAGAGGTTTAAGAAGCTGGACTTGGACTCTTCGGGCGCACTGAGCCTGGAGGAGTTCATGTCCCTGCCCGAGCTGCAGCAGAATCCGTTGGTGCAGCGAGTGGTCGACGTCTTCGACACCGACGGCAACGGAGAAGTGGACTTCAAGGAGTTCATCCTGGGGACCTCCCAGTTCAGCGTCAGGGGGGACGAGGAGCAAAAGTTGAGGTTTGCCTTCAGCATCTACGACATCGATAAAGACGGCTACATTTCCAACGGGGAGCTCTTCCAGGTGCTGAAGCTGATGGTGGGCAACAACCTGAAGGACTGGCAGCTGCAGCAGCTCGTGGACAAAACCATCATCATCCTGGACCAGGATGGAGACGGCAAAATATCCTTCGAGGAATTCTGCACTGTGGTCGGAGGCCTGGAGATCCACAAGAAGTTGGTGGTGATAGTGTGAGCTTTTAAGAGCGCTACCCACCAACTCTTACTTCCCTTTCTGTCCCTTTTAAGATCAGCTCAAGGCAGCCCAGCAGCTGTCTCTCTGACTTATTTGGAAGTGTTTCTCTTTGTGAAGCCGCATTTTTCTAACAGGAACCTCATGACCAATTCGGTGTTTGTTACTTCTTTTTCTCTCAATGATTCAGGGTAACACCCTGATTGGGGGAGAACAAGATGAAGGAGCATGGTGGAGAAGGAAAATCGAAAGGCTTTTCTAAACTCTTTTTCCTTGTTTTGATTCAGAAACCAAACTATAAAGAGTCAAGAAGTTCTTTAAAAATCCAAAAATAAGAAAATATACATATCTTTGCCTTCACTTCTCATTGTATGATAGACGGGAGGAAATTGCACAATTTAAATCAGGTGTTAGGTGAACTGTTTTCATTTACTTCTATCCAGGTTCTCTTGACAGATTGTTAACTTTCTGTTGTGGCAACAGGAACAGATCTTTTTCTCTTGGCTGAGCACCTTTTAATAAGCTCTCTCTGGGCAGTGAAAACCCGTCTTTCCCTTTCCCAGACTGCAGCCTGCTCCCCATCTTGCATCCAGAAATCCCTGAGCCCATCTGGAGGGCTCCTCCTCTCCCATCATTCTAGCTCCTGACCAGGAACTGGGCTCAGGGCTCTTACAAGAAATGCTAAGCCTAGACTAAGTGCCCAGCCCAACTCTCAGCCTCAGCGGCAGTTTTTCAGGGTGGGCTACCCATCCCAATATGAAATTCAGTTAAGATTGCTTCCAGCCAAACAGGGCAGGGACATTCCCAGAAAGCCAAACAGGGCAGGGACCTTCCCAGAAAGCTCTTGCCTCCAAAACTCAGCCCCACCATCACCCCCAGTTAGAGGGAAAGAGACAGATTCAGAGCCGTTCTTCCCACAGGACAGAGCCAGACACATGCAAAAGATGCAGAGATGGGCAAACACGTCTCTGCAGTGGTGGGGGAGGAGGGGACTGTTTCTGTACTAGCTAAACTCAGTTTTAAACATGAGACCTGGGGCTTGGCAGGGAAGCTGAGAGCTCTTTAACCCCAGGAAGCCTTTTCTCTAATGGAACACTCAGCCCAGAATCCCTCACATGCTAATACACCTGCAGCGGAGGTGTGTACTGGAGCCTGTTCACACTGGACAAGGGCAGTGTGTGTGCACCTCTTTCCAGCTCCGTGTTTAGTGATGTCATGTTGGCAGATTGAAATTGGCCGTGGAAGGGACACCTGGATGGCTCAGTCGGTTAAGCATCTGCCTTCAGCTGGGGTCAAGATCCCAGGGTCCTGGGATTGAGGATATCAGGCTCTCTGCTCAGCAGGGAGCCTGCTTCTCCCTCTGCCTGCCCCTCCCCCAGCTTGTGCTTGTGCTTGCACTGGCTCTCTTTCTCTCTTTGCCAAATAAAATCTTTATTAAAAAAAGAAAGAAAGAAAATTGGCCATGGTAGAACTAGTACATCATGGAAAGGAGCAAAAACTTTTCATGTTGTTTTATTTGGAGAACCAGTATACTTCCCCACGGAAGGGCTGAAGGCTCTCCAAACACCAGGACAATGAAACCAACTCTCCCTACACAGGACCAAACTCAGGTGATTTTTCTCAGGATGAGGAAGATCTGTTTGAAAGATAGCATTGTCCTTCTATTTTGAAGAAGCCAGTTGCTAGTCTTGAAAAAACAAAAGTAGGAAAAATAAGTCCACAAATTTAATTACTGTCAGGGCAACCTTCTACCAAGGCTTCCTGCCATACTTTTTCTTTAGTAGATTATTTAGGAACCACAAAAAATAGGAATCTCTGTCCCTTTGATTCCTGTGCAGTCCTAAAAATTTTATTAATAATAAATGGTCCCAACCCTATAGTGATATGAGTTATAGCCCCATTGCAGGATAAAGGTTCAGACACACCTGGGTTTGGACTCATTTACAACTGGGTTCTTAGGACATGTATAAGCTGAGCATGAGCAAGTTACTTAACCTCTCAGTGTCAGGTGTCCTAATTAAAACGAGGACCCGTTGCGTGGTTATTTTGAGGATTCAAAAATATAAAACATGGGGGCGCCTGGGTGGCACAGCGGTTAAGCGTCTGCCTTCGGCTCAGGGTGTGATCCCGGCGTTCTGGGATCGAGCCCCACATCAGGCTCCTCCATTGTGAGCCTGCTTCTTCCTCTCCCACTCCCCCTGCTTGTGTTCCCTCTCTCGCTGGCTGTCTCTATCTCTGTCAAATAAATAAATAAAATCTTTAAAAATATATATATATAAAACATGTAAGGGGTCCCTGGCTGGCTTGGTTGGTAGAGCACACAACTCTTGATCTCCGGGTTGTGAGTTTGAGCCCCATGTTGGGTGTAGAGTCTACTAAAAAATAAGACGAGTGCCTAAAGCACAGCGGGTTCATTCTAATTCCCTTCCCTCCCCCATTATTCCACTTCTATTAGATCAAGATACATAAGGGAAACAGGATGCTTATTTCTTCGTTTCGAACCCTTTCTTAGTACTTAGCTACACCACTCTAAAATTAACTGGTAGGGGCGCCTGGGTGGCACAGCGGTTAAGCGTCTGCCTTCGGCTCAGGGCGTGATCCTGGCGTTATGGGATCGAGCCCCACATCGGGCTCCTCCGCTGTGAGCCTGCTTCTTCCTCTCCCACTCCCCCTGCTTGTGTTTCCTCTCTCGCTGGCTGTCTCTATCTCTGTCGAATAAATAAATAAAATCTTTAAAAAAAAATAAAAAATAAAAAATAAAAAATAAATAAAATTAACTGGTTGTTTGTGTAATCCTAATCCAGAAAAGAAACGATGTCACAGTCCTCCCCACCTCCTCATTTGCCAAGGGAACAATAGACATCTTGACTAGAGAAAGTTCAAAAGAAAGACTCTCGTTCTAGCCCAACCTGTTTGACTTTGTGGAGGAAACTATGCGTGAGGAAAGCGAGCGTGGGTAGCACTAGCCGAGAAGGCCTCTCAGAGACATTTTTTATATACCCTGCAATGTACACATTAAAATATGGAAAGTTTAAAATTACGACCAAGGGTTTGAAACAAGTTGGATCACGTGTTTAAGCTTAACAAGAGGAGGAAAAATATTTCAGCTGCTGGAATGGCTGGAATTAACAAGCTAATTGCTCGATCAATCTACTTAACGTAGTTACCCAGAGCTTTATGGCAATGACCTTGAACTGAGAGCCTGTTTCCAGTTTCAGCAGCTGGAAAGATCTGACTGTATGGATATTTGGGAAGAAAGATCACATTTACTTCCAAGTTAGAATGCTATGATTTTTCTGTTAGTTGCCAGTTGCCAACAAATGTAGTTCTGTACAACTCCGTGGGTGATAATGAACCAGTGTTCCAGATACTGCTGAGGTTGTTGCATCGTTTAATCGTAATAACACTGTGAAGTTGGTGCCATCATTCAGTTTAATACATGATGCTATAGAGAGATCTAGAATCTTCTCCAAGATCTCCCAGCTGGTAAGTGGCAAACCAAGAACTTGAACCAGGCTGCTGCTGCTGCTTTTTTTTTTTTTAGATTTATTCATTCTTTTGAGAGAGAGTGTGCACACCTGTGCACCAGTGTGGGGAGCGGCAGACGGAGAGAATCTTCAAGCAGGTCTCCCCTCTCCCCCAGCCCAAGTGCAGAGCCCGTGGGACTCGATCCCACCACCCATGAGATCATGACTGGAGCTGAAACCAAGAGTCAGACGCTTAACCGACTGAGCCACCCAGGCACCCCTGAACCAGGCTTTCTTTTTTTTTTTTTTTTTTTTAAGATTATTTATTTATTTATTCGACAGGATAGAGACAGCCAGCGAGAGAGGGAACACAAGCAGGAGGAGTGGGAGAGGAAGAAGCAGGCTCATAGCGGAGGAGCCTGATGTGGGGCTCGATCCCATAACGCCAGGATCACGCCCTGAGCCGAAGGCAGATGCTTAACCGCTGTGCCACCCAGGCGCCCCTGAACCACGCTTTCTGACCCCAAAGGCTGAACTCACTGAATTACCTCTTATTTTTATGGTTCCTATATTTACCTGCTTCAAAATATTTCTGATAGTCTTGTTAATATAATCAAATCAAACCTCAGTTTTCACTAAAGGGGTGAATTACGTGCCAAGGAGCAAGCAGCCCCCACCTCTTTGGTTCTACATATTGCAAAAAAAAAAAGTTAAGCAAGGCAATCTTAAGTCATCTTCCACCTTCATCTCATTTTGGAAAATCAGTGACAGTATTTAGATTAAACTGGTCACGGCAACCAATACACTTCCAAGCCGTAGGGATCAGTAACAATATGTTGTTATGAATCCTGTGTTAATGGGTTGTATCTGCTCTCTACCATATGTTGCGATCCCAAACCACTAGACGCTTCTTTTTTTTTTAAACAAAGGAGAAAATATGGCTTTAGCACTGTTGGTTTATCCTCTCTCATGCTTTAGAGGCATTCTCTGGGAAAAATCTCTCAGGAAATTTTTTTGCTTAGTTACAAACTCTGTTCTTCCCTTATGCTATTGATTCTTTGTTAGCATGTAGGATGTCGTTGATCTGGCTACTCTGTTTTATCTATTTTGCTTGCCTTGAAAAGGGGGAGGATTGGATGTTTTTAAAGACAAGGTGGCACCGTAAGAGTCAGACCACTAGCCTGAGAATCGGAACTGGACCCCTCTCCTTTCATCCTGGCTACTGTAGCCATCCCCAGGGCTGGTGGCTGTGCGAATAGCAGCAAATCGTGTGTCAGCTTTAAAGGCATTAGCTGATTCACAGTGAAAAACCACAACACTGAAGGGACACTAGCAGAAGGACAGCTGTGTACATCAAAGGATACAGTCTGACAGCTCATAGGCTTAATCTGACCCACGAGTACACTTTGTTGTTGTTGTTAGTTTTACATGGTGTTTGTCCTCACGGTTTTTTAATTTGCCAATATTTTTAAAATCTGAAGATCTTAAATCAAAATGAGCATAAAGGAGTGCATGTCACCCCAAGATGAGAGTGATCTTTTATTGGCTAAGTTACCTCCAAAGCACGTGGCTAAAATGGAAAGTCTCAATGAAGGGAAAATGACGTGCTCCACTCTTTAGTACAGAAGCTCAAGATGAACTAAAGTGTTCATTATTTTTCAAAAATAAAGCAACTGGTCATAAAACATTTATCCCAAGAACCTGTATTTACTAACAGCTGAAACAATAGATGGGTTTACAATAGTCAAATATAGCCATATAAAATTTCAAACTTCCATATAATAAAATCTAATAAAAGCTAACGGTATAACTTAAAATTAGAGAAACATGAATAACATGTAGGAAAAAGGTTAATAGCTTTTTTTCAATAAAAGGTCTCACCTTGTCTGAAATGCATAATTGGCAAAGGATGTAACTATATGATTCATACAAAAGGAGATGAGAATATCAAACATCAAAAAACAGCCTCACTAAGTAAATACAAATCAGAATGTTTAAAACAGGAAAAAGTGATTACATATAAAACAGGCTTGGCGAGCATGTGAGCATTCTGTGCACTGGGGCAGCAGCAGGAACAGAATGCTCTGTGAAGGCTGCCTCACACATCGCGAGGCATCAAAACAGTTATGTCATCTGACCTGTTAATCCCACCCTCTACATATTATATCTCAGGGAATCAAAGCCGATTTTTTTTTAAAGATTTTATTTATTTATTTGACAGAGATAGAGACAGCCAGCGAGAGAGGGAACACAAGCAGGGGGAGTGGGAGAGGAAGAAGCAGGCCCACAGCAGAGGAGCCTGATGTGGGGCTCAATCCCACAACGCCAAGATCATGCCCTGAGCCGAAGGCAGACGCTCAACCACTGTGCCACCCAGGCGCCCCCAAAACCGATTTTTTAAATGTTATGCACAAAGGGGTTTTTTTTGTTGCAGCCATATTTATCATATATATATAGATATATATAATAATATTAAAGAAAATAAAACACCTGACAGTTTGAGATTAGTTTGGTTAATTATGGTAAATAACAGGTGATAATATAAAGCCATCAAAATTAATAAATAGTTACTGTAAATGCACACATTTTTAGAAAGTAGTGTTTTTTTAAAAGCATAGTTGTTATTTTTTTTTTTTAAAGATTTTATTTATTTATTCGACAGAGAGAGACAGCCAGCGAGAGAGGGAACACAAGCAGGGGGAGTGGGAGAGGAAGAAGCAGGCTCATAGCGGAAGAGCCTGATGTGGGACTCGATCCCGTAACGCCGGGATCACGCCCTGAGCCAAAGGCAGATGATTAACCGCTGTGCCACCCAGGCGCCCCTAAAAGCATAGTTGTTATATGTTATGTTTACGTAACTCTGGAAAATACATATGCATATGTTTCCTATGCAGTTCAGGAGAGAAATTGGAAGAGCTGAAAGTATTTTGTAGGGACACCTTGTTGGCTCAGTCGGTTAAAGCCTGTGACTCTTGATCTTGGGGTTGTGAGTTTGAGCCCCACGTTGGGTGTAGACACTTAAAAATAAAATATTTTTTAAAAATAAAGTATGTAGGAAAAGAATTATGGTTAATCATCTCTAAGTTTTAGAAATATTTTTCTGAGTTGTCTTAATAATAAATTAAGATTTCCAGAAGACCACACAATGGAACTAATGTAGCAAATTGAGCACCAGGTCAAGGCTAAAAAGTGGTTGCCGAAGCCTAGAAGGAGCGGGAGTTTGGGGAACGCAAGGAACAGAGAGGGAGCATTTCCTCAGCAGCATGGGCAGGATATGTTGATGGAGCCGTTAAGCAGATTCCCGATTAAAGAAGACAGAGGTACCCCAGCCCCCAGGGCCTGGGAAGTGATGGGATGTTCCCACAGACACCGTATGCTGTCCATCTAGATTATTTTGCTCATCCAAATGTGTGAGCACTGTTAACTTCGCTTATGCATTGTCCGGGCTGGATTTTGCAAATCATCTCCTCTTTTGTTTCTTTTGTTAAACGTGATCTTTCAGTCTGCCTTCATTGATGAGAAAATTACAGATCCTCTGAGTGAACATGTTCTTTCTCCCTCTTCATGATCATTGTAGATTGTTTTAGAAATCCCAAGTGATTACACCTTACACCCTTACCCTACTCTGCAGCCAGGCAGCCCTGGGAGCTGTCCTTGGTGCGTCCGAGCCCACACCTCACGCAGGTCTCCATCTTCTGTCCCTTCTCCACAAAGGGTCATAGGTATAGACACGACAATGAATCTGCCAGATTTGTTTAGCTGCTGCTGCTCTGGTCAAAATAGTGGGTGGGGGGAAAGTGTATAAATCAGGTCGTCTAAATTAGAAACAGCATCTGCTTCCTACGCATCTTGCTTCTAAGTCTCTAGGAGTCATCCGTATTTCAGGAGCTCCATTGCCTTTCTTTTCTTTACCTCTCACGAAAACCGTTATTCCTCCCCTACTCCTGTTCTTACTAAAGAGAAAGAAAATTAGTTTGAACACCAGGATTGGGCTTTACAGACTCAGACGGGAGATAATGCAAAGTTTAATGCACCAGATTGCTAATACATAAAATGATTTCCTCTGGTTCTTGTAGTTACTTTGCTCTGGGGGAAACCTACTTCAATAGGTACTGGAAATCCTGAGATTAATCGTAACCAAGTTTCTTGTCAGATATATACTTTATTTAATAAGCATTTATTGAGCACCTACTATACACCAAGCTTTTGGAGGCGTGCAAAGAAAGGCAGAGCCTCACCACGTCAAAGAAATCTTCCTAGAACAGACTCACACGTTCATTTCAGTGTCCTGCGTGAGAAACAACGTCTATCTCAAGATAGGTTCTATTTACACCTTGGAGCTAGAGGAGTTTAGTCCTTTAAGCAACAGGTCAGGTTCTTTGGTTGCAAACAACAGATTAGTTGAAGCAAGAAAAAGGGGGGATTATCAGAAGAATAGTGGGGAGTGCGATGTTTGGAAGTAGGGAGGAGAATAACTGATGATGCCTCAGGGTCCACAGGACTCCAGGGATGGTAGTGGCAGGAAATAGGGGACTATGTCTTTGAGACACTGGCATTGGAAATGACTCCCCCTCAACCACTTTCAGTGACAATGTCTCTGCCTCAAATGCAAATTGCCTTGCCTTGGGTCACACGCTTGGCCTCAGGGGACCAAAGAACCGGGAGTCTGTAATTGGTAGACTCACCAAAACTATATGAAGTGGGAGAGAGCAGTTCCCCAAGGAAAGGGTCCTAAGCTAATAAAATCAACACGCTACATGCCCAACCCAAGCCAGCTGAATCTGCCTTCAATTTCTAACATTTTTATTTTATTAATTACAAATATATGTCCCCCAGACTAATGAACACTGGCATGATGAAGTCAGGATGGCAAGTTTTCCGAGCTCTCTCTGCTTTCTCATCTATCAGTTGAGAATATCCATCTCTCTCTTTCTCCCTCACAGAATTATTCTAAAACTCTCCTGAGATATACAGAAGTGTTGGGGGGGGAATTTGCATACATTTACATTATACAAAAAAGATTCTAGCTTTCATATGCTTTCATCCATCCATTCAAAAATATTAATTGAACACCTAGTAAATACTCAGCACTGTTCTAGGCAAGCAGGGTCCACTCTGAACAAAATGGGCAAAACCCCTGGTCTCTTGGAGCTTACATCCTACATGAGAAAGGAAACAGGCAATAAATTCATATACATTATGTCAGGAGAAAAATAAAACAGAGTAACGGGGCTAGGTTGTGTCCAGGAAAGGTAGGGGAGGAGGGCAGGTTTTGCCTTTTTAACCACATGCTTAGGGTAGATTTTACTGATAAATGACGTTTGAGTAGAGACTTGGCAGAAAATGAGGGGCAGGAACAGTATTGATCGCTGGCTGAAGAGTTACAGGCAGAGAGAACAGAAAATGAAGACCTTCAACTGTTCCATAGACTTAAAGAAGTGAGGGATAGCCCAAGTAGCCGAGCAGAGTGAACAAGTGAGAGGAAGATACGCGGTTAGGAAGTGCTGGACTAAATCATCAAAGGTCTTGCAGGATGTTGCAAGGAGTCCGACATTCACTCTAGATGAGATGGAAAACCATCGCTGGGTATTGAATGCTACGATATGTTGAAGGAGCCAAGGTGGATGCAGAGCTGAAGACAGACTGAGGGGGTCAGGGAACCAGAGAGAAGACTTTCAGTAGTCTAGGTGAACGATGATGGTGGCATAGGCCAGAGTGGTTGGTGGAGGTGGGGGGAAGGCATCAGATTCTGGGTATGCTTTGAAGGTGAGGTCTGCCATATTTGCAGACACACTCTGTATGGAATGCTAAAGAAAGAGTGCAGTCAAAGATGACTTGAAGGTTTTGGCCTGAGCAATAACAAGGACAGAGATTTTCTGATGAGAAAGACTGTGTGAGGAGCAGTTTTCAGCGGGGAAAATTAGTTTATTTCAGTGTGTTAAGTTTGGGATGTCTGTTAGATACCCAGGTAGAGAGACTGAACGGGGAGGTGGGGAAGACATAAATTTAGAAGTCATTGGCAGATAGGTAAGATTTAAAGCCATGAGTCTGGTTAAGAAAGTGAATGCAGCTAAAGAATCAAAGGCATGCCAATATTTATGATCAGAAAGGTGAGGAGGAACCAGTAAACAAGACTGAAGTAGAACAAAGAAAGAGCTATCCCAGAAACGGTGAAGAAAATATATCAAAGGGGATGAGCTAATCAATAGTGTCCAACCTGATACATGAATAAGGTGAAAACCGACTGTTGGATTTGGTAATAGGGAGGTCATTGATGCCTTTGACAGGAGTTGTCTAGGTTACAGGTTGGGACAAAAAGCCTGATTGGAACGAGTCCAAAAGAGAACGGGGCCAGAGGAATGGAAAACAACTGTAGCCAACGCCTTTGAGGACCAGAGAAAGTGTGTAGTTGGTGTGTGTTGAAAGATGTGAACCGGGGGCTAGGGAGGCTTAGCTCTTCAGACTCAGCGACATCTAAGGCATGATGCATGAAATACTCTAACGCATTTCTTGCCGGAGGTTTCAGAATTAGTCCGTTATCTCACCAGCTGTCAGATGTTGCAAATGTCCGCATCACAGCAAGATGCAAAGCACGGTTTAGGCAGTACAAAATTGGTGGTCTTGGCCTCTCTGTGTCACTGGGAGCACTCAGGATCTGGGCAGAGACCACTCAGAACATTTGCCAAAATAGGCATCTCCCTTATCTGAATCTAGTCCATTCCTGGAAATACACTGGCTAGTGAATTTCCAGATGGTAGAAGTCCTTTCCATTGTTTTAAATGGGGGCAAAAAAACCACCAGAGCATTCCCACCTCATCTAAAAACCCCAACGAGTTTCTTTAAATATTACTAAAACACTCTTGGACACAGGGGGCACCTGGGTGACTCAGTCAGTTAAGCGTCTACCTTCGGCTTCAGGTCATGACCCCGCGGTCCAGGTGGCAAGGAGTACCTATAAATGGTATTCACTTGAAAGGCAGTGCGGGCTTTAGCATCAGACAGTCCTGGATCCACAGCCTGGCTCCCCCATTCCTTAGCTTCTAAGATCTTGGGGAACATGGTTAATCTCTATGAGACTCGGTTTCCTTGAATGTGAAATGGGGATAATAATACTTAAAGGGTTATTATAAGATCATAATATGCATAACAATGCCTGGCACACATATTAGATGCCCAACTTAAAAGAAACAGTAACTATATCTATTAGTCTATTAGTACGTGGGTGTAAACAACAGAAATTTAAAGAAAAAAAAACTGGCTCAGTCAGTTAAGCGTCCGACCCTTGGTTTCGGCTCAGGTCATGATTTCAGAGTTGTGAGATCGAGCCCCACATCAGGCTCAGCACTGAGTCTGCTCCAGATTCTCTCTTTCCCTCCCTCTCCCCCTGCCGCTCCCCCCTGCTCATGCTTCCCTCTCTCTCTTTCTCTCTGTCAAATAAATAAAATCTTTAAAGAAAAAAATGTGTAAAATACACTGAATACAGCCTATTTGTTATTGAGGTAAGAGGAAAATGAGAGTAGTTATTGTCATGCCCCAAAAAACGGAGGGGAAAACCACATGTTCAAAGGCGAGATGTTTCGCTGTAAGTTACATTTTTCTCTCTCATCTTGGCAGCACCTTAGAAGAAAGCAGTGCCAGTCTGTTCAGTGTTTTGCTGGAGTTAAATGATGTTAAAGTCAAAAATGAATCCCCCCGTTGTGTTCTTTATCCACAGCAGTAATAACTCATTGAATCCTTATATAATAGCCGCATCCTGTACACATTACGACAGGTGCAGCCCAAGGGCTATTTTCGGCCATATTTGTAATCTGCTTTATGGAGGTCAGCATTACACAGTTGGTCACCACTTGTCCCAGGAGAAGCCGAGTACTTGCGTAGCTCTCGGAGCCCGATACACCTCTTGCCTTTCCTAGACCAGCATTCCTCCTTGCTCTAGGGCTGGGCTTCTGCCTCATTCTCAGGTGGTCTGCCTAGTCGTCCCGCCTTGTGCTTGTCACCTAGACCTGGCCGTGCCCTATGTCCCTGCTCACCTCCAGTCATTAGTTCTCCAGGGATCCTAGCAGCCATCACTGACACAGAGCCACTGCTGGAGGTACCGTCATGGAGGAAAAAAGATTTCATGGCCCAGACTCCACGGGAGTCTGAAATCCCCAAGTTCTGCCTCTGAACGCTGCCCCCAGATGGACTTCCTGGCATACCCAGGAGGTGGACCCGTGCCTGAGCCATGTCTGGCTAGCTGTTTCTTCAAGATTCAGGTGGGGAGAACGACAGAAAGTAAGACCCCTTCAAGAGAATGGGGGGACACTGACATCGGTCAAGCAAGGGTGATTAAGAGTATGGGCTCTGGAGCCAGACTGCCTGGGTTTGAACCGCAGCTCTAACCTTTGCAAGTTGTGTGACCTTGGACAAGTTGCTAAGCTATTTTGTTCCTAAGTTTCCTCACCTATAAAATGGAGGTGATGACAGTACCTACCTCATAGGTTGTTATGAATAGTAAGCAAATTGCTACAGTGATAAAGTGCTCAGAGCTGTGCCTTCCACATATTAAATGTTAAATAATTATTGATGATGACCAAAAGCCCCCAGCAGAGGGGTGACTTCAGGCTCCTTAGCACTGGTATCCGAGGGCTTGCTCAGTGTGGCCCTGTTTCTCCCTCACGTTGTATGCCTCCTGCACCAGACCTACCCCGCAGCCGCCATGGTCTGCTTCACACCCCCCACGTCGCTGTGCCAGACGTCACTCCTTTCCCTCTGTTTCTACGGCCTTCACAGTGCTTACTTTCCCACCCAAGCCTCCACATCCTACCTCCTTACGAGCCAACTTCTCCACAAAACTGAGAAGGCACAGATCAGTGTCTGTATCATGGCGTATGAATGTTTGCTTCCTCCCTAGACTCAAGCTGATTAAAGGCAGGGACATAACCCTCCTATCTTCATCCCGTGGTACCTCAAAGCGTGCTTGAAGTGGCCACTCAGTGTGTCCAAAGTCTGTCTTTCTGCACGATTGACTCATTGATGTCCGTGACTGAATAATACCCATTTCATAGGGAACTCGTGAGGATTCTCTTAGATCCCGTATGCCAATCACTTAGTAAAGTACCTGCCACATACAGCTGTTGTGACTATCATTGCTGTGACTGCGGCTGGCTTTTTGGGGGGCGGAGAGGGGTCAGAAGGGGCAGAGGCAGAGGCAGAGAGGGAATCCCAACCAGACTGCACGCCCAGCACAGAGGCTGATGTGGAGCTCGATCTCACAACCCTGAGATCATGACCTGAGCCGAAATCAACTGACCGAGCCACCCAGGTGCCCCAGCTGCTGTTCTGTTGTGTAGCAGAAAGCCCGGGCTTCACAGTTAAACAAACATGGACTTATAGACCAGCTTGGTCCCTGAAAAGCTGCAAGCGTTTCAGTTTCTTCAACTGTAAATTGTGGTTTTAATACCTGTCTCAGTGTAAAAAAGTAACCAATCAATAAATATTAGGTCTCTTTTTTTTTCCTCCTCTGTGGCTGTCTAATTTTGTGACCTGCCTGAATTTACTTCACTTCCCTGGTCCCAGGCTCCTCCTCTGTAAAATGAGAACATTGCAGTGGTGATCTCCGTGTTCCTGCCAGATCTAAATGTAAACATTAGTGAACTCATCATCCTTTCCCCTTAAACCTACTCATTCTGTGCCCCTGAGAGAGGTTCTTCCCTTGATAACTACCCAGTGCTTCAGTATGAGTATGTTGAATTGTTTCAGTCCTTGGTCTTTCTCCTCTGTCTCTCAGTCTCTCTCTAGAGCCCGTAGGGTGGTCCAGACCCCGGGACCCCTCCTGCCATGGGACTGTATGCCCGTGGCTCCCCAGGAAGCGTGCTGTGCAGCGCCCCCCGTCCTGGCTGGGCCCCCCTAACAACGCAGTGTAGTGAAGCCTGCCGAGCACACGGGGGCGGGTAGTCTCCAGCTCTCCTGGGCTCCAGGAAAAAAAGTATCTGCATCTAAAAACAAGCGTGGGGCCAGGCGGAGCCTCGCATTCATGGCCTTGCCTTTCCTGTTCTGCCACAGACTCTGCAGATGGGCATCAAACACTTCTCCGGACTCTTCGTGCTGCTGTGCGTCGGGTTCGGTCTGTCCATCCTGACGACCATCGGGGAGCACGTCGTGTACAGGCTGCTGCTACCGCGGATCAAGAACAAATCTCGGCTGCAGTACTGGCTGCACACCAGCCAGGTGAGCGCCACCCCGGGGGTGACCGTCAGAGCCCAGCGCCCCACGGCAGACAGGTGGCAGGTCCCCAAGAGAACCAGGGTGGTGTAGACAACTCCGTGTAGAAGATGGAGCTCCCTCCATCCCATTAAGACTTTCCCCTTAAATTAGCCTGTCCCGCAACACCCGCTCCTTTCTCATAACCCTCCACTGTTGCCCCCACGGAAGCGTGGAATTGTTTTATCCTGGTGTCGCTTAGTAGTGACAACCTGAGGAGATGGTGTGAGATTTATTTCCTACAGCCTCTCTTCTCGCCAAAACGGAAACTCATTCGGTGAGCTGGAAGTCCCTATTTCCCTTTAGATGAACCCAGCGGCCCCGGGTCTGTCCCCATTTTCACTGGCGCCGGGGTGAGAAGTCGGCCGGTGTCCAGGCCGAGCCGCCCGGGATGGTCGTCCTGTCCCGACACGGGCGTGCTCACGCCAGGGACCACGGAGACCGTCGGCCGCCCGCCACGCTCCCTCGCTCCGCTCTCCCTGACGGCGGTGAGCACGAGAGCCGAAGCACAAGAAGCAGAGGGGCTGTGGCAGCAGTGGCGGCTGCCCCCCGGGTCACCGCGCGCCTGGCCCCGAGGCTGCCCCGCTCATCTGTGACAGCGACCCTTTCTTTCTAGCTAGGCCACAGTCCTTGGCTTGGTCCCTTTGAACCCTGTTCTTCCCGCTTCGTCCTGGAAGGATCTGGCCTCCTCGGGGGAACTCGGCAGACGGGCGACCTCCACCGGGCGCTGCCGAGCCTCGCGGATTCGCCGGGCGCTTCCCTTCCGTTTGGCTGCTAGGAAGTTCGGACTTAGGTTTTTGACTCACTGTGGCAATTCTACAAGGCCCTTTGCCACACGCTAGTGGTGACGACTCCTTCATACCACGTACCTTTCTACGACCCACAGCATCTCTAAAGCTTCCTTCAAATGACTTCCCCCCCCCCCCAGATAGAATAATAACAGATTAAAATTTGGTTCTCTTGAGATTTGGGGCTGCAGGCTGATCTGTTTTCGGGCATCCCTGGAAATTTGTTTAAGGAGGTCAAGATTCGTAACCATGAGATACACGATTAAACTCAGATGGTACTTTGTCCCCACATTGTGTGTTTCTAATGATCTCTGCCTGTGAATCTGTTCTTTCTGCCAGAGATTACATAGAGCACTAAACACATCGTTTGTGGAGGAAAAGCAGCCGCGTTTCAAGACTAAACGTGTGGAAAAGAGGTAAGAAGAGGCCAGCGCCAGGTGTCTTTGTGAAAATAAAAGTGGAGAGATGTAACCGGGACCCCCTGCTCAAAGGGGAAATTATGTATAAATAATTCAGATCAAATCAGGACCAAGTTGTTGACAATACAATCAGTAAAAATACGTGTGGTTTCAGACAGAAGTAGAACAGAGAAGAAAAAAACGTATCAGTACAGATAGGGACAGGGAAATGCAGCAGAGGCCACGTACGTCACGGTTAGAGGTGCGGCTGTGGTCTCCAGAGTCACGCGTCCGGATCCTGACCTGTCACGGACCCTTGCCATATGTGTGGCATAACAAGCTATCTCTTTAACTTCTCTGTGCCTCCACGTCCTCGTTTGTGAAATGGAGATAAAAACAGTACCACCTCCTAGAGCTGCTATAAGGATTACGTGAGATCATACATGTAAGGCCCCGGAAACAAAGCCATTTCAGCTCTTGTTACTGTTACGCAAGCCTGAATTCACGAGTCCAGCAGGCCGTTCGTTTCATGCCGGATAGCCTTTCTAGCATGTGTCTGCCCGCCACCCCTTTCCAGCAGTCCTCGGAATATTTGAAATATGCAGCAGACATGTTCTGCTTAATCCATTTCCTGGCACTCTTACTACAAACTCCCCAGGAAAGCATCTCATCGATAGGGAGTAACAAGCATTAAATGCACGGAGGACGCCTTCCCCACACGCAGCCAGTGGGCGACTGGTGCGGCTCAAGATGCCGGAAGGGTCCGGAAGGGTCCGGCCTGGCTCCTGGCTGGCCTCTGCCGCCTGCTGCCTGGGGCGGCCCTTCTCCTCCTTTCTTTCCCCCGGCGGCCTCCGTTCAGGGCGGCCCCCCCGAGCTACTCCGTCTTCGGTGGCAGGTCTTCAGCTCGAAGCTTGGCTTCCTGGGTCATTTTGAAATCTGCCACTCACACTTCTCACTCATAATAGAGGAAAAGGGGAAAAGGGGTGAAAAGCATCATTCTTTCTCATTGTTGATACCTCCTCTGGGACTGCTGCTGTCCCCTTGTCTCCAGTTTGCACCTAGCTTGTCAGAATCATTTCCATTCTCTCTCGAAGCCTCTCTTTCCAGTCAGTGAGCACCTCCCGCCCTCTCAGTCTGTGGTATTCCTGGATCATGTCGCAGCCCTGTCAGCGACAAGCTGGAGACTAATCAGGTCACAGCTGCTCTATGTCATGTTACGTATTTTTTTTCTGTAATTATTTTTTCACGCAATTTTTTAACCAGAGGAACACAAGACGACATGGTGGCGAAGACGTCGGTCTCATGACAAAGCATTTGTTTACCATCCGTAATAGAAACAGGAAGCCCAGTGATCCCGTTTCCAACCGTGATATGATTCCTAGTCACATGTCTCTCACCTCAGCTGAGAACCAAATGTGTCTTTCACTCAATGTATCCACTTTTCTTGGCAGGTTCCCTTCTGGAGCCCCTTATTTTGAGAAGGAGCTAAGGCAGAACATGCCCTCCTGGTTTATGTTGGGCCCACACGTCCTGTGCCACCTCCTCCAGCCCAGCACCCAGCTCTGACCTTTCAAAGGCAGTGAGTGTTTGAGGCCCCACAGCTGTCACGTCTCTTCTGAAGGCTCTAGTGGAGTATTGACTCCAAGGTTACAGAATTGGTCTGTGGAAGCTCGTTTGGCTCATTTCTAGTGACAAACGCAGTTCACCCACTGGTCACCTTACACGCTAAGGCTGAGGAAGGTTTGATAGATAACAGAACAAAACGCTGAAGAGGCCTCCAAGTAGATACCACATCTGACATCTGACATCTGACATCTGTCATCTTCCATTCACAGGTGGCCCAGAGTCACATGTCGATTACCAGGGCACTTGTTATGCTAGCAACTCGAGTCTGTCATGGAATCCAGCTTCTGCTTATTCTTCTGTATTCTATTCCCAGACATGTGTACAAAGCTCTGGAGAAAACCCAATTGGCTAGCTCTACTTACCTGATTTCTGTGGTTGCCTAGATGCCAGGAAAATGTGCAGATGCCCTACTCCCAGGTTCTCCCTATGAATCATTCTGTGGTACTACAGTTAGGTCTGCTGGGTTGAAAACTCTTTCCCCCTTTTTTGGGAAGAGTATCAATGCAAATGCCTGTGTCTGCTACAATTCGGCATTCCTCCAGCGTGCTCCGTATTTATAGAATGAGTAAAACAATAGATAAGTGGGTGAATGCAGATGAGTGTGGCCCTGAGGACCAGGGATGGTGGATGTGTGTGCACCTGCTGGAGAATAAAGATTTCTTTGAGTTAAAACAAGAGATAGATGAGCAAATTATTAACGTGTGGATTTGAGGAAAGGCTGAAAGAAGTTCTGGGCCATAATACAAAAGTAGATACTGCTCCTTTTCTATTTAAAGCAAAGGAAAAAAAGTAGCTATTGCAAGACACTGCATAGTCTCTGGTTTATTCAACCTGGGATTTCATAGAAGTGTTGGTCTGCACTTCACCAATACACCCCCATTTTCCCTTTCCCCTTGTCCCAGGATATACAAAAATTGTAAACCGTGTAACACACACGAACAAGATTGTCTTGAAATTTTTCAAACTCAATTGGAAGAGATTTGAAGGAAAAATTAAAGGGAACTGTACAACTAGAAGTAAAATTATAACTGCAGCCCTGGCCCGGGTTTAAAGCCAGCGGGGCCATAAGTGGGTACATTGTAGACTTTAACCGAGCCCAGGACACAGGAAAGCTAAGCTGTGGTGTTACCCGCTCCTTATACGCCACTTAAACTCTGAGAAAGGTAAAGGAACTGCAGGGGAGATTGGAATGTGTGGTTTAATGGCTTGGGGCATGTATCTTAGTTCTTCCTGTATGAGAAAACTGTCTCAGTAACTTAATTTTCGAACAACAGCAAGTTAGCAATCTGTGGGTCAGCTGTGCAGTTTACTGGTCTGGGCCGGACTTGGCTGATCTTAGCTACATTTGCTCATTGTCTGAAGCCAGCTGGTGGGGAGGGGGAAAGCAGCTAAGGGCTGGCTGGTCTATGGCCCCAGCGGGGTCCACTGGGAAGACTGGGGACTCTCTCCACCCTGTTATCATCAGCAGACTAGTGTGGTTTCATTCATATTGCAGCAGCAGGGCTCTCAGAGAGCCCCGCGGGGGACGTGCACGAGGCTTCTTCAAAGTTTAGACGTGGAACGCCCGCCTGTCATTTCTGCTAGTTTGGCCAAAACAAGTCAGGAAACGAGATTAAATTCCGGGGGGGAGGGAAAGCCAGACTTTCTCCCCTTGAATTCTCCTTGATAAAGTTGAGCTGCAAAGTCACGTTACCTAGGGACTTGGCTTCAAAGGAGGAACAAAGGATTATGACCATTTCTGTAGTCACCCGCAGGGCAAACTGCAACAGCAGCATCCTGTTAAGTCCTTGTGTTTCTGTTCTCATCCATGTAACTGAATCAAGACTTTATTAGCCCTTCCTTTGCCCCTCCCCTTCTTCTCCGGAAAAGAAGCAGTCCAGAAATAAAGATTCAGTTCCACGGACTGGGACAGAAACACAAGGACTTAATAGAATGTTTCCACGTAGGTTTGCCCTGTGGTGGGTTGCAAAAGTGGTCGTAATCCTCCTCCTCTTCCAAGACTAGAGGAAATCCACAGTTCTACTGCTTAGGGCTCTAGTCCGTTCTTGTAGCAGGAAACTCTTCTCATTGCATCTAACTGTCAAAGTTTCTTTCAGGCACCAATTTACGCCCCCCACCCCCCACCCCCTGTGCCTGTCCGCCAGTAACTCTGGTCATCTGCAGCCCTCTCTCAGAGATGGTGGCAGGTGGTTTGACACAAGCCTGAAAGACAACTGTGAATCTGTTTCTACTGACTTGCATTATTCCAGCACGAATTTGAGGATTTCTTGGGGTTTCTTTTAAAGTTTCAGACCTGAGCTGTCATTCTCGGCCCACATAAAATCATCCCCATGATGGAAAACTTTTTGCTGAAACCTGCAGCTTGTATGTTTTTATTCTCCTCAAACTCAAGTAGTAGACTTCAGGGTCCTCCTGTGGGACGGGGGATGAGCCGTTTTAGAGTATCTACCAGCCGGCTTATGCTTAGAGTCCAGCCGGTGAATAAACAGGTTCTCACTTTTACTCAGGCACCATCTTTGTAGCCAGAGAACAGTTCGAGGTGGTGCTGTGCTCTGAGCCTCACTGGCAGGAAGGGAGTGGAAAGACATCTGAGGTTCTTCATACAAGAATATGCCACAGCCTGGTCCATCAGCCCTCCAGACGATACATCTATTCCAATTTCAGGGCAGCATAAGACTTGGTAAGACCTTGAACTTCAGCTGGAAAGAATGGTAATGCTCTTTTTGTCCCTGTGCCACTCCAGCAGGCAGTCTGTCCGTGGCAATCTGCCCTCTGACTGCATATCGAGCTCCATATTCACAGTTTGAAATGGCCAGCAGCTGGGGAGCAGCACTTTGAGAGCCGCAGAATGGAATTTAAATCTAAGTGTCTCTGTTTCCTAGGTCCAGTGTGGGACCCCGTCAGCTCACTGTGTGGAATACTTCCAATCTGAGTCAGGATAACCAACGAAAATACATCTTTACTGATGAGGGAGGACAAAACCAGCTGAGCGTCCGGCCCCACCAGGACATCCCGCTCCCTCCAAGGAGAAGAGAGCTCCCTGCCTCGCTGACCACCAATGGGAAGGCGGACTCCCTACACGGAGCCCGGAACTCAGTGATGCAGGAACTCTCCGAGCTCGAGAAGCAGATTCAGGTGATCCGTCAGGAGCTGCAGCTGGCTGTGAGCAGGAAAACGGAGCTGGAAGAGTATCAAAGGACACACCGGACTTGTGAGTCCTAGGGGACCGCGCTGCTCCCCTTCCCAGTTCCCAGCCTGCCTCTGAGCCCTCGAGACCCTTTGTAATGCTCTTTTGTAACTGCTGACGAAAGTGTGGGGAAGCGCAGGTCTAGGTGTCTCTTAGAGGTCAAGTCTGCGCATCCTGGCCTAAAAATCAGCCACAGCTCTCCCCACGCTGACTCCCTAGCTCTCCAGGGTAGGGGTCTTTCAGAGCAGGGATGGTAAATTAGGACGAAACTCCGTGGAAAGGATCTATGAATGACCAGGCAACCCTGGCTCCTCACTGGGTACCATACTAGTAGTTTTGGGTCTTAGCCCTTGCTCTGCACTCTCACCAACAAGAGATAAAATGTTTTAATCTTAGTACAGAACAGGATTATCCAGGGTTTTGGCTTTTGATACAACTCCCCCAACTAGATTTGCTCCTGCATTCTGAATTGGAAGCTAGATAAGAGGCAGAGGTGTGGGTACGTAAACAATGACGCGAGCTCATTAGCATCACAGCAGACCAAGGATTGATTGGATCAGGCACGAGCCCTGTTTTTGAGAGGGGTGCGCCTCTCCAGCACCATCCTGACCAACAGGAGTAGGAACGGCTTACGGCTTACGTGCCACTATGAAAGGGGACAGGGGTGTGGCGAGTGGGAACAGAGGACAGGCAGAAGAGGCATTAAAAATGTACACCATGTTGAAGAACGGAGGCTCTGGGCCAGAACAACAGTTTGGCTAAGGAGGGACTAGGACTGTACTTCTAGTCTAACTAAGCATCTCCACTACAGTGTGTGCCTTTTATAAAGGAAAGCAAAGCAAAGCAAGGACCTGCCCTTAGACGAAACCGGACTACCCCTGCTCATTGCCCATACGGGGTATGGCAATGCCAACCCAGCTGGCACTGTGGCTTAAGTGAAAAGGCTCTGCAAACCACATGCTAGCCCGTTTTCAAATCAGCAGTTGCCTCTTAGCTTTAGGAATCCCTAAAGCGGACCTCCCCTGCAAAGACCACAAGCTTTAACATTTGGGACGGTCCCCTGTGCGGTCCATCTCAGTCTCCCAGCCCCACACCTTCTCCTCCCTGCGGGGCTGTGACCAGGTGCGGTCCCTCCCGTTCTCCCCCAGACCCCATCCGATGCCCCCAAGGAACTGATTATCGGTAACCTGGCTTCCCCTCTGCCTAGGCATCCCTGTCCCAATTGCAGTGGCTTGGACATGCAGGAAGGAAGGAAAAGTCATGGGGAACTATGGGACATCAGTTCCCAGTGCTAGTGTAGATAGGAGGCATCTAGGAGTCCATTAGAATGCTGACTGCCAGGGCCCTTCTCCCCAGAAGATGGGGTGAGGTGGGTAGTCTGGCTCAGAAACCTGTTAACCAACTCCCCCAGGTGACTGACACCTGTGACCCAAAAATTACTCAAGAAACACCGTTCTAGAAGGATGGCTGCTCCAGGCCTGGGGAGAAGTAAGAGCCTTTTTGAGAGGTTTTTACATTTAGCACACACCTGCTGATTCACCTTCCATACAGCCGCTCCCACCCCTGGGCACCACTTAGGACGAGACTTCCTCGCTTATCATTTACTTTGCTCGGCCTCGTCAGTTGGGATGCCCGCCACGAATTCACAGTATGCTCTGGATCAGCCGTGCATCACCGGAAAGTCTGCATCACAAAATTTCTCCTGCATTTCCACCCGGAGCTACCCAGTCCCCCAGGGAAAGACAACACCTTCAGCTGTAATTAGATAACACTTCAGTTAATTGAGAAAACCCTGGGGTGGGTGGAGGCAGAGACACTGATGAGGGAGGCAAGAAGCTTCTAACCTCGCAGATGAAACAGTGGGGAACAAGGGGAGCCCTGGAAGCGGAAAGGACAATCCTGCTTTGAAATGCCCTGTCCTCCCGTGTCTCCCCCAGGCGCCGCCGTAGATTTGCAACTGCCTTTGGAAGACGAAGCCTCGTAGCCACGCCCCCCGCCCCCGCCCGCGCCGGGGATGCGGCAGACTCGGGCGTCCTGCTCTGCGCGGCCTCCCGTGCGGGCGTCCGCTCCACTCCACGGCCACGCTCCTGATGGACTCGGGCACTTTTGTAACTCAGCTCCTCCTGATTGTACTTGAGAAGCTGGCTATTTAAAGGAACCCAGAGGTGAACTCTTTTGTAAAGAATCCTTTTGTAATGCAATTATCCCTTCACGTATCTGTTTTGTAAGTTTGGATTTTTGTATATCGGGTTTCCCTTCAGCTTCTCTCCTCAGGCGTTCGGAGCCGTGGTAAGAAGCCGGACGGCCAGTGCACGGCTTCCCCGGTACCTTCTGGGTCACCCCTCGGCCAAAATCCGGCCGGGGCGGCAAGCAGCAGCAGGGGCTGGAGGCGGGCTTGCCGCCGCCGGCACCGCCGGAAATGCCTGCTTTCCGGATGAAGAGAACCCGCGTAATTGCTTGTGGTGGAATGAAGCGGTCTCGGTAGCGGTGGTTGTCGTTATCGGTAGTGACTGAACAGTGCTTTGCAGTGTGTGAAACAGTGTGTTGTGTTTTATAGAGTTCGTGAAATGGTGGGTCCTTTGAAAACCCTCCTTTCTGTTCTGCCCCACCTGTTCTTTCAACTCCCCTCGGGCTCAAAACCACAAGGAGCCAAGTCTCCAGGGGGAGGCTGGTATTTCAGTAAAGAAGGAAGAGGTAGGGGGTGCTCCCTTGCCTCCTCTTCCGGCTCCTATTGCACGAGATCAGGAAGGTCTGTTCTTTTCCAGGCTCTGGTGCTGGGCAACCGGGCGACCGGATTGTGTCGCACAGCCTACCCCGTTTTCCAAGGGGACGTGCCTGGCACAGGAAGCACACGATAAAATATGGCTGGGTGCGCGGGAACAGATGGGGCTCCGTGCTTCGTGTAAATAACAACAAGGGCCCCAGAGTGTGGATGCCTCGGGGGAGAGGAGCAGCAAGGGGATCCCTCCAACAGTTACAGACGAGTGAGGCAGCCCAGGGACACAATCAGTGGCGGTCTCAACGCGCCGGAGATGACGCCATTCTTCATGGATCTCGCTGTTGCACAACGCTGCGCAGGAGCTGCTGCTTGCGTGCCCATCAGAGCGGTGGTCAGCGACGCAACTGCCGGGGAAAACCCGGCTACGTCGGGGCAGTGGGCTTCTCGGTGTTGGTGCTGCGTCTAACGGCCTTGGAGCCAATAAGCTCTTCCTTGGTGTGGATAAAGAATGAAGGGGAAAGAAACTACTTTTGAGCCTCTCTTCCTCCCAACTCATTTTTGATAAGCAAACCAGAAAATCCATCCTGTCATGGAAAGAACTTGTGTTTTAGTCATCAAACCCACTCCACTAGCTGCGCTATTGATTATTCCTTCCTTCACCCACCGACGCCCCCCATCTAATCCCGGAGTCCCTCACTCTTTTTAGTTTAGTTCCCAATCGTTTTATGAAAATAATGTACTTAGAAGTATTTTCTTAAAGTTTGTAAAGAGTGTTTGCATTGTGTCTTCATTTTAACGTGTGTGCAATCGCTCCAGTCCGGGAAGAACTGAAATGCTGTCTTGTGAGCATGAAGTGAACAGGCTGTTTTGCTCCAGCCACTTTTCTTGTACAACCATGTGGATGGACTAGATGTTCTCAGGTCTTTTCCATCTTCAGTTTCTATGACTGTGGAATAAATGTTCAGATAGAAACTTCATTTTCTGATGTCCTACTGGCATTGTCTTGGGGGATTCAAATGCGGACGTGGTACCAGCCCCTTCCTCACAATAGACCCACTCATGCTGTAATTTACACTTGTTTCCTTAGTAGAGTTGACGTGGCACAAAATATGCTGAGAAAACTCAGAGCCCAGGCGTCACAAAGTACAATCGAAATGGCTTCGTCTGAGAGACATTCTAGGAAAAGCCACAATCCTGAGAGATCTCTAAAAAATTCTGCCCCGGCCACCCTAACCACCCACCTGCTACACAGCCTGTGTTTACGTGCCAAGTGCTGGAGACACAAGAGTGAGTGGTAAGGTGGGCACGGTCCCTGAGCTCAGGGGCCTTCTCACAATCTGTCCTTTTCACCACCTGTCCATAGACAGTACTATAGTAGCTAACATTTATTGAGCACTTACTTTATTTCAGCTTCGTTAAAACCCCAGGACACAGGTTCTCTAGAGCTAGTCTCAGTAGATAAACCAGACCTCCAGTTTACAGATGGGAATTACGGAAGTTGCCCAAGGTCACACAGCTAGTAAGAGAAGTGGCCGAGACAGAGTCACACACAGGCAGTAAAATTCCAGAGCACCATTTTACACTGTCAGGATTCTGACTGCTGCCTTCCAACCCCCCTCCTTGCTCCAGCCCCCTTCGGTCTTCCTGCCGCAGCGCCGCCGGCCCATGCCTCAGCTCGGCCCCCAGCTCCACGGAGAAGGAAGCCGATGCACGGACCACACCCGCACTGCCACGTCCACTGAACCCAACACTGTGGCCCCCAAGTCTCACAGAAAGAGCTGTTGCAGGCGTCTCTTTGGCTTTCTGGCCCAGCCGAGAACCGGTACAAATACAGCTGAAAATCCCTGAGCAGTCCTGCGCTCTCAGGCACGCTCGGTTTCTGACACACGCGGCAGTGTTAGCGGCTGGCCAGCCTGCCAGCGTGAACCCGCTAGCAGGATGCATCCTTCACACACGTTCTTCTGGATTATACCCAAGTCAAATCTCACGCAAATACAAACCTGCTGTAACCTAATTCAGCTGCCAACTTACCCAAGGTTGTTTTGCATCATTCAGTCATTCCTTGTTTGGATGCTTCTTCTGAACCCGGCATTGGGCTAGCTGCTGGCGAGGGAAAGACAAAAGGCAGATTCTGACCCCATGGAGCTCAGTCCAGCGGGGAAACACAAACTGGCAAAACAATGTGGCGAATATTCTGATAAATGCACACCAGGTACTGTGGAGGCAAAAAAGACACTTATCCTGCGTGTGTGCGCGCCTACGCACAGCAGAGAAATTGAGAGGAGCGTAACAGGCACCCCAGGTAAAAGAAACAGAATGTGCTTAGTTCCAGAGTTGGAAAACTATGACAATCAAAAAACTTCAGAACATCCAGTAGTTCAATATGATAGAAACATAAAGCACGGGTGGGTAACGAGCTGTAAGGGCTGCAAAGAGAAAAGCAGAGGCAAAATCCCTATGCTACATTGGATCTGGATCCCAAGACTACAGAAACCATTAAAGGACTTTGGGCTAAAGAGGGTGACGGTAAAAGATCAGGGTCCTCACTGCTGGGTGGAACTGGCTATCGTTCACATGTGTTCAATTTGTTTGTAGGGCAGTGAGCAAATGAAGTTAACTTTCTGATCCCTGGGCATGACCTGGCCATGACATCATTTAACCAGGACAGGTGGACTTAGAGATAGACATAAATAAACACATACAGTCTAGATTCTAAACATGTCAATCTTATTTTTCCTGGAACTGGGGAGAAAATGTAGAAGAAAAACTGACCTCTCAATTTATTTGTAATAATAAAAGTTAAGATTTTGAGCATTTACTAGTTGCCAGGCATTCTGCTAAACGTTTTGTATGTATTGACTCATTTCATCCTCAATACAATTCTATAACGTAGTTATTACTTTATGAAACAGCTGAAGTAACCTTCTAATAAGAGGCAGGGCCATACTCATCCTAAGCCTGACTTCACCGGAAACGTGTTTAGCACGGTGCCTGGAATCACAGCAAGCACCAAATACACAGGCTGGGCTGGGTGAGCAAGGAGAAATCTAAGATCCCTTTGGTTCAGTTCTACTCTGGAACAAAGTGCTACGGGAACTCTCAATGAATAGGGGAAGAAAAATGCAGTCCTAATCTAGGGCCTGGCAGAGAGCCTACCTAAATTAGAGATCTTCAGAAAGACTTAGAAGACTCAAGGTATTTTCATTTATTATCTTCCTGATGACACACATTCTATTGGTACCTGTCTCCACTTAGGGTAGAAGAAAAAACAGTGGTCTGATTACCACATGATTCTGCTGCTAAACTGAGTGACCCTGGGACTTGTTTCCTCATCTCTAAAATAAAGACATGGGGAATACAAGCTGGTACAGCCACTCTGGAAAACAGGATGGAGGTTCCTCAAGAAGTTAAAAATAGAACTACCCTATGACCCAGCAATTGCACGACTAGGTATTTATCCAAAGATACAGATGGAGTGAAGAGAAGGGGCACATGCACCCCAATGTTTATAGCAGCAATGTAAACATGATAGCCAAACTGGAAGGAGGTGAGATGCCCTTCAACTGACAGAGGGATAAAGATGTGGTTCATATATACAATGGAATATTACTCAGCCATCAGGATGAATACCTACCATTTACATCAACATGGGTGGAACTGGAAGGGATTATGCTAAGGGAAATAAGTCAAGCAGAGAAAGACAGCTATATGGTCTCACTCATGTGGAACATAACAGTGCAGAGGAGCATAGGGGAGGGGAGGGAAAACTGAATGGGAAGGAATCAGAGAGGGAGACAAACCATGAAAGACTCCTGACTCTAGGAAACAAACTGAGGACTGCCAAAGGGGAGGTGTGTGGGCGGATGGGGTAACTGGGTGATGGGCATTAAGGAGGACACGTGATGTGATGAGCACTGGGTGTTACACGTACCTAATCACTGAACACTACATCAAAAACTAATGATGTACTGTATGTTGGCTAATTGAATTTAAATTCAAAAAAATTTTTAAAGTAAGTACATGGTTTGAGGTCCCTTTTAGCTCCCAGATCCTAGCTTTCAAACCATTCCACTCTGTAGATTTCAGTAACCTGAAATCCTCAGAGCATACTGTTAATCTATTAATGCAAATATACTATGCTTCCAACTTTGTCTACAATTTCCCTCAAAAAGAAAAAAAAAAAAAAGACTAAATCTATAAAAGAAACCATAGCTATCACGGATTGCCTCAAACAGAGCTATCAGTTTCAGAATTCACAATAATTTCTTTTGTTATAACCACAAAAGGAAATTTAAATTTATATATTTCAGGATAATCCAAATTTGAAGAATTACTTAAATATACAAGGAAAAATTGTTTCCACTTAGGGGGTGAAAAAAAATGAGTCAGGTTTGAATTATGCACTGGACCAATTAAAGCGGACTTCTCAGGAACTGTTAGCAGAAGCAAGGAGCCGAATTAACTTAACCATGCGGACCTTCCCTGAGTGCTGTGGGCCAGGCCTGCTGCTGGATACTTGGGACTACGTTGTTAAGACACTGCTCTTTCTATGTCCTAACCTGTAAAGTATGCTACAAATAAGACCTTCATACCTCACATTAGGAAGAGACCAATCTTGGGGAGAAATCCCCAGAAAGTAAAACTCAATTTTTCTGTGTGTTGGGACAATTACAGATCTAGGAAATGTTTAGGTTATTTCCATACCAGAGATCTGCTATTATGTAAACCCAATCCAACATGTACACAACCCACCAGTTCCTACTTACGCTCCATGTAGCTGTCTTATCACGTCGTATCAGGTAGACTTCCGTGGTAAGAACTAGTCGAAACTTCCCTGCATACTCACTGGTACTTGAGTTTATCTATCAACTGATAATCCTCAGCAAAAACCTTAAACACCAAAATTTAAAGGCATTCCACACCAATAAACGATCATGGAAATTGACGAGAGCAGAATACAGCTTCCTTCAAGAAGTGAGCATCACTGTCCCAGTAGGTGTAAAAGACAAGTCATCGTTTCTCTATTCTTCAGAACCTTCCCACGAATCCCCACAATATCAGACTCCAGAGTGCTGACTTGAATCCTCACAATATCAAATCACATTCAGCACTCAAGTGGCATCGCATAGTACTATGTGCACGGAACTCCTGACCTTGAAGAACAAAGATGCCTGTGGATCTGGAGAGAGATTTAAAAAACCAAACAAACAAGGAATCCCAATGGAAATTCATGTAAGAATGCAACAGCCAGCCGAAATAGCTGAGCACCTTTGAAACAGATCCCTATGGAGGTAAGAATGTAAGAGCCAACCATGTAGATAAGATATGCCTTAGAGCTCATCAACCCTGATTTTGATCCAAACTGCCAAGACAATTTCCAAGATAACAACAAAAGGTGGTAAAGAAAAAAAGAACATCCCCACAAGACCTGGAAAAAAGAGAGAAAGGGAAGACTCTAGTACTTCTCCAATAATCCTTGAAGTTGGCATTCTATATAAGAATTAAATAAATTTTCTAAAGAGTCCCTTATGGATCTAGAGGAATTATTCTTTTTTTAAAAAGATTTATTTATTTTAGGGGCACCTGGGTGGCTCAGTTGGTTAAGTGTCTGCCTTCAGCTCAGGTCATGATCTCAGGGTCCTGGGATTGAGCCCCACATTGGGCTCCCTGCTCAGCAAGGAATCTTCTTCTCCTTCTCCTTCTGCCCCTCCCCCTGCTCATGCTCTGTCTCTCTCTCAAATACATTTTTAAAAGATTTATTATTTTGGAGAGACAGAGAGCATGTTGGGGGGGGGGGGCAGAGGGACAGGGAGAGAGAGAATCCTCAAGCAGACTCCCCAGTGAGCAAGGAGCCTGATGTGGGGCTTGACCCCAGGACACTGAGATCATGACCTGAGCCAAATCAAGAATCAGACGCTTAACCAACTGAGCCACCCAGGCACTGTGATTTTTTTGGAAGATTGTGAGATTTCAAATTTCCTTTAAAAATCTGAAAAAAAGCTATGAATAATGTACATATAACAAACAAAATTTTGTATACAATTTGTGGGTATTCCTGAAGCCCATTCATTGGCCTCTTCTGTAGTAAGAAACCAGATTGTCCAAAAATCACCAACGTTTTTGGTAATTATCTCAAAGTGTCTCTAAGAGCTCTCTATGTTGCCGGGACTTCAAACGAGTTGGGACTAGAGGCTCCCTGCTCTTCCCAACTAGAGGAACTTCCCCTAGATCCAGCTTCCCATGGGGCTAGTGGTTTCTGCCACAATATTCCACAGGCTGCAGTCCCCCGATGCTGGGCCGCCAGCTTCCCTAGCCAAGTGTCATGAACAGTAAATATCCAAACCCAAACCACCTGCTGCCCAAGAAAAACATAAACACTTAAACAAACTGAATCCTTCTTTAATTGAAGCTTGTGGAGTATAAAGTCCTACAGAAACAGTACAGAGAATCTTCCAGAAAACAAGGATCACAGCAATCCCTGTGGAGAGGCAGATGAGAGTAATTCATAGCTCACTAAGCCCTCCCTGTGTCAAGTTCCCAGAGTACCCAGAAGATCTCTTCATCATCTCAGTCCCTTCCCCATCCTCTCCAATCTTGATTTCATTGTAAGATAAAAAGGACTACTGAATTTGAAATTATTCCGGCCGCAAGAAATTTAAACTTTTTAATGAGTAGGACATTCGAAACTTAAATAACTCCAACATGGAACCCACCTGACCTTAACAATTTACTTTGTTAGTGAATAGGAAATGGACTGAATCATCCTGGACATAATTTCATTAAGGCTTCAAACCATCCAGGAAAAAGTAGTACAATTATACCATTTTATAATCCAACTTTACAAAAAGTTTACTACCCAAATCAAGAAATGTTTGTGCCCACAGACAGCTTATTTCTAAAAGATCCCCCTCAGCCCCCAAAACAGCCATATGTCTCCACTCTTCTTTGTTCCCTTCTCTGTGTCAAAAATGCCAATTTACTTCTTCAGGAGGAATGGAAATCCAAGATTATACAGTACGCCTGAAGCAGAAGAAAATGCTGAGAAATCGAAAAGCAGGAAAAAAGAAGCTGGTGGGGAAGACAAATGAGAGTCGTTTGTTTCGAATTCATTCTAAAACCCAAGGCTTGCCTTTACCAGTCCTTTTCCCTGAAGTCATCTAGCTAGTAGAGAGGAGACCCTGGACGTAAAGTCTGTGAAGGAAAGGTCGTTGACAGACAAACTGTCCTGTAGGCGACAGTCAAGGAGAGAAGAGGTAGAGGTTTGGTGGTTAATGAAGAAGTGCCTGTCCAGCCATTCCCTCTTCTTCTCTTGGCTTGGCTCAACCAATGTAGATACGATGGAAATCATTGGCACCAAACGCGGCGTTACACTTGGGACATTTGCGCTGACGGGTGTCATAGCGTGTCTTCACACACTCAAAGCAGAAAACATGAAAACACTTGGTCAGTACGGCGTCCTTTTTACGCATGTTGCAACATGGACAGGTCAGGCGTGCCTAAAAAAAAAAAAAAAAGTCAGAGTCTGATTGACCGTAAAGGTTTAAATGACTCCTACGGAAGCAAACAAGCGGGAAACCCACTAAGCGCTAAGACAAGAGTGTCACTTCCCTCCCTAAAAGAAGCCATCCTCTGGTTCCCTTCATGTAAACAAGGTCAGTACTTCTTCTCCCAGTCTATGAGCAGCCACTTCAGGCCTGAACAAAAAGAACACAAAGATATCACTGAGGCAGTTTTCCTAACCTTGTAATCCTTAATCTCCTCCATCAGGATCTCATCACATTTGGGCACATTGTCTGGTTTCTTTGTGGTCTCCAGCTTCCTTCGAAGTCGAGAGATGTCCTCCTGTGGTAAGACAGCATATTCATTAGACACACTCCCCCAGACCTGCCATTTCTGAGAGGAAAAAAAATAATTGCTCCAACTTGAACTTTCTGCTCGGCAAAGAAAGGACTTTCTGTCCTTTCCCAGCCAATTATCTCTTAGGAATGCAGAGAACTGCGAATGGCAAATACCTTTTGTTCCAGAGCACAAAACCATAATCCTATCGCCAAACTATTGTCAATGCAGTTCTGTAAAAATACAGTCTAAGAATTAAAAAAAACAAAACAAAACAAAGGATGAAGACTTGATAGGCAACTTTATCTTAAGGTCATTACTTTCAAGCTGAAGGTAGAGTGGATTAAAATAATTTTCAGACATATGCGTAAGGATAGAAAGTCATCATGAGAAACATCTGACATGCCAAAAAGAGAAAAATTACAGAACTTTAAAATCCTCTAATTTGGTATGTTGCTACTTCTTTAAAAATTCACCAATTCATTCAATTAATAAATATTTATTTCATGCCCATCAGGTCACAGGCACCATGACAGGGAGAGGACAGGGAGAAAACAGACTTGGTCTCTTCACTCAAGGAACTTACAATCAAGTACAAAATGACACACATCAAACCAATGACTCTTTCATAACATTTCGGAGCTCAGAAAATACCTAAAAGGTGAAACGTAAAACACAATCGCTCTTGCCTGGGCTCGTTTGAAATTGAACATGTCCTTTTCTTTGGTGACACTGTTCTCCACGATCTCATCCTGAAAATCATGGAGCTTCTTCTGAGCCAACTCCAGCTGCGCTTTGAGGTCATCTGCCAGCTGGGCTGCCTCCATCGCCTACACGGGATATACGAACAGTGTCAGCTTATTTCTAGGGAGGCCAACGTTAACCTGGTCCAAGGAAGAAGGGGAACCTATAATTTCATCAGGGTCCTACTTCTTTGCTCCTCTGAGACGAAGTGTCACTTTATTTATTTATTTTTAAGACTTTATAATTTATTTGACACAGAGAGA
Organism: Ursus americanus; assembly: GCF_024610735.1. NCBI lineage: Eukaryota > Metazoa > Chordata > Mammalia > Carnivora > Ursidae > Ursus > Ursus americanus. Next base: position 29,172,741 of record NC_142144.1, read on the forward strand.
GAGAGAGAGAGAAAGAGAGAAAGCACACAAGCAGGGGGAGTGGCAGGCATAAAGAAAGAGAGGGAGAAGCAGACTCCCCGCTAAGCAAGGACCCCCACCCCCCAGGATCATGACCTGAGCCGAAGGAAGACACTTAACCAACTAAGCCACGCAGGCGCCCCTGACACTTTAGATTACAGAGTAAGCAGTCCTACCTTGCGTTTATTCATCTCTAAGGCTTGAGTCCTAAGACCCAGCTCCTTCTCCCCCGTGCCAATGTTGCTTTGTAACAGATGTTCCTTCTCTTCCAATTTCCTTACTACCTGTAACTGGGCATCAACCTTTGAAAAAGAAAAATCAGATTTTAACACAAACAGGAAAGAAAAAACTATTAACTAACTAGGTGCTGTTAATCAGTGGGCCCACAAAAAAGAGAGTCTGTTAGAAATCTCAAACCATCACTGTCTTTATCCATGAATGCTTCAAAATACATGCAAGACCACAATACTTAAAAGATTCTTCACTTTACATACCAAAAAAAAAAAAATTCATTGTTGATGATTCAAGCAAGAGTCTAGGAAACCACGGAAAATTCTCCAAATTGCCAAAAGCAAAACAGATATTCACCGTGTTCAGCCATACTAAATCTCAAACCCTGGCAATTCATACTAGAACAGGTAAACTACAGCTCAAACGAAGGCCGTGTGTATCTCTCTCAGAACGGCCAGAAGTTCTAAAGCAGTCTTTTTCTTGAAATTCACACACAACATGGAGTCAACATGAAAGGTAAAAAGTAAAGTCACACACCCACAGACTCTCATCCCAACATCCAGAGATAATCAGGCAACCACTGTTTCTCACACAGCCTTCTACACAGCACACACACAAAGACGTACACATTTTTAACATAAAAGGGATAATAAAACAAACCACTTAATGGTAACATTTTCCATATTAGCAGATCCATATTTAACAGCTACACTGCACTTCTTTGCAGGGATATATAAATTATTTACCAGAATGCTAGCAATATAACATTTAGTTTTCAGGGGTTTTTTCTTATTTAAAAAAATGCCATAATAAACATTCTTTAATGCACAGTTTCATGTAGAAAGTACCCTACCTCAACAGAATTCTGGCACCCTCTATTCGAATTACCTGGGTCTTTAGAGTCAAAACCTGGTCAGCCAGCTCCTCCTTCTCTTCTTTAAGCAACTTGTGGATCTGATTGGACTTGATGCGCTCGGACATGAGCTTGAAATTCGCATCGTCCTTCTCCCGCAACTGCTGCATTAAACGGATGTTTTGCTCTTGCATGTCTTCAAAGGCCTGGCCTGTAACATCCATCTCTGAGAGGAGAGCCTCTTCTTCCTGAAATACGGAGGAAGAACCCTCATCTTACTAGAATCTCCTAACTCCAAAGAAATGAGCACTGGAAACTAAACTTTCCCAGTGTTCATTCAGAAATAGATGAACCTAGTGGCAGAGAGACTCAGTTTGAAGCAGCTTAGTTTTGTCACTTAGGTTAGCGCGAGGAATACACAAGAAGCCCTTATCATCCGAAGCCACTAGCACTGATGGTCTGATGCTCAGCTCGTTCACACTCAGAGTCAGCGTAGACAAAACTTCTACACACCGTAATGCAGCAAACTGATCCAAGCAGCAGTTGGTGAAGGGAACTCTATCATGAAATCTCACATTTTCTCATACTTTTCCACACCTGTAATACCAAATTTCACTACAGACTTTCCAACAGTACCGCACAACAATCTGATGGGTGAAGAACAGTACCTGAAGATATTTTTGACTTACATTTTGTGTGATGAGGGGAATGAACATCTTTTCAGATGTGTAAGAGCCATTTGTATCCTTTTCTGGGAACGAGTCGTATCTTTTGCCTATTCTTCTACGAGGATGTTGGGTTTTCTTCTCTATCATTTTTGGGGAGTTTTTATATAGTACAAAGATAAGCCCTTTTGTGCTAAGAGTTAGAAATAATTTTTTCCCTGTTTGTCATTTATCTTTTGGCTTTGCGAATAGTGGTTTCTGCCAGATGGAAGTTTTCTGGACTTTTTCATAAGTTGAAATGATCAATTCTTTCCATATTTTTTAGAGTTTTATTAATAGTTAAAAAGGTCTCCTCCATTCCAGATTTATAAAGGAATTTATCTGTTTCCTTCTAATGGATTAAATTCTTTAATATTATAGCTATAATCCATTTGGAAATTATCCTGTGTAGAGTGTCTGAGTAGTTTTCCAACTTTTTTCCAGTATTAGTATTTCTTTTTGCCCTCCCACATTTAATAGTCCTCCTTTTCCCCACTGACTTTAAACTGTATCTTTGGCACATATTAAATACACATGTGTACTTCGGTTTATTTCGGGGCTTTCTATTCAGTCCTAGCAGTTTATTAGTCTCGAGCTATTTTACCCACTGAAACTTCCTGTTTTTACATCTGCTGGAGACAGGAACTGCTAATGCTCTTCTTGTTCAGTTTTACTGGCCATTCTTGTTTACTTTTCCATATGTACTTTAAAAACTGCTCTTAGTACCAAAATCAACAAAACCAAAAGTCAGTATTTGTATTTGGATAATATTAAATTTATACATTAAAACTCAGAAAGAATTAACATTTTTAAGATAATGAGTTATCCTATGTAAGAACACAGCATGTCTCTCCACTTCCACTAGAACCTATAGTAGTACGATTTCCTGATAATTATTATTTGTATTTTTTTTAGGACTTTATTCATTCATTTGGGGGGGAAGGGAGGAGGGAGGGGGACAAGCAGACTCCCACTGAGCATGGAGCCCAACGCGGGGCTTGATCCCACGACCCTGAAATCAGGGCCTGAGACAAAGTCAGACCCTTAACCGACTAAGCCACCCAGCCACCCTGATAATTATTATTTTTAAAAAAAGAGCGAGAGAGAGAAAATTAGAAATCACCAGATTTAAGAAAAGACAAAACCCCACTTTTTATAAAAGAAATGCATACAGGTTCTAATAAAGTTCTTCTTCTCAAGGTACTTAATGATCAAGTCACCACTACAACTCCTTCACTCTGCCATTTTGCTATTTCTTAGACACAGTGAAGGTGTTCCTCACAGTGAACATGTATAGTTTTTCCATTTTTGATATCTTTATTCTTGAAAACAAAAAGTTAATAAAACTCACTGGGACTTAAAAATGAAGAAATATATGTTCATTGTGAGAAGGAGAAAAGTCTCTATACTTCCATGACCCAGAAACAACCACACTTAACACAGCAGTTATTTATTTATAACCTATTTGGGGGCATGTTTTTCTTAGTTTTGTACATTTGTAATCATAATGTATATAAAACCATATATATATATATATATATATATATATATATAAAACACCTTTTATATATATAAAACCATATATATATATGTAGATATAAAACCATATATATATATATATATATATATATATATATATATATATATGTAGTTTTCATTTAGACTCACTATATCCATGATTCCAGATCAGCAAAGGAAGGACAGATCCCTCAATAAACAATATTTGAACAACTGGCTACCCGTTTGAAAATAAAAGCGTCTGCCTTCGGCTCAGGGCGTGATCCCGGCGTTATGGGATCGAGCCCCACATCAGGCTCTTCCGCTATGAGCCTGCTTCTTCCTCTCCCACTCCCCCTGCTTGTGTTCCTTCTCTCGCTGGCTGTCTCTATCTCTGTCGAATAAGTAAATTAAAAAAATCTTTAAAAAAAAAAAAAAAGAAAAGAAAAGAAAAATAAATTTCCTGCCTCCCAAATACATCAAACAAAATAATAAGGAATGAAAGACTTCAGTGTAAAAACAAATGTACATATAGGAGAAAAACATAGTCACAAAAAGAAAAAGACTGGAATGAAAGAGCAAACTGCACTGTCGATAACTTACTTGAAAGTAACGTTTCCTTAAAAACCTAACTAAACAAGAGAGCGCGCCCACCTGCTTGGCCATGGCCAGCTTCTTCTGCAGGTACTCTATCTGCTCCTCTACCGCCCGGATCTTCCTCAAGGCATCCTCGTCAGCCATTTTCTTGTTCTCCTTTTTCTCCTTATCCTCTAGGTCCTTGAGTCTTTGCCTTAGGTCTTCCAACTACAGAAGGTAAGGAATTACACACACAAGAAGAAGGAGCTGTAATACAATTTCAAAAATCAATGAATCCCTGTGCAAATGGAGGGCCCACAACACCAAAAAACCTGACAGAATTCGAAAGGGAGAGAAGCGCTATACTGGCAGACCACATCACAACACCGCTGTAACTTCACTCCGTTCCCCCATGACACACTTGTACGAGCAACGCTGGTGAGGAGTGCATGTGCACCTCTCTTTAGGATAGTGGTTCTCACCCTTTGTTAAAGGTCCCCAAATTTTAAGAGAATATGACATTCTTCCCAAAAGTAATCTGCATAGTGACTCACTGTAATAATGATTTATGGGAAGAGCATTCATGGGAAAGAGAGAATAAAAAGTCCGGAAAGGTTACTGCTATTCCCAGAAATTGTGATACACCTTACCACCTAGGGGAGAATACAGAAATCTGTTTTATTTTGGATGGTCTCTGAAAGAGAAGATTTTCTTCTTCTCAGCATTTTGCTGCTGAGTTTTAAACGCTAACTTTAAAGATGAAGAAAGAAACTACCTCCTTCAGAGATGTGAAGGAAAATCCCACCAATGCAGACTGTAACCAGAATGACACGTAACGGCAGACTAGATTACCTCGGCCTTAGACTTCTTCTCAGCCGCCATCAGCTGAACTTTGTCTCTCTGTTCCTTTGGGGCAGAGCGATACATATCTAGCAATAGTTTCATCTCCTTTTGGCTCTCTTGTGCCTTCCTATGATGAGGGTGGCAGAGGGAAGGAAAGGGTATAAGAAAACACAGGACATCAGAGCAAGGGAATCTGGAATTGACAAAACAGTTTACAACAGTTCCATGCACCCCTTACGTCACAGCTCTAAAAGACAAAACTTCCGCACAGACCTTCACGAGACTTGTGGATATACTCAGAAAGTATAGAAAAGCAAGCTGGCTAATGGAATCATTTCTCCCTTCAGACCAAGTTCTCCAACATAAAGCCACAATTAAAGAGGCAAAATTCTGGGCTTCCACTCTTAGAAACTGAGATTCAGTGGTCTGTGATGGGGTCCAGGAATATATTTTAAATAAGTCACCCAGATGATTCTGATACCACACTTTTTCAAAAAACATGTGCCTTAAAGAGAGCAAGAGGAAGGAATGGAAAAAAAGGGAGAAAACTAGATTTGATAGTGGAGTGATTAGCAATCAGCTGAAGACTGAAATTTCATCTCCTACTAAATTATCAAACCTCTTAACTATACTTTTATATACCAAAGAAGTTCAAATGTTTTTTTGTTTTGTTTTGTTTTGTTTTTTAAAGATTTTATTCATTTACTGAACAGAGAGAGACACAGTGAGAGAGGGAATGCCAGCAGTGGGAGTGGGAGAGGGAGAAGCAGGCTTCCCGCCCGAGCGAGGAGCCCGATGTGGGGCTTGATCCCAGGACCCTGGGATTATGACCTGAGCTGAAGGCAGATGCTCAACAACTGAGCCACCCGAAGTCCAAATGTTTTGAGCACAGTTGTCCTTCAAATCCAAGTATCAATGAAGGCACAACCACGACCAATGGGAAGTAAGTAAGACATAACCAGTTCTACCAGAGAAGTTACTGGTGTGATGCAGGAAGAGAAGGGGCAGCATGTGACGTTATGTTGGTGTTTCATTAACCGACAGGTCTCTCCTACCATTTCAATGCCTGCAGGAGTAAACCTCCTGAGATATCTCTTAAAATGATCAGATACATACACAAACTAGTTAACTGCCAGGCAAACAGATCAACATTGTCCAAGTTATCGTGATACAAACTCTACCCCGTATGATTTAAATTACAGTTCATGCCAGCCATCTGCCAGTATTTGATTTCCATAATTCTCATGAGTATTGCTTAAATCGTGACACCCTGTCCCTTAATTTGCAGTCATGAAGAGTAAGGCTACAGGGCAGGGTTTACTGAGACCTGACCACCGAACCAGACTATGCAAGAGCCCATGCAAGCCATTTTGACTGTACACCTGATTAAGAATTTAGAGCAGAATTAATTGTACATTTAGTTACACCCGAGATACTACAATGGTCTGTAAGTCACGCCATCAACCAAACATTTCATGCGTGATGTCCTAACCTCAGCTTCTGAGTCAGAAACAGTTACTCTAAATTCTGCTCTTACTTGAGTTCGATCTTCAATTGTTTGATAACTTCTGCTTCTTTTTTCCTCCCATCGTCATGTTTCCCTTTCTCTTTATCCTTAGCAGAGTCTCTTTCTTTCTCTGACTCTTTCAGTTTCTGCTTCTCTCGTTCCCTCTCCTTTTCCTTCTCCCGCTCTCTTTCTCGCTCCCTCTCTTTCTCCCTCCTTTCTCGTTCTCGTTCTTCCTCGTCCCGTTTGGACTTAATTTCATTGACTTCCTCCTGAGATGCCTTTGACGCGGAGGACTGGGCAGGTAAGTCCTCGGGATCTTGCTTCAGCTCCGCGGGCTCATCCTTCGGGTCCTCGGTACTGGACTGAGACTGCAGGAGGGCAGTGCCGCTGCGCAGACGGGTCTGGGGGAGACGGGAAGGAAGCACATTGCTTACGGCAACCACCCTGCTCGCCTCCCTCGAAACCGGCTACGCAAACGGAACAGCAGATCGCACTTCTTCTACCCCTCCGGCTTACCTTGTTCAGGTCAGACTGGGCTTCTCTCAGTTTCCGCTTATACCTCAGGACCTCGCCCTTCAGCTGGTGGTTGTGATTCTGGAGGCTACTGATGAGGTGGCGCATCTCCCGGTTTATGGGGCCTTAAACACAGCAACGGCAATGTTATGAAGAACTGTGATAAGGGCAAAGGCACAGGGAGGGAGAGTGCAGAACACATCAGGGACCTCTGAGAAATGGGGACAATTACCAAAAGAAAGATTCCTTCTCAGAAGAAGACAACAAAACTGGCCAATCTGAGCTGAAAAACAAACACCCAGGCTGTGAGCCAAAAGGAATTCCAGGCTTTGACTTAAGGGTCTTTCAGACATCTGAGCTCCACTTAATACTAACGAGTCCAGGTAACCACACAAGGCAGGCATGTGCGGCAAACTGCAGGGCGGGGCGAGAATCATCATACCTGCTTGCTCGTTGGCAGCGAGGGTCTGCTCAAATTCTATCCTCAGCATCTCATACTCCTTGCGGACCTGGGCCAGCGTATCTTCCAGCTGGATCACTTCGGTCCTCAGCTTCTTATGAAGACTAACCTCATCTCGCTATGCACAAGAAAGGAACCAATCAAAAATTCTTATCCAAATGTGGAAACATTATCATATTCTGTTACTACATTTCCTAATTTTGGCCTATAAGGATCTAAGAAGAAAGAAAGGAAATACTAAGAGGAATGACTCTGAAAAGTTCCACTTCAATTGATATTTAATGAGTACCAGGCAGCTACAAAAACGGATTCGAGAACTGGAAGGATATTAAAGAAATAAGGGAAATAGCCCCTACCTGTGAGAATGTTATATTTACAAGTACTAAACAGTAAAACGGGATATAAACGTACGCAAGGTAAGATATATTAAATTCAATTCATTTGTCGGACATACAGTAAAAGACCAACTATGACAAACATTACCTTAAGGACTATGGAAGGTACAGAAATCAACACATGAATAGAAGTATCTGGCTTAAAAAAAAAGGATTTACATTTGCCCTGACACACTATAACGGCTTATGAACGGCGAGGCGGCTTCTACGCATTACTCTCGCCCAGGCACATAAGGCTCCGGCCATACTAAACTATTTTTAAATGTGTTCTTCTCACTGCTGCGAATGCCCTCCTATTTTTTCTGCCAGTAAACTTGTATTTATACAAAATCTGTTTTCTACCAGTAAACTTAAGATTCACACTTCACTCTGGCAAGTGGTTATCAGGAAGGTTCCACAGTCAAATCAGATGCTCTGTCTCCTTTATCACTGCCTCTTTTGGGTATGCCTCTGTTGTCCCACACCGCATTCTAATGGTCACTTCTCTCCCCACCAGGCTGTATGATCCCGGATGGCAGCATGCCCACCACCCAGCAGAGTAAAGACCTACGGCCACTCCAGGCACGCCTGCCGAATGAGCGATAATTGCTCACGAGAGGGTAAAAGTATAAAATTTATGAGGCAGAAAAGCTTATATATAGAAGACACAGCGAGGCTGTTACCTCGATGAGCTCAACCTGGCGCTGGTGGGTCCCCCTGGTGCCATGAAGCAGTGTCCGAGCCTCATCCAAGTGCGCTTTCAACTGCAGGCTCTCGTTGTACAGGACGGAGAACTGCGACTGCATGCAGCGGTACTCCGGGGTCTCCTTCACCGCCTCCTCCACCGCGCTGCGCAGCTCCACCTGCGGGCCCGAGAGCGAGTCAGAAGCAGAAGCTAGCATCTGCGCCCTGGATGCTAGACAGCAAATAAAACCTTAACTCCGTGATGTCTTGTGCAATTGAGACAAGCTTGTTTTGTTTTGTTTTTTGTTTTTGTTTTTTAAGATTTTATTTGTCAGAGAGAGAGCACGCGCACGCACACGCGCATGCAGGGGGAGCGGCCAACAGAGAGAGAAGCAGACTCCCCGCTGAGCAAGGAGCCAGATGCGGGACTTGATCCCAGGACTCTGGGATCATGATCTGAGCCGAAGGCAGGCGCTTCACTGACTGAGCCACCCAGGTGTCCTGAATTGAGACAAGCTTTATGAAGATTATGGATTATATCTGCCCACTCTTCTAGTCCTGTAAAATCTACATCAAATTAAATCTGACCAGCCAAGAGGTGACACCAGGTACCTGTGTTTCCAACAACTGTTTTAATTGATATGTATTTTACATTATGTATCAACCTACACCCAACGACACTAGAAGAGCCCTATGAAATTTGTCCGACGTGGGGACACAGAAAAATCCTATGAAATGTGTCAAGATGTTGAATTCTTAAAACATAGTTGAGGACCCCTGTCACTAACTTGTTCTTTTTATTAACAGTCACAGAGAAATATATTTTTGACATTGTATCAAAAATAGTCATGCTTCTCTTAAGCAACAGATTGCTTTAATTACCCAAACACTTTGATTTAACTCAGGTTGGGGTTTTTTGTTTTTGCTTTTTGTTTCAGTTCAAGTATCTTTATTTACCTAGAAACAAATCAAATTATAGAAGACACATGGCTATGGCTGAAAGAGGGGTGGGAAGACTTTCAGAATCCACTTTCTTCCCACCTCCCAAGAACCTGGGGAGAGAAAATTCTAACAGGCAGCTTTGAAAACCAACAGGAACCATCACTGATCATGTCTCTTTCTCTGTTTTGGCAGCTAGGAACTGCAGAGCCAAATTCTACGGCCCATGTCGGGCAATTACTGCCACGTGAGTAGCCTGCCCTGCCACAGGACGTACGTGCTCCTTGCATGTATCTTGTAGACAAGCCCCATTTTTTTAAAATCCATTTTGGATCATCACCCCAGTTTACCCTACTCCTCATTCTTCTCAACAACTCCTAAGTTAGAGCACCTCGATTCAGTCTATATATCTTCGCAGGTTGTTTTAGATCCTTTTCAGAACAAGTACAAATGTTCTGAAACGGTACAAATAACAAGTAAATAAATAGATATGCCAACAAAACTCACATTTTTCTATTCCCTCATTAGTTATGAGGGCCAACCAGTATGTGTATGAGTTGATCAGCCAAAAGTTTCATTTTACGGCCCTTCAGAAAGGTGTCTCCTACCTTCAGCTTCTCGTTTTGGGTAGTGACCTCCTCCAAGTCTTGCCGAAGTTTCTCCAGCTCACAGTGACGGTTCTGAGCCAGCTCTTTGTTCTCCTCGAGCTCTGCATTCATTTCCTCAAACTGGTGAGAAGCAGGAAAACAGCAAAATGAGCATAAAGAAAAAGAATTTTTAAATCGTTCCCACTCCTAAGCTTCCACCTTCACCTTGCCATTCTTCCAGCACAACCCCACTCTGCCCCTTGTGAACTCCTAAGTACCAAGCACGACAGCTGACACGAGGTCAAAGACGTGTCCCAAGTGAGTCTCGGATTTTACCTTCCGGGCATTGATAGTGATTGTGCCGCCATAGAGACTGCTCCCCGCTCCGTACACCTTATAACCTTTCGAATTCACCTACAGAAAGGACAAAGATTCTTTAGTGAGAGGAGACCCTAAGACTTTAGTCTGATAACCAAAGTACTTTCAAGAGTCGATCCTGTCCCCAGGTACTACCGCCCAGGTCCATCCTTTCTGAGTAGACCGCCTTAGAAATGATTCTAGTCTCTAAACTGTCAATGAAACACTTGCCCGTTCTAGGACTTCTGCTAAGTGTCGGTTGAGTCGTTGTTCCCTCTTTCGAATTTTGTCAATATCCCACTGCAGGTCATCGATCATGGACTCGAGGACAGACACTCGTGACTCAGCTGTCTCAACTTTACTCTGCAACTTGGAGAACTACATCCCAAAGACAGGCATCCAGAAAAAGAAATCCAAAAAAAGACTGAGTTAGAAGAGCAATACCTTCCATCACTACCTCACACCCCAAATCTCATGAAATTAACCCTTGCTTATGTATCATTACAGACAAAATTTAAATAGAAGCTGCTTCACCTTCTTCCTAATGCATGAATATAAAAATGAAATCATGAAAACTCTAATTACAAAATTGTTACATGTTCACATTAATCTATATATACCCTTGTGTTGATTTAAAAAAATGGTGCCCAGAATCTTTGGTAGTCCTCCCTTCAAGGGGTGGTGGCACTGTCCCCTCCTCTTGAATCTGGGTCAACTTCAGTGACCCAGTGGAAACGATACTACATAACTTTGAGGCTATGTCTGAAAGGCCACACGGGTTCTGCCGGCTGTTCTTGGGACATTCATTCTCTGGAAGAAGCCAGCTGCCATGTAAGAAGCCCAACGACCCTGAAACTCTCACGTTGGAGAAGGAACATGCAGGCGTTCCAGTGGGCAACTGAAGGTGCGCTCCCACCCAGCTGACAGACAACATCAACCACCAGCCACGAAAGCCACGGCGGACGTCAGCTCAGCCGAGCAAAGCAATGTCTCTCTCCAGCTTAGTAATGCTACATAAGATTTGGGAAAAGGCCAGAAGAAGTCAACCTTCTCATCTTGGTCACACCTAATTTATGTCTCAAACATGACAGAAAGTTATTCTATTTTTCTACTATACCCCAACCTATTTATAAGCCCTGCTATACTCTAACCCTTTCTAAGGCTGACGAGAACCCACCTGTACTAATAAACTTCCCAGATGTTTCTCATGCAAACAGCCAGCATGGACCTTGGAACTCGAGTTTACAAAACAAGAGCATAATGAAGAACATGGGCTTTGAGGTAAAACAGACCTACATCCAAATCACAGTTCAATCACTTGCTGGCTGTGTGTTCAGACCAGTTACCAACCTCCTTGAATTTGTCCCCTTAGCAGCAAGATGGGACTTGTTCGACCATCAGAAACGATACTCATCAAGTGCTGAAGTGCTAGGCACTAAGTGGACGGTAACCACTAACTTACTAATAAGCACAGGGCGTGGGTGGCCAAACTAAAGTATGTCAAGTTTCAGCACAATATCCTTTCAACTAAACTGCAATGATAATCAGGAGTGTCAGACAAATCTGAAAGACCTATTATCACTCTATCTCAGTCACTGTATATGAGTCAATAAACACCCAAATCCTGACATGGTTTGGTCATGGCACTATTTATGTCCAAGTCTGGAATGAAAACCCACATTCCTCAAGTTCCCAGGCCATCATCAATACAGTTCCTACTGCCCCATTCTCAGATGAATTTCTACCAACCCATTCCTCAGTAACATTGTACATGATATTTTATATTTGGGGTGATTCATTACTTGGGGGATTGGTGTGTTGTTTCACAAAACCCCACATGATGATATTTCTTCCTAAAAACTAACATCGTAAAGTTGTCTATTTAACAGAGGCACACGTCTAGGAGAAACATTCGATTCTTTTTTCCCCCTTAACCTTTCCTCAGATTTTGATTTCTCAGACCCGGCTGCTCTAGCCTGCCCTGCGTGCTCTTCAATATACAAATAAGCTGTCTACAGTCAGATGACCCTCAAAGCACTCAGAATTCTGAGTCAATGTCTGCCACCGGCCACTAGAAAGTACCACCTCTCCTTTCGGGTCAAGTACCTCCTGAGACATGGTGCGATGCTTCTCCTGAAGGAGGTCTGTCAGTTCCTGCAGCCTCATATTCTCCTGTGCGAGGAAGGAATTCAGCTCCTGCACGGCCTCCTCCACTATCAGATTATCTGAGGGAGAAGAGCTGCACTTTAGCAACTTTAGCGTCAAATTTTAAAACTGCGCATCCCACCAAAACATCAACATGCTGTGTCACTTCATTTTCCTGCAAACCTTCAAGGAATAGACTGGTTTTTATTATCTTCACATGACTGATTAAGTGCCCAGACCTTAGATGACTTGCTTCAGGAAATGAGCCAACCTTGTGCTTCAGTAGAGGATGACACAGAGCCAAGGTCACCTGACCCCCATCCCTTTCTACAAAGTCAAAATGCCATGAGAAAAGAAATGGAGGTTCTGTAACTTTATTTGGATAAGACACAATCACCCAAAAAACTGCATTTCAGAATTGTAGACAAGACAGAGGTATCCCTCATGAGTGTCAGACTTCATAGCAATAAAACTCTATTTCATAAGGCCATCACGAATTCCTCCTATTCACTAAGACCAACATGAAGCATCTCTCTGTTGAGAGAGAGAAGGGGCGGGGCAGAGGGCAGAAATTTCCTTGTTCAAATGAGCACCTATAAAATCACGAACGATAAAGATTAACAGCCTCAAATTACTTAACATATTCTGGAATACGATGCTAGGGGCACTCCTGAAGCTCAAAAGCCAAAATGTACACTATAATTTACAAAGCAGGTAGATAAATTTACAAAACTTATTACACTGAGTTAATATGTTTAAAACTAGAGTCACAAATATAATAGCTCAAATCCAAATGTTAGTAAGTGAAACCAGATACTCTCAGGATATATAGTGCCCTGGAGAGACAGTTACCAGAAGGAAAAATTGTGGGCTCTCCTACTACCCCCTGGCATCACTGAGAAACACCATACACAACAGGCTGGTCATGTGGTGGCTTTTGTGGTTTTCAACAAGGATTGCCTGTAGAATCACTTGTGGAACTCTGAAGATTAGACACTTCCTGAGGACCCATCCCACACCCATTAAATAAGAATACCCATGCGCAGGGCCAAAAAAACATACGCTCCAAAAGCTCTCAAAGTGATTTTGGTTCATAACCCAAGTTAAGAACTAGGAGCTGAATTTTAGTCCTTTTAATATCCTGAGATACTCAGAACAAGGCCTAGAATACAGTAAGAGCTCAGGAAATACTTAGTGAATTAATAAACAAGCTGATAAATGCAATTCACTTGAATCAAGGATAAAATAAACATGGAGAAAAAATGAACTGCCAAAAAGGTACAGCTGATGCTACAATTCATACTTTATAGATCTTTATCTCTTAGCAAGTTCAGCTTATCAATGGCAATTGCCTCTTTTTTAAAAGATTTATTTATTTATTTGAGAGAGACAGCATGGTCAGAGTATGCGAGAACACGAGCAGGGCGGCGGGGGGTGCAGAGGGAGAGGTAGAAGCAGGCTTCCCACTGAGCAGGGAGCCCAATGTGGGGCTCAATCCCAGGACCCCAGGATCATGACCTGAGCCGAAGGCAGACGCTCAACCGACTGAGCCACCCAGGTGCCCCTGGCAATTGACTTTTATGCTACAATAAATAGCTCAGCGATTTGTAACTTATAATTAATGTTTTTATTTTTAAGTTATACTCTAACCTTAAAATGCATGCCATCAAAAATAATCTTAAAATGCTGTTCAGTATATTACTCATTTTAGTTCCTTTTTAAAAACAATTATTTTTACTTGATATTCATTTATTGAGTCAAGTTTAACACTGGCATAACCTCTGCAGATGGCACATCATCTGCATATAATATGCATACGGTATGTATCATAATGCATATGGTTTATCCGTGCGGCATACTACTCGGATTTAACCATACCATCAACTGTTGCACTACAGCCAAGGCAGAAAGAAGTAACACCCAGCTCAGCTTACACTAGGTGACAGGGAGGATTTATAGCCACTTATTCACCGTAACTAAGCACGCACTACATACCAGATACAGTGCTAGACCCTGGAGAAACAAAGAAGAGTGAGCTAAGGCATTGCACCAGGAGACAAAGCTTAGCTGGGAACCCACAAGTGGATGTAACATATGAATACAAAAGTCTGGGAGGACACAAACCACACTGCTTACAATGGTTATCTTTGAGAAGTGGGGTGGGAGTCTACCTTTATAGTCTACTTTTATGTATTTCTGATTTGTATATTCTAAAACTGGTATCCAGATAATAAAATATACAAATAGGCAAATGCACTTATCGAAATGCAAAAGAAACCCTTTCCCATCAAATTTTCATAAGTCTTTTTTTACATCCCTCATCTTTTAATTCTGTTAATAATTTAGCCTAAGTATCTTTAAAAAAAATTACAGATGGGGGCACCTGGGTGGCTCAGGAATGGAGCCCCGGCACCGGGCTCCCTCCTCAGTTGGGAGTCTGCTTCTCCCTCTCCCCCAAACTTGTGCTCTCTCAAATAAAGTCTTTAAAAAAAAGTACAGAGTAATAAAATTCTTATTTGCCCACCCAACGGCTCATTACATTCAACATATTACTTTCAGAAATAAAAGGTTAAACATCTTTTTTTCTTTTTTTTTAAGTAGGCTCCATACCCAATGTGGGGCTTGAACTCATTACCCTGAGATCAAGAGTTACATGCTCTACTAAGCCAGCCAAGTGCCCCAAAAGGTTAAACATCTCAATAATAATCAGAGAAATTATGGTATTACAACTAGACCATGATTATTACTAAAAATGTGAAATCAGGGCATTTAAGAAGATGCAACCTAGCTACACGAATACTTTACTATACTGTGCAAGTTTCTCCATTAACACTGACTAGTAACATAATTATTTCAAATAGACACCTCCCCATCCATATAATATTTTCTTTAATCTTTTTATTTTTTGAGAGGGGGGAGGGGCATAGGGAGAGGGAGTAAAAGACTCCAAAGCAAGCTCCATGCCCAGCACAGAGCCCAAGGCAGGGCTCGATCTCATAACCTGAGCCAAAAATCAAGAGTTGGACGCTTAACCAACCGAGCTACCCAGCTGCCCTCTGTTTATCTTTTTAAACACCGAGACCATCTAACAACTCTAAAACCTGAGCCAATTCTTTCTGAAAATATTAGAGATATCAGATAAACAAAAAAACGACATATTAAAACTGACTCTGGGGACAGCTGTGTGGCTCATTCGATTAAGTGTCTGACTCTTGATTTCAGCTCAGGTCATGATCTCAGGGTTGTGACACTGAGCCCCGGGTCTGGCTCTACGCTGGGCATGGGACCTGCTTAAGATTCTCTCCCTCCCTCTGTCCTTCCCATTCTCCTCCCCTCCACCTCTCTCTCTCAAGTAAATAATTACCTTTAGGAGTGCCCCGTTGGCTCAGATGGTTAAGTGCCTGCCTTCGGCTCAGGTGATAATCCCAGGGTCGTGGGATCGAGCCCTGTGTCAGCTCCCTGCTCAGTGGGGAGCCTGCTTCTCCCTCTGTCTCTCCCCCTATTGTGGTCTCTGTCTTGCTCCCTCTCCCTCTCCCAAATAAATAAATCTTTAAATAAATAAATAAATCTTTTTTAAAAACCTCACTCTTTGAAGTCAAAGTTCAGTATCTAATAAACAAAACTTTTTAAAATATAATTGCCAATACTTAAAATAAAATATTCAAAATAAATTATTATCACTAATAAATCAATGGCCAATACTACATAAATATCCAGAAACAGAGCTATTCCTTAAATAATAAAATTAATTTTGCTACTTAAAAAAGTGTTTAATTAGAAGAGCGTATCAGAATGGGGCTTTCCTCAGCTTCTTACAGGACCATCATGTGGCTCAAACTACAAAGCACTTGTAAAATATTAACATGCCATAGCCACGACATTACTGGTATTGCTGGCAATACCGGAGATTGGATTCCAAGGAATTTAATCAAAAATAAATACGTAAGTCTGCAAACTACAAATGAGTAAAGGTGACCTCTTATTCCTCCCCCTTTTCTCCCAGTCTCCCGGCTCCTGCCTCACCTCCACTGTTCAGCTTCCGCGATAAGAGCTCCACTTTCTCCTGTAATTTATCATAGACAGTAACGATCTGGGACACAGCGCGGCGGGAGGACTCCACACGCTCCTGCAGCTGAGATTCCATTTCTTCACTGGAACTGCTGGCCAAAGTAGCAAGGAAAGAGAAAGCTGGCTCTTGCCCTTCCCCTGAGGATACCGGGGGGGAAAAAAGAAGCTGTCAACGTTAGAAAACTGGAAATATCAAAATCTTTCTTTCTTCAAATGGCAATCCTGAAAGCAAAGCTCTACTTCGAAAACCCACGTGGCATGTGGTGGTAGCACCCGCCACGCATACTCACCTCTCTCTCGGTCATCTTTCCGCTCCTGATTGCTATCAGAGTCCGGTTCTGGTTCCGGCACGACAAGGGCTTTTCGCTCCGTGAGGAGATCTCCCAAACCCTGCTCCAGATCGTAACGTTTAAGGATGATACGGATGTTTTCATCAAACTGGAGAAGGGTGGGCACAGTTATGAAAAAACAGAAGAACACAACTTGGGAAATGAAGAGAGTGCTAAGGCGAACTAAAATGCCCAAATAAAAACCCGAGCACATAACCGAGGGAGCTACCTGACTCCAGTACCGGTTGACGATGAGCAGTGAGGCATCATCAGTGGCCTGTCTTCGTTCCAGTTTTTCAATGTGCTCACGGAGTTCATCTTCGATGGCTTGCCGCTGATCCAGCATTTCTGCCAGCTTGCGATTTTTGGTTTGCAGTGTTCGAATGTCCAGCTCCTCCTGCCCCGGGAAACCCATCTTATTAGTCTCCACAAAGAAATCAGGCAAATCAGCTGTTACACTCGACGGGGTCATATTAATTAGTAATTTCCTATGACTAAAGCTATTCATTTTTAAAAATCTTACAACAAATAACTGGATAAGTAGGAACAGAGGAAGGAAAGAACCTACGATGACGGGAAGTAAGAATGACACTAATATACTAGAACTTAGAGCTCACCCATCTCACTGGTCTCTTCTCATGGACACCCACAAGTCCTGTGAGGCTCCACCGCCCAGCCTGCCATCTATCTCCTCAGCACCGCCCCTCACTCATTCAAGAACCTTGGTACCTGGGTCCTTCTCTGCCCCAGTCCCTGCCAACGTATCCAGTGAGCGCAATACACATGTGGACAACCATCGAATCCTCCAGCGTATAGGCTGCGTTCTGAATTCCTTAACTCCAGTGAGTATCTCCCCCACTGTGCTTAGGCCACACATTTCAAAAGTCACAGCTTGGACTCCTGTCATTATCCGGAACTGTACTACAAATGAAATCTTAAATTCCTTGAATAAAACCTTATTTTTCCAGGTACTTCATGCCCTTATCCCCATATACCGATCCTCATCTAGATCTCCCAGAACCTTGAATTCTCTTTTTCCTTGTCAGTCCCTTCTGTCTCCAGTATCTTCCATACCCTGACTTCAACTTGTACTCAGGATCTCATTCTTCTCTGTTTCTGCAAAAATATCACTTCATCAGTAATTCCACACCTCTCTCAATATCTTTCACTCTTCTCCCTAATTCCTTCCATAGGACAAGGCAGGGGCTAGAGGTGGGAAGGG
Organism: Ursus americanus; assembly: GCF_024610735.1. Taxonomy (NCBI): domain Eukaryota; kingdom Metazoa; phylum Chordata; class Mammalia; order Carnivora; family Ursidae; genus Ursus; species Ursus americanus. The sequence continues at coordinate 29,190,648 of NC_142144.1, forward strand.
TGAGGGGAGGGGCACCTGGGTGGCTCAGTCGTTAAGTGTGTGCCTTCAGCTCAGAGTGTGATCCCAGGGTCCTGGGATCGAGCCCCACATCAGGCTCCATGCTCTGCACTGGAAGCCTGCTTCTTTCTCCCCCACTCCCCCTGCCTGTGTTCCCTCTCTCATGGCTGTCTCTCTCTCTGTCAAATAAATAAAATCTTTAAAAAATAAAGTTAAAAAAAAATTTTAAAAAGGAAGGGTGGGGGAAGTATCCCAGGCAAAGAAACAGGATTGGAAAGGATTACATTTTTACTTTACCTGAAATTCATAAATATTTTAAAGTAAGAACTGTTTATCAGAGCACCAATTCCTTGTGTTGCTTTTATTTTCTTTCTTCCATTTTGGTTAGTCAAGAGTTTCCCAAATGTACAGCTTATTAATACTATTAATAAATGAAATCCTCAACCTCTTCTCTGAGCCCTCCTTTCCCTGTCTTGCTTTAACTGAAAACCTGGATGAGAATACTGTTGCCCAGCACTGCCCTGGGCCTAGAGACGGGCAGGCATCTTCCTTATTCTCCACTGCCACTTCCAGGCCTGCCTCCCTAAAACCTCCTTGCTTTGCAGCTCATGCCACTGGTCTGCACCACCTGGCACCCTGCCTTCCTGCACTGGTCTATAAATGCCCAGATCACTTCTCCACATTTCCTGAAGCTTTAGCACCTAGCTTATTACACTCTCCAATGCTACTCCTGTCACAGTTCTTACTGATTTCAATTCCCATATAGATGATCTTTCCTGTATCTCAAATCAACAAGGCATTGACTTCCTTTCCTCCAATGATCCTGTCCTCCTCTCTCAGCCACCAAACTCCCAGTTATTCTTAGTCTTGGCTGTACGTGTATGCTCTCTAGAAGCTCAATTTCAAACACCCCACTCTCCACAATTACCACCTACTTTTCCATCTCACTCTAGTTTCCTGACTCCTACACTTCTTCACCTAGTTTCCTGACTCCTACACTTCATCACCTCCTCCAGGATCTATAATCCATTAGTTCTAAACCTTTCCCATCCTTTATTCCTCTCACTCCCTCACTCTCTTCTTTACTGAACTTAAATTCTGCAATCAGTCATAATTACACCCTTGTCTGACCTCCTCCTTCCTTGCTCCTTCTTCACACTTACCTGGTAAAAACCTCACCCCTTGTAACATCCAACTCTCCACTCCTCCAGGCCTACATCCATGCAGCTGAATGTGACCACAAAACATAAAGCACCACGCTGCCTGGGCTCACTTTTAAGTCATGCTCATAGAGTCAAGAAGGTCCTCAGTGCTGCCCAGCAACAATACTCTCGATCTCTCTAGTCCGTGCCCTCTTCAAGATGACTACTTCATACCTTCTCCTGTCTCTTCAAACCTCCAACACTTCCTCCCCCATCCTCACTCTCAGATGAGTCGCCTCTGATTTCACTGAAAAAAAAACAGAAGCAATCAGAAGAGAATGTCCACATCTATCTCTCATACCTGCAGCTACCAACCTACCGACATCTGAACTCATAACCACAGCCTTCCTCTTTGTTGCTACAGATCAATTGTCTCTGCTCCTGGTTAAGGCCAATCCCCCACTTGTACGTTGAATCACATGCTCTCTCCCCTATTTGTGGAAATCACACCAACAACCATCTACTCTTTCTGCTACTTCATCAACTTTATCATTTCTACCAAATCATTTCAATCAACATGCTGTAATAGCTCCTACTTTAAAAACAAAACCACCTTCCCTCAACCCCACATTTCCCTCTGGCTAATGCCCCATTTTATTTGTCTTGCTCTATATCAATACTCTTGCAAAGCATGGTCTCTCCCCTCTTTTCCCTAATTCCTCTCCTCTTCTCTTCAGCTCACTGCAATCAGGCTTCTAGCACCATCACTCCATGAACACAGTTCTCATCAAGGCTCCCGAGAACCTTCTACTGCTAAACCTAATGTCTCAGTGCTCCCCTCGCTCAGTGCTCTCCTTACTCAAACCAGCCGCAGCACATGAACAACTCCTTCCTGAAACACTCTCTTCATTTGGCTTCTGAGTCCCCACTTTCTCTTGTTCTCCTCCTGCTTCATTTTCTGTCTCTTTGGTTAGTCTCGTCTCATCACCTTGACATGAAAATATCACAGTGCTTCAGGGCTCTGTTGTCAGTCAAACCTCTTCCCTACCTATACTCGCTTAGAGCCTCTAGTCTCATGGACTTAAATAACTCCTACAAAATGATGACTCCCAAATGCACAGCGTTAGCCCAGACCTCTCCTCAGACTGCAGATTATGGTATCCAACCACCTACCCGCTCAGCTGTCTAATAAGTATCCCAAACTTGCATGTCCAAAATCAAAGTCCTGCCTTATCCTCCACAGCTTCCCAAAAAATCTGCTCATCTCATACTTCTCCCCAGCTCAGTAAGTGAACAGTCTGCACTGCCAAAATTCTTGGATCTCATAAACTTTATCCAATCCATCAGCAAATCTTGTCAACACTACCTCCACAGTGACCCAAGCCACCATGATCCCTCATCAAGATTACTGCAACAGCCTCCTGTAGTGGACACTTCCGTGCCCCATGCCATGTCCTGCTAGCCTGCCAGACTTCAGCACAGCCATGGTGGACAGCTCCATCCACACCACCAGCGTTCCCACCTCAAGCGGCCCAGAGTCTTTTCATTTTTTGTTCCGCAACCTCAGCTGGCTCACTACAGCAGCCTTGAAGTGCAGAGGAAGAGATACTGCCTTTAAGGGCAACCTTCAACCAACTGGGGTAGGAATCAGTGGATATATGCCCCAGCTCCCCACTCTTAGAGAGATGAAATTGAAAGAAGAGGTACAAGGAATAAGGGAACGACTTTGTTAACTGAACTCATACACCTTGCTCCTCTACAATCCGTTCTCCAAGTATAAGTCAGAGCATGTTACTCTCCTGCTTAAAGACCTTCCAATGGCTCCTCACTACCTTGTGGATAAAGTCCAAACTGGGATGTAACCTCTCTGCTTCCCTTAGAGCATGGGGCTATTTATCCCTATGAGCAGCACATCTCCCACTCATAACTATTAGAACAATCTGTTCCCTTGGCAGTGCCACCTTACAAACTGAAGTCCAGGGGCTGTCTTCAGTGTAAAGCAGAGTATCCGGCAAATAACAGATGCTCAACAAATATTTATATTTACTGAGTTAGCAAATGTCCTCGGGATGCATGATGTGATTCAGTGTTAAGACAAAATCACCTCCTGGCAGAGTACGGAGTAGCTGAACCTCAGGGCGACTCAGAAATGACACTTCATCAACAATTTACTCTGAATGTTCCCGTTATTCTCTCTGATCCTGAGCCTAATTCAAATAAGTAAGAGAAGTGGTTTTATAAGCTATAGAAATGTAAAGCATTTTAACACCATATCGCCATGGCTGAGCTCTAGAACACAGACTCTGATCTAGATCCAAACCCATTACAGTGAGCTTCTGATGTCTAACGAACATATAACATTACTCTAAGCTTCCGGTGTATAACAGTCTAGGAAACTGTCAACTCTGTAATAGCAAGGACAGAGTCTATTTTATTCACCATTATATTCATAATATCAAGCCCAATAATAATTATTAATAGCTCACACATATTGCATACTTACCATATTAAAGGTAATGTTTTAAGCCTTAACAGGGGCTCTTTCATTTTATCCTCTCAACAACCCAATGAGATAATTACATTTTATACACAAGGAGAAGAGGCAGAGGGAGGAAAACAAAAGGGTATGCAGCTAGGAAGTCGTAGTGCTGAGAGTAAATTCCAGGTAGTCTGGCCTCAGACTCTGACGCTTCATCACTCTCTCAGTGATTTTGCTACACTGCCTCTTAGTACCTAGCACCTAACTTTTCAGTGAATGAAAAATGAATGTACAGTTTCCCACTGCTAAATGCCTATAATTAATGTGTATCAGGCACCACACTCTCCAGAGATTAGAAACATATCTTTGAAAATAAAGATCAAATGTCAATGTACTCTTTTCAGAACTGACCACTACATCATTTCACTTACGTCTGGCTGTTTTATTTCCCTCTTTTCAAACAAATTTCCCTCACACTAGAAGGCTTCCATAAAGTCTTACTTTCAGGTTGCAATTGAGAAAAGAAAAGCAAACTCTCACAGCTCTGTTTCCACATACCGTCGAAGAGACACCCCCGAGCTTAATTGTCTCCACTGTGGTCCCTGAATCTTCGACAGCTGTCTTCTTCTCCGGAGGCATGGATGTGCCAGGCTCTCCAGCTGCTCTTTTGTTTCCAATTCCTGACATCTTGGCACCAGATGATGGCAGTCTTCCTGGAGGGGGAAAAAAAACCCAGAAACTTAGGTAATATATGCAAGAAGAGCAACAATAAAGCGATCACCTAAAATGTAAAAACTAGCAATTTTTCTGGCCAGCCTTTTAACCGAAATCCATTAACATCATACCAAGTAACACAATCCCCAAATTCCTCTTGGAAAGAAAAAAAGTAAACTGGAGTAAGAATCAGGGCTCAATTTACACAACCACCAATTTCTAAATAGGATGCTGGTAAGAAATAAGACGATGGGCAAAGGATGAAGGCACCACGAAAAATGTCAGAGAAATCTCACTTCCTGAAATGCCAGAATCAGAAAATTAGTTTGATTGGGACAGGAACTAATTCTATTGTGTTGGGAAAAAAATCACAAAGCAGAAAGAGATCTCAGAAATGTCTACTAAATCATTAATTTTGAACAAGTCGTGTATCATCACTGGGGTTCAATTTCCTAAGCCAGGAATAAGCGTATATAATTACTATGCCCCTTTCAAGGAATGAATACGTGTAGAAAGAACATAGCGTAATGCCTAACACGAAGAACGCACTCAGAAATATTAGCTCCCTTTCTTATATTTGCAGTTTCTTTCCTATTTCCAAACGTTCCCCTCAGGATTTCGTGCAACCCTAGGGAGCCTCGACCTGACAGTGAATCACAATTCTTCCTCTCAGGGAGCCGTGTTGCCTTGAAGGAGTTCTCCAAGAGCTTCGGTTTCCTCATACATACAGTGGAGGCGAACAAATATTCTGACTGCCTAAACTGCCTCCCAGGGTTTCGGAGCTCAAAGGAGGAGAAATGGATGCTAAAGCACTTTGCTGGTTTAGAAAGCAGCCCTGCCATCACCCAGACTACACACTACCCTGCTTCCGATTCAAGCTCCAGGAGAAGGGGTTATTGGCGGCAGTAACCTGAGTCGGAGCTCGCCAGGAGAGAGGACACAGAGGAGCAAGACAAGGGCCGCACCCCGACTCGCGAAGGGGCAAGGACCCCAGCCTCCCGCGCCGCCAATTACAGGCCCAGGAGAGGGAAGCCCCGGAGCCGGACAGGGTGGAGATTCCCGAGGGCCCGCACAGTCGCGCAGCGCCCTTGGCCGAGATCTAACCTGGGTTCTTACAACTCGCGCCGCTGGGGAGCGGAACTCGGGCAGTTATTCACCAAGGTCCGCTCAGCGCCCCCACTTCTCAACCCTGACCCGCAGGCGAGGTCCCATCGAAGCTTCCGGGAGGCGGGACCAAGGAAAGGAAGAAGGGAAAGAAAAGAGGAAGGTGCTTCAGTGCGGCCGGGCGGAAGTGACGCCCCGCGAGGGCGCCCAACGCCCGGAAGCAAGTGCCGTCTCTCTAGCAACGGGAGGCAGCTGACCTCAACGTGCACCCTCTCTCCCCGCTATCGCTGGCGAAAGCGCCCCTGGCTTTTTCGGCTTGTTGGCCTGTTACTGCGACCTAGTTTTTCTATTGAAAAAAATGCTAAGGAGACTCGTTCAGACTGCCGATTGGCTGATGGTCCCGTCAATCTCCGGGCGGAAAGACCTAGCCTCAGGCACCTCAGGAAGTTGTTACACGGGGCCCATTAGTGCTGAAATGAAGGGTTCTGCGGAAAATCCAAAAGATTTGATGGGTTTCGGGGCTTGTAGGTTTTTCTTACAGGGAACTATATACAGCCCTGCCAACACATTAGAATTATTTGGGGGAGTTTTGGTCCAAGTATAGAGCTTGGCATGGGCATTTTTTAGAAAGCCGTCCTCTCGCTCTTCCACCTCCGGGGTTCTAGGGTGCAAAGAGGGTTGACTGTTACTGCGTTTTTGCTTCTTTGGAACAAGAAATTGACCAGGGAAAAGATAAGAAACATAAATCAATAAGTAGTTTCTGATCTCAACATTGGTCTATTTTAAGCTAATTAGGCATTGATTTTTAGTCAATAACTGCTATTTCCCATTCAATTAAACTAAATGCCTATGTTTTAATGATAGGAAGGTAATCAATCTAACTTATCAATAAAAAACTGCATGCCTCACACAACTATGAAAACTACCTGATGACATCAGATAGGGGTCCAGAGATGCAAGAATGATGGCTGTATCTTAAGAAAAGATAAAGAACCAATGGAATTTAGGCAGCTTTGAAAAAAAGGGTTAAACCTAGGCCACACTGAATTTCTGGTAGTATAGACTTTGGTTCCCATACCCACTGGGTCTTACCTGTGCATGAAGTAAGAAGGCAAACAGGTGTTTGTGGTTCGGAGTATCAGAGTAGTTTACCTAGTCAGGAAAGGAGTTACTGGCTCCAGTGGAATTCCGATTTTGTTAGGTGAAGCAGAAGCCTGAGAACTGTGTTATAGGGACCTGAGACAGGGAAACTGAAGGACTCTAGGAAAATCTGCTTTTTGTTCCTTTTCCTGCTTCTATTCTTGCTAGGATCTGCACCCCACCCCACTCTTCACAAGCCTTGTAATGCAAATACTGTATGTGTTCCTTGTAAAGGACAAGGAGTTAATGATTTCTCTAGTATAGATAACATCTAAGGAAGGACCCAGTGAGAATGACTGGAGGAAGCTCTCATATGAGTATTCCAGACAACTGGAGCTAGACATCTCAATGCCAAGACCTCTGGTTCCAAAAAATAACACCTGGGCCCTTGTCTTTGTTCTAACTGGTAACTGGATGCCTGAGAAGATACATACACCGGACCACCGTCCTCAATAAAACCCCAGGCCCCAGAGACAAGACTCATGTTCCTTTCCTTTCTGGGTTTCCGAGATGTTCCATCTCTATCTGCTCTCTCTCCTCAATAAACCCTGCTCTCACTTGCTGCTAGCTGAAGTTTGATTTCCATCCTTCATGAAGCCAAGCATCCTCTTGGCTGGTCCTGCGGGACCCCTCAGGTTCCCTTGACCTGGCCTGCTGGCATCAGACCCACCTGCTGAAATGTATTGGATGAGATAATGACACTAACTCTGATCTCTCTCCTCTGGCTGCTTTGCTCTTGGTAAGCCTTGCACCCACAGGACCCTGAATGACAAGCAATGGTTCTTCTAGCCTAAAGTTTGTAAACTAGAGTTTCACAGGCTGTATTTCATCAATGGACAAGCTTTGTTTATTTTTGGACAGTACCGTATGCCCTTTGTGGTTAAAAACAAAAACCAACTTAGTTTCCAACATTTAAAATAGGATATTTGAGGGATGCCTGGGCAGCTCAGTTGGTTAAGCATCTGCCTTCAGCTCAGGTCATGGTCCCAGGATCCTGGGATCGAGTCCCACATCAGGCTCCCTGTTCAGTGGGGAGCCTGCTTCTCCCTCTGCCTGCTGCTGCCCCTGCTTGTGCTCTCTCTCTGACAAATAAATAAAATCTTTAAAACAAAAGAGAACAAAACAAAAAATAGGAAATTTGACATAAAAATTCAGATTATCAGCTCCTCTTGAAAATGTTGAAGTTCTAACATGTTCGTATATTCTTATATTCTTGCATGGTCACATTGCCTAGAACTGAGTAGTGCTTCCTCTTCTATTTCTGTTTACTATAATCCCCACTAATATCAGTTCCCTCACACTAGTTGAGTTTCATTTGAGTATCATCACCTGTGTGGTGTACTGTGACAAATCAATCACCGACACTAAATGAACATTTTTGATTGCCTACCCAACACCCATCCCTCCTCCCCTCGCTTTCTTAACAGAACACAACCAGGATTTTATTCAAGTATCCATTTAGCCCCTTTTATTCCCCACGTCTTAGGGGAAGCTAACTTCACTTTCATCTCTAAAGATTGTCTTAATATAAATAGTAAGTCTCATTCCCCAAGCAAAGTCCTGGTCTTAACAATGAACTATTTGATCAGGGTTAATTGCTTGAAATACTACAATTGAAGCAATTTACTTATCTTCTAAATTTTTTGTGTGAGGACTGAAACTGCTGGAAACTTCTTGCCAACCAGCTTGATAATGAAGCCAACACAGAGGTGGGCAGAACTAAAAGAGTCTCAGGGAAATGGTGAGGACACCCCTAACTTCAACCCACACTTCAGAGCGCTAACTTCACCCCTAACTTCATGCTCAGACAAAAATTGAGAAGAGAGCACATCTTTATAGAACGTTTCAGTTCTCATCATGTAGAAAACCATATTCTCCAGCTACTGGTGAGATCTATCTTTTCTGAAAGCCCCAGTCAGCCATCTGACACCTTGAGAATAAGACTTTTTACGTTACCTCTGACGTAGCCTGTCTGATTCAAAGAGGTAGTCTCACCCTAAATATTGGGGAAATGGAATAGACCAAGGCGAGGATAACATTGAACATATTCCCTATTTCTGACAGCCAGCTACCTCCTGTTCAACATCGTAATCCAGAGAAAAAAGGATAGAAACAGAAGTTCGGCCCTCATCAATAGTAGACCAGCCTTTGCTATTCCGGCTTGCGACGGGGCCTTTCTTAACTACACAATTCTGCCACGAGGTGGCAGCAGGTGACATGCTTTCATCCCCAGTTCTCCTAAAGCTTTGGTTGCAGGGTACTGCAGTCTTCTGTCAGGTCTTCAATTTAACTCTTAGAAATCTGGCCAGCTATTTAGGGCGGGCTTAATGCTCTCCTAAAGGACAAGGTTAAGATGCTGTGGATTTTTGTTTACCATTTTGTCTATGCTCCTTACAAATGTTCTGTTGTAAGATCATTGTTATATCTCCGTGCATTCAAATATTCCTAGAACTCTAGATTGGGCTATTTGTGTGCTAAACATAATTCCTTTATCTATCCTTACTTTCGGTCAAGTTGTATTTTTTCTAGCCCGACTATCACTTGTTAAATATAAACATATAGGTTCCATGACCCCTGTTCCAGACTTAGTGAATCAGAATCTCCAGAGGAAAATTCCCTGGAAATCCAAGATCTTACTTTTGTTAATTATGCCCTCCCCTTTTGGACAGGTTTGAGGAACACTGCTCTAAGTGATGATATCCAGGTCTGCCTGATTGAGAGCATTCTGCAGAAACCAGCCCACTCCTCTTGTTCTCAGCTTCCCCTCACTCATTGACATTCACCATTGCCACACATATTTCTTCTTCCCCACATCCCTGCCTCCTTCTCCCCAGATCACCAGGTCCACTATGTTATGCCCTCTTCGTATGATTTCTGCGGATCGTGTTTGTGGCTTTAGTCCAGGGAGCCAGGAAGCATGAGAGCTGATATAGTCACAAACTGTCAAAGAAGCCACCCTTCATTTAATGCTCTCCTAAAAAACTACATTGTGTCTGTGGTAGAGTCATAGAATTGATCTTTTACGTTTTTTATGCTATGTTTAGGTTACTAATATTTTTATGATTTTGATTTCCATTATGTTGACAGCACACCACAGCACCCACTGGATGACCAAAGGATAGTGATAACTGGTGCTGGAGGTCCCAAAACTATGAGAGTTCAAAGAATGTCACTTTGTGTTGTACTGTGTGCTATTTATTTATTTGACAGAGAGAGAGAGAGACAGCCAGTGAGAGAGGGAACACAAGCAGGGGGAGTGGGAGAGGAAGAAGCAGGCTCCCAGCAGAGCAGGGAGCCTGACACAGGGCTCGATCCCAGGACCCCGGGATCACGCCCTGGGCCGAAGGCAGATGCTTAACGACTGAGCCACCCAGGCGCCCCAGGCGCCACTTTGGAGTCTCACTAAGAGACACAGAGGTCTGGGCTCCCACCTGACTCCTGCAAATGAACATGGAGTCTTGCCGGAAGGTGGTCCTATTCCCAGCACACAGGCACTCTCTTGATGCTTCAGGTGGCGATTTGTAAAGAGGTCATTTTATTTTACTCCAAAGTTATGGGCTGTGTTTACTCCTGCAGAGGGGAGAATGAGCTCATTTCCCAATTCTTTCAAAAACCAAATGCCATGGACTGAGTTGTATACCCCCCAAACTCATATGTCTCCCCCAATGTGATGGTTATTTGGGGATAGGGCCTATGGAAGGATCAGGGAACCAAAACAGTCTGTAAACTTTACAAACAAAATTCCATTGAGATGTTGATATAGTGCATTCTATTTATAGAATAATTTAGGGAGAAATGAAATGTTCTAATATTTAGTCTTCCCAACCAGAAACACATCATACCTCTCCATTATTTCAAGTCTTCCTTTCTGTTTTAGTAAGATTTCATGGTTTTTAAGTCTTTCAAGTCGCTTATCAAGTTTATAGCTAGATAGTGCCGAGGTTTTATTGCTTTCAATAATAAGAATTTTTACATTATATTTTTCCAATTGTTTATAAGTGCTATATAGGACAGCTGTATATTTTTTTTGCACTTGACTTATTATCTTAGAAAACTTTATGTTGAGTCGTCTGGATGTGGGGGAAGGGCAGAGGGTGGAGGACAATCCTAGCACCTGCAAATAAGGATCGTTTTTTTGCTGCCTTTCCAATATGTTGTAGAGTAACCCAGGAAGAAATAAACCTTTCTTTTTTCAAAGCTTCCTGATGGTTGTACTGAGTAGCATCTTGCAATAATGTCTTTCAGAAGTGAACAGGTGACTGACCCACCTAGGTCAACCATCTAAATCATATCTGTCTTTTAAGGTCCAATTCAAGTCTCTATTCCTTTGACTAAGACTTTCCGGATTATGTCCCAGCTCTTGTTGCTCAAACCCATCAGCTCTGACAATGAAGGTAGTGTTAAAACTTGAAATACAATGGAAGGAGGAGGCATCCCTAGAGAAGGCTGGCTGATCAGTATAAAGTTTCCTCCCCAAGTGGTATTATATAGGTGAAGTCACCTATTTCCCACTCCAGGGCAAATACACAAAACTGATTACAATTTTAGGAACTCCTGAGGGTGATCAGGGACTAAATAAAACATTCATTATCCAAACTTACATGCAATGTTATAGCCAAAAAACCGATTTGTTAATTATTTCAACAAGACCAGACATTTATATTCCTTGTAGCTGGTCTGTGCATAAAACCACATTTATAAATAATCAGAATGCTACTTCGTAATCTGGAATCAAAACGAGCAAGAGTAGAGATATTATTTTAATCTTGATGGGACCTATCAAGAAGAGCCGGCTGAAGTTATGGAATGGCTTCACAATGGAAAATGTGTCTAACTTTCTAGTGCTAACACGAACACCGCGACATCATGAATAGGATGATCCCATTTTCATTTTTAAAATTAAACTGTATCCTATAATCAAAATTTGCTAAGAGACGTAGAACTTAAATGTTCTCACACACACACACAAATAATCATTATCCCAGGCCAGGATAATTGTGCTTGTCCAGTTCAATCCCTCTGAGCACAAATTTGGACAGTCAGGTTTCCAGGCACACTCTCCCTCACCCTTGGAGTTTATAGAAGTCCCAAAAGAATCCACATGAACAGATATCAGGCATCTTCCCCAGAAGGCAGTCAAGAGTGATGAGCTGGGTCGATGAACTCCGAAGAATCTATATCACACCAAGTTCACAGTACAAATATGGTCTTAATGTCAGCAAAGCAACATCAAGCCTCATGTCCAATATTGTTCATGTGAAGCTTATTTAATTTTCTTTATGTTAAATTTGTATATGTTCTGATTTGTGCAGCTATAGAAGCACAGGCATTTATGTTTATACGTGTTTTAACTAACATTATAATAAAAATAGTTTATGTAAGCACGAGGCGGTCCATGAGAAATTTGTTTTCCTTTAGAGAGGGGCCTGTACATTACTTAAGTTTGAAAAATATTATGTATTCATTGTACATGTGCTGTCCTGTGTGGCTCATGATGATTATGTATGTCTAGCTTTTAAATAATTCTGAGATCAGTAAAGAATTCATACCAATATAACAGACATAGTGTATCAATTTAAACCTTCATTGACCCTAACAAACTACACGTATTAAGATGTTACTCACATTGATTCCAATACATTCAGTTATGAATTTCTAGTGCCTGAAGGCATAGCGGCCAATCCAGTTAAAAGCAGGTCTTGGGGTGCCTGGGTGGCTCATTTGGTTAGGCATGGGATGCTTGATCTCAGGGTTGTGAGTTCAAGACCCCTTTTGGGGCCTACTTTAAAAAAAAAAAGGAGGTCTTGCCGCAGAACTATACGTTTCAAATCTCGCCCGTGAGCACCGCTTCCCCACCTCAGAGGAATAATAAGGCTGACTACACTGAAGACAAGTGCAATTATACAGTTTTCTACAGTTGTGAAGTCAACAGAGACTGCCCCAAGCACCTCAGCTCATGTAAAGTCTTCCCGACCGACATCAGCCACATCGCCTCCTGAGACTTCTGGCACTCTGCCAACTTCCCCTTTGTCACTCTCAGAACCTCAGGAAACACTCTGACCTTACACACACACACACACACACACACACACACACACACACACTGACTACTGTGAATTTAAGTCGATGTGTTACCTCTCACAGGTAGCTCTTAGAATTTGAAGCTAGCTTGATCTTTACTGCAGGATGGTGGTATCATTTCCTGTTGAAGAGATTCACAAAGCAGGAGACACGTGATCTCATTTGGAGCAGGTGGGAGGGAATTCGGGCGACATCCCTTCCCTATCTTTTCTACTAAGCATAATCCTGGCTGGTAACATTTTCCCTTCACAATAGATTAAGTCACTATGCTTTCGTTATTGAACCCAAACCTCAGATTACAATTTATGCACCAGCCTAGAAGCTGGATTTATTTGCAGCCTGTAATAGCATAAGGCTTTAAAAGTAATTGGATGCCAGGGTAATAGGCATTTCAAAAGTATAGCGATAAAGATATTGTTCCTTGAACATGTCCGAGCCATGGAGAACGTTTTGACATTGCATCGACATTTCAAATGTCAGTTGACCTTGAAGACTAGTCCCCTCTATGACCTATATAGTATGGTCTCTTTTTGGCTTGTGTGTATTTTTATTAAGCTAATAATGATGTGTGTGGACATTTACCCCTGAGCGATCACCAAGCCTAATTTGATCACGTTATTTGAAATGTGGCCTTAACATGTAGGATAACAGCAGAGATGTGTGGTTTCAAGCCGCTACTAAATGCTAAAGTATCTGAAGAACATCTTGTTTTATATGTATTTTTTTGTTCTTGTGAAGACTGTCCTACTTTTTAAATGATTGCCAATCAATCCGTCAACTTAGTATTAAAAGTTTAAAATGTAAGTCATACCCAGTGACCCAACAATTAGAACACGTAATTCTAATAAGGTATTCTTTTTTTTTTTTTTAAGATTTTATTTATTTATTTGACAGAGACAGCCAGCGAGAGAGGGAACACAAGCAGGGGGAGTGGGAGAGGAAGAAGCAGGCTCATAGCGGAGGAGCCTGATGTGGGGCTCGATCCCAGAATTCCAGGATCATACCTTGAGCCGAAGGCAGACGCTTAACCGCTGTGCCACCCAGGCGCCCCTCTAATAAGGTATTCTAAAAAATAAATAAAAGCAAATAATTGTTTACATATGACTATACAGAAATGTTTATCACAGCATTATTTGTAATTTCAAAATTTTAGAATCAATCTAAATACATGATGGAATGTCCATAATATAGAATTCTCTCCAGCCATTAACATTGTGATATAGGGCTGCATTTCTTCATATGAAGTACGGTTACAACGTGTTGCTGAATGGAGTACACAGATTACAGGACTATGTGTAGAGCATCCATTTTTATAAGAAACGAGAAACATTTAAACCAAGGTGCTACCAGGTGAGGAGTTACACCTCTTTCTGTTTCCACAGCATTTACCATTCACTCCAATTTCTAAATCAAATGTTTTATTTAGCAGCTATTTACATACAAATAATATGAAAGGGTTTGAATACTGAGCAAGCACAAACCTAGCTATTGAAAGAGAGAGCATTGTTGCCATTGTTAAAAGACTTTCTCTCCTCCTACAACAAGGAGCTGAATAGAGCCTGGCTTAGGCTTTGTTAAAAGAAACTGAGACATATTAAAAGCTGTAAGAGTAGGGCACCTGGGTGGTGCAGTGGGTTAAGCATCTGATTCTTGGTTTGGGCTCAGGTCATGATCTCAGGGTCATGAGGTCGAGCCCCTGCTTCTGGCTCTGCACTCAGCACGAGTCTGTTTAAGACTCTCTCTCTCTCCCTCTCCCTCTGCCCCCCAACCTGCGCTCTCTCTCTCTTTCTCAAATAAATAAATAAATCTTTTTAAAAAACTGTAAGAGTTTATTTGAGCAAAAATCTATTCCGATCAGGCAGTGTCAAACTGCAATGCAAGCAGTTAGGAGTGCTCTACCAAGAAGAGCTGGCAGAAAGATTATTATAGAGAAAAGGAGTAAGCAAAGTAAGGAAATTACTGATGGGCTGTAGCTAAAAGCCCAGTTGGCTGTTTGTGATCGGTGGCCCTTAGCTTTTTCATTTCCGGAAGCTTGGGGCATTCACAGGCTTAGATTTTGGTCTGCTTAAGTAGACCACCACAACATGAGAGTCACATCAGTCTAGCGGCCTCCTCATGGAATTGATTTAATAGGTTCGAGGAGAGTCAGAGGTGAGTCCTGGGAAACACATTGCTCATGGCTGTCATTGGGCTGGATGGCAAACCTCCCCAAACAAAACAAGGACCTCAACAAGAACTTCACACTCAACCACACAGTATCCCCCCCGTCCCACTCATTGCTTCTGCCAAAAGAACATTCAGAGCACTTTACTTAATATGACTCTTTTACTGAGCAAGAAGCATGTTGTTCCAGAACAGAGAGACTTCCTAGGGAAGGTGGTTAGGAAGTTCAGCTCTCAGTAGTTACAGCTCAGTTTATGAAGCATGAATGAATGAGTACATCGTTTTCTGTTATGATTGGTTACTGGAAACTTACATTCCATTTCATTGCATATACTCACTTGTTTGTGGCTAACTTGCTAGAAAGCTGTATGGTCATGCTAGGAGGACATGAAGAAATCTCAAGTGTTGTTTAAGGTCAGAGTCAGGAAATCAGGACACCCAGGTGGTTATGATGATTATGCCATAGTATTTGGTGATGAGGAAAACCTTTCTCAAAGGCAACACCAACAAGAATTTATGCAAAGGAAGACAGAAAATCTCAAAGTGGCCAATCAAGAGTTGAAGACAGATGAACTCCTTTATATCATAATTTATATGAAGAAAAGAAAAAGTTAAGCACTAATCAAACTACTTTTGATACTTTTTTTACAAAGAAATTAAATATTTAATTCTCAATGTTTCTAACATCTACATTACAGTGCACTAAATAAATATTAGTTTGTGTTTTTCATTTCCCCATACATTCCCAACCAATGGTAAGACAGTTTTTAAAGTTTTGGCAAATTTTTTTAAAAGATTTTATTTATTTATTTGACAGAGAGAGAGCACAAGCAAGGGGAGTGATAGGCAGAGGGAGAGGGGGAAGGAGGCTCCCTGCCGAGCAAGGAGCCCGATGTGGGGCTCGATCCCAGGACCCTGAGATCATGACCTGAGCCGCAAGCAGACACTTAACCGACTGAGCCACCCAGGCGCCCCTTGGCAAAAATGTTCAAGGTCATGAAACAATCATAACTTTTCTGATTATTAAATTTAGTTCCGTGTGGCTCCCACTTGCACAAACGTTCTTGTGGTCCGGCACTTTTGCAGGAAGTGAGGACTGCCTGTACTTGAGAAGAGTTTTGTCATGCCCAGCTATCTGAACAACAGTTCGCTGGATATAAAATTCGGGATTCTAACTTTTCTTCCTTTAATCATTTGAAATCCTACTGCATTGTCTGATTGCTTCCATGATTGCTGTTGAAAAATCCCATGGCAATCTGATATTTGTCCCTTTGTATAAGATCCGTTCATCCCTATGAGCTTTTAGAATTTTTCTTTGCCTTTTATATTCTTCTTAAATGTCCCTAAAATATATTATATTGTGGGGTTTTATTTACCTCTTCTCTTTGACATGCCTTTTCATCTTTTTTTTTATTTCAAAAATTTATCTTTAAAAAAAATTTATCTTTTATTTTTTTCAATATATTCTCCTTTCTTGTTTTTTTCCCTCTCTGTCTTTCTGGAACTCTTACTTCTAACCTCTGTATCTTTCAGCTTCTCTTTTATATTGTCCTTTCTTACTTCTTTCTGGAAAACTCTTCAATCTGGTCTTCCTCAACTTTATCCATTCTGCTATTTCACCTATTTTTTTGTATCTAATATTTCTCTCTAATTCTTTTTTTTTTACATTTTCTTGTTATTTGATGTTATTAACATCCTGTCTTATCTCTTTTAGTATGTTTATTCTACTTAAAAATTACTGGTCTATTTGTTCTATTACCTTGTGATGGAATTTATAACCTAGTATGTTGTCTTTCTTTTGAAATAGTTCTTCTTCTCAAATGTCATGTTATTTTGGCCAGTGGGCTTACATTTGCCTACACACATATAAGGCAATATATTAGGAGGAAGGCCAGCCCTCATGTCAGCTCCTGGTTATGATGAATGAGGCCTTAAGTGGAGACACCAGGAACCAAAAAAACAAAAAACAAACACACAAACAAACAAAACTAAGTTAATCACACTCACTTTTCAAAATAGTTTCTCAGGTCAAGACTTCAATTTTTCCTTCCAGGGAGAACATTTGGGAGTGATACTTCCAAAAATGTTGCTCACCAGTCCTGGAGTTTGGAAGGGGAAGGGTGAGAAAGTTATTGCCCAGAGAGAGTCAATCCTATCTATTTCCTTAACTCCTTATACACATAAGACTCCAGCCCTACTGTGTGATATCGACATCTGGGCCTGAGCTCTGAGTTATTGCAGGTAGAGGCACAAGGCAGGTTGTCTCAAAGTGATGGGAGAGGCAAGGACAGGATTCCCACAGCTTTTGTGCTACTTCATCCTCCCACCGCAATGCCTGGCTACCTCCTGTGCCTAGTTCCAAGTCCTCACTCCCCACACACACGCCAGGAAAAGCCAGCCTCCCATCCCACCACAGGTGCTTCTCTAGTTCTTGCTGCCTCCAGGATTGTTCTCAGCGGAGGGAGCCAGCAGAGCCAACCAGTGCCCTGGTTGGAACCACAGCAGAACCTACGCCTAGCCCACCTCCACTCTCGCCTCCTTCCAGCTGCTTTCCATTCTCCAACATTCAGTTGCTCTTAGCTCCTCGCTCACTCCTCCGTTTACTGACATTGCCTCTTCTCCAGTCTGGCTTCTGCCCTCAACTCCCCACTGAGAAACTGCTGTCTGTAGCATCTCAATAGACTCCAGCCTTGTTGCTCAGCCATGTGGTGTCCTCATCTCTAACACTTTGACACAACTGATTAATCCCTTCTTGAAGAACTTTCTCTTGGTTTCTATGATACCATCACAATGGCCCACTTTTCTTCCTGCCTCACAGACTCATTCTTTTCAGGCTCACTTGCTTGCTTCCTCCACCACGACCCATCCCTAAATGTTCGAGGGCCCTAAGCACTCAGCTGGCTATAAAGGGTAGATAGTGAAGGGGACCCTTCCAGTAACTTTCATTCACTTTATAGCAATTAGAGTGATCTGTTATTATTTATTTATTTATTTTAAAGAGAAAGAGAATGTGCATGCGGTTGGGGGGGGAAGTGGCAGAGAGAGAGGGAGAGAGAGAATCTTAAGCGGGCTCCAAGCTCAACACAGAGCCCGAAGTGGGGCTCGATCTCACGACCCTGAGATCATGACCTGAGCCAAAATCAAGAGTGGGATTCTTAACCAACTGAGCTACCCAGGTGCCCCTAGAGTGATCTTTTAAAAACACAAACTGAATAATGCTACCTCCTGGCTTTCCTTTGCATTTGGAATAAAATGTAATCTACGGTTTATAAGATTTGCACAGTCTGATCACTTTCCCACCTATTCATTAGGCTCCAACTCTGTTGAGGCTCAGAACTTTCTTATTTTAATCACTGCTATCTCTCTGGAACTTAAACAGTAGTGCCTGGCAAATAATAGGCACTTGTAGTAGGCTGGATAATGGCCCCCAAGGATGGCCACATCCTAATCCCTGGAACCTATAAATATGCTACTTTATATGGCAAAGATGTAATTAACTTAAGGATCTTGAGATGGGGAGATCTGAATTTTTGTGTGCCCTGCAAATTCATATGTTGAAATCCTAACCCCGAAGGTGATGATATTAGGAGGTGGGGCCTTTGGGAGGTGATTAGGTCATGAGGGTAGAACCCTTACAGTTGGGATTAGTGCCCTTATCAAAGAGATGGCAGAGAGCTGGCTTGCCCCTCTGCCATCCGAGGTTACAGTGAGAAGATGGCCAACAATGAGGAAGCTGGCCCTCAGCAGACACCAAATTTGCTAGCACCATGATGTTGGACTTCCCAGCCTCCAGAACTGTCAGAAATAAATGTTTGTTGTCTATAAGCCATTAGTCTATGGCATTTTGTTACAACAAACCCAACGGACCGAAATAGGAAGATTATCCTGGATTACCCAGGTGAGCCCTGAACGTAATCACAAGGGTCCTTAATAAGAGGGAGGCAGGAAGGTTAAAGGAAGAAGAAAATGATGGGATGACGGAAGAAGGGGAAGAAAAGGTGCTGTGAAGCAGGGCCATGAGCCGAGAAAGTGGGCAGCCTCCAGAACCTGGAAAAGATGAGGAAGCAGATTCTTCCTTAAAACCCCCAGAAATAATCAGCTCTGCTGACATCTTGATTTCAGTCCATAAGGCAGACTTCCGACCTTCAGAATTATAAGAGAATACATTTGTGTTGTTTTAGGTTTGTGGTAATTTGTTACAACAGCAATAGGAAACTAATACAGCACTCAAAGAATCAGTTGGAGGATTGAATGAATTTAAAATATCATTATTTTATATGTATGTCCAAATACGGTATCTTTGAGCCACCCTTCCCCAAAGCAGAAACAGTCCCAGTGGAAATATCCCCCGGTTATTTTGGGGACTGATTTCCAAACTGAAGTTGCTTATATGCCCTCAATAGTGGAAAGCAATGAGGGAAATGGTGGAGACCTGACTTCCCTGCAAATCATCTGTTCTATTTCTGACTCTAATCAGAGAGTCTCTTCCCCATTCAGCGGGTAGGATGAGACACACGCCATCCTGTTCCCTTTAGTTTTTCCTTGTCTTTGTTCACCCTGCCTCCGACCCAAATGTTCTATAGTTCCCAAATAAAAGCCTCAGCATTGCAATGAATGCAAATACACAATGGTGGGAAATTGCAGTGAGGTCTCTGCTGGCCTCAAACAGCCAAAGCGTCCTGTTACACACCACACCACACACACACACACACACACACACACACACACACACCACAAAATGAGAGAGATGGGAACACATAGAGATATTAATAATTATTTAATTTGACTTAGATTTTGATTTTTACTTTCAGGAAATTTTGATTTTCTTTTTATTTGACTGCATTTGTAAATTTTTCACAATGAGCATAAGCTATTTTATAAAATAAGTAAACTTTAAAACAGAAACTATATCAATTAGGTATAACCTATTTTTAGAATCACTGTGGGGTTGGAGTGCCTGGGTGACTCAGTCGGTTAAACATCTGACTCCTGATTGCAGCTCAGGTCATGATCTCAGGGTTGTGAGATCAAGCTCCATTTTGAGCCCCCTGCCGGGTGTGGAGCCTGCTTGAGATTCTTTCTCTCCCTCTGCTCCCCCACCTCCCCTCCCTCTCCCTCTGGGAAAAAAAAGAAAGAAAGAAAGAAAGAAAGAAAGAAAGAAAGAAAGAAAGAAAGAAAGAAAGAAAGAAAGAAAGAAAGAGAGGAAGGAAGGAAGGAAGGAAGGGAGGAAGGAAGAAAGGAAGAAAGGAAGAAAGAAATCACTGTGGAGTTGCTGCCAAGAGCTTGACAAAAATATGAGAGGATGGGGCGCCTGGGTAGCTCAGTTGTTTAGGCATATGACTCTTGATTTTGGCTCAGGTCATGATCTCAGGGTGGTGAGAACCAGCCCCGCATCAGGCTCCACACTGGGCATGGAGGCTGCTTGGGATTCTCTTTCTCCTTCCTCTGCTCCTCCCCACACTCCCTGCCCAGCTCTCTCTCTTTAAAAAAAAAAAAAAATGAGAAGAATGTGAATTGCGAGGACTGCAACGAAGAGTCCTAATACAATCAGGTGATGGAAGTTAGTTACTAATGCAAATTAGGCAACCAAACTTGTTTCTCAGAGGCCTGGGTGAGCAAATTCCCGATTGTGACTATATCGGACTGGTTGGCGTATCCGTCAGATACACATCTGATTCCTATTCCTGAGTTTTTGACCCAGTATCTCCAGCTTCCCTGAGAAGTTAAAACAACTCTCCTTAGGTGGGTGATGTTTCAATCCTGGGAAGATTTATAATTAAGTACAGAGAAAATTGATTGAATTAAGCACATAGTATTGGGGGCCCTGGGTGGCTCAGTCGGTTAAGCATCTGCCATCACCTCAAGTCCTGACCACAGGATCCTGGATAGAGCCCTGTGTCAGGCTCTCTGTGCTCTCTGCTCAGCGGGAAGTCTGCTTCTCCCTCGACCTCTGTGCGCTCTTTCTCTCTCTCAAACAAATAAATCTTTTTAAAGAAAACACGTAGTGTTAATACTTTGATTGAATTCAGGAAAAGCTGTGTTTGTTTACAATGTTTAAGAGAATCTGGAAGTCAGCCTTATAATTTTAGGCTGAAAGATGGAGGAGAATTTGATTGTAGAAACTGCTTTGAATGTTACAAGATTTTAGAGGTACTCTATATAGAAACGTATTAGATGTTCAAAAGTTGTTTAAATACTTAGTAAGCTTTTGCTTATGAAAGTGTTGAGTTTACTGCCAGGTAACTCAAACGTGGAAGAAAATCAAATACATTTAAATATACTAATGTAATTTCAAATCAATTAATTAAAAAAGGAAAATTACTTATTTACATATAAAATTATCAGATTTATAAACAGAAAAAACATATTTATAAATTAAACTTACAGAATTGGGATGCCTGGGTGGGTCAGTCAGTTCAATGTCTGCCTTCGACTCAGGTCACGATCCCAGGGTCCTGGGCTCAAGTCCCACCTTGGGCTCCTTGCTCATCATGGAGCCTGCTTCTCTCTCTGCCTGCTGTTCCCCCTGCTTGTGCTCTCTCTCTCTCTAACAAATAAATAAATAAATAAATAATCTTTTAAAAAAATAAAATAAGCTTACAGAGTTAAAAAAAAGTAGATTGTAAGAATTTCCACATTAATATAGTCACTTAATTTTCAATCCATGTAACTGTAGGTATTCCTTAAAAAGCAGAAAAACAATTCCCCCCACATGAAAAGACACAAACTCTCATTATCATAACTACTTATAGCAACAATAGAAGAAAACAAAAATTTCAGGTTTAAAAAAATCTGATGATATGTATATTATATTTAAAAAGGAAATTTTAAAAAATGTATGCCAATCAAATAAAAAATTAGTTGGATATCCCTCTAGAAATTTGGATAAATTATTGCTCATGAACTCTGTGTCTAAAATAAAATAAATTGGACATCAGACAGTAAAAATAAGCACAATTTGAAATCAGACTCACAGCAAAAATACCATATTGTATTTCATTAAGCAACTATTGCTTGTAGATACCAAGGATCAACTATAGTTTCCACCTGATTGAGGCTACCTCAAAGGATAATAACACAGGTAGTATCCAGAACTACTTACAACTGGTTCCTTCATTTCTTTATTCATTCCTTTGTTCGCTCATTCATTCATTCCAGAAACACCCATTATAGCCAACTGGTGTATGACAGACTGTTCCATGCCCACAAGGAGCTCATTTTCCAGAAAGGTAATCTGCCCTAGGGCAGGGGCCACTGGCCGAGGCCAGGTTTTGGATGGCTTTAACTGTCATGCAAATGAGCTTGACCTTTTGGTCTGGTGGAGTGTTTTAAGCTGGAGAGAAACCTGATCTGGTTTATATTTTTAGAAAATTCACTGGGTTAGCCCTCTGGAGATTTGTTTAGAAGCCAAAGACTACAGAGGCTAAGATTGAATAGGAGACTATTAACAGGTGAGAGATGATGTCTTTATCTAGGCTCTGCTGTCAAAGTCAGGTGAGCAGAGCAAGGAGTCTGACTCTTCATAGATGCACAATGTTAGTTCCAGCTAATCAAAGTTTTACCGCAATAAAAATAGATTAGAATGCCTACCTTGGGACTTAACCCCAGAAAGTCTCCTTTGGTTTTATTTTTTTCTCTTTTGTGAAATGGGAAGAATCGCAGGATTAGGTGACGGTTAGAGGTTACCATGACACAATTTCCAATATTGAGGGTGGTGAGCAATCGGAGATCCTCCTCACAGTGGATGATGAAGGAATCCAAGAGTGTTCAGGTAAATTGTAAGCACTTCTTGGAACAGTCTGCGGTGTATCTGTAATGAAATGTTGATGGTGTTTTGGTAAAATAACAGTTTCAATAAAACTTTTTGTCATGGGGGCGCCTGGGTGGCTCAGTCAGTTAAGCGTCTGGCTTTGGCTCGGGTCATGATCCCGCAATCCTGGGATCAAGCCCCACTTCTGCCTCTCTACTCAGTGGGGAGCCTGCTTCTCCCTCTCCTTCCCACTTGTGTTCTCTCTCACTTGCTCTGCTCTCTCTCTGCCTCTCAAATAAATAAATAAATCTTAAAAAAAAGTTTTTCCTCACAACTCACAGTTTCTTTGCTTGAGCAAACTTTAGTCAGGCTCCTGAATCCTCTTCCCCCAGGCCCTTCTATACATTTCCTTGTCAACTCCAGTGTTAGCCAGAACCCTGCTAAATCAGTTTAGCAAGACATCTCACCCCGGATATCTGATCATTGTGGCTTATCTTCAGCAAGAATCCTGTTGAGTACCTTTAGCCAGAATCACCCTTTACACCTAATGCTTCCTTCCCCTTAGTGATTTGCTATACACCAATCCTTATCCTGTTCCTTGGCTATACAGTCCCACCTGCCCACACTATCTTTGGAGTTGAGTCTAATTCCCTTCTGCAGGACCCCATTTCAGGGGTCCCTACACCTACCATCATGGCCCACCTTGATGCCTTACCATCTTCAATAAGTGCCATTGAATAATTTTTTCTTTAACACATGAAAGAGGATGGATGAGTAAGGATCATATAGACAGATGGAAGCTGTTGTCAGGGTTCTGGTTTCCATATCAAGTGGTGATTTCTTTCTTCCTTTTTTTTTTTTTAAGATTTTATTTATTTATTTATTTATTTATTTATTTATTTATTTATTTATGAGAGAGAGAGAGAGAGAGAGAGAGAGAGAGAGAGAAGGGGCAAAGGGGGAGGGAGAGGGAGAATTTCATGCAGGCTCCACACCCAGGTCGGAGCCTGATGCAGGGCTTGATCTCACCATCCTGAGATCATCATCTGAGCTGAAATCAAGAGTTGGCCACTTAACCAACTGAGCCACCCAGGCACCCCTCCATGTTGGGTGGTGACTTCAAGGGCATTTCTTCTTCTCTTCTTCTTCTTCTTCTTCTTCTTCTCCTTCTCCTTCTCCTTCTCCCTCCTTCTCCTTCTTCTTCTTCTTCTCCTCCTTGATAAATATAAGTCCTTACATAGACACATAATGAGAATTATGATTAATCTCTCTCTGTGACCCCAAAGCCAAGTCTTATAAAAAAAGAAGAAGAAAAGAGAAAACACCCTCCTTACCACAAGGGAGGGAAGGTAGCTAATGTGGAACAAAGAATGGAGCTTACCAAATGAAAACCAGAATCTTGGAATCTTGTCTTTCCAAGAATTTTCCCAGTCTTTGCTAGGTTACCACTCCTCCTACCTCTCTCTAGAATCCCTCAATTTATTATCTTTCATAAAATACCTTGATGGCTGTTCAACTTCGTGTTTTAATCTGAAAAACTGGCCTCATGTTCCTCTTGTGTTAGAAAAATACAGTTATTATTAGGGGCGCCTGGGTGGCACAGTGGTTAAGCGTCTGCCTTTGGCTCAGGGCGTGATCCCGGCGTTATGGGATCGAGCCCCACGTCAGGCTCCCCCACTGGGAGCCTGCTTCTTCCTCTCCCACTCCCCCTGCTTGTGTTCCCTCTCTCGCTGGCTGTCTCTATCTCTGTCAAATAAATAAATAAAAATCTTTAAAAAAAAAAAAAGAAAAAAAATAACTAACTTTAAAAAAAAAGAAAAATACAGTTATTAATACCTATGCATAACGATAATCACATAAAATAATAATAAACACCCTTAAAACTACCATCCAACATGGAAATTAGAGCCTTCCTATATGATTTTAACAAATGGAGTATGAAACAACCTAAAATCATTGTGTATTTCTCTTGCTATTGGATGAAGTTTAATCGTATATAATTTTAAAGAGCCAACATCACAATAATAAAACATTTTTAACCTCTCATGTAGAAGAAGTCTGGAAGGAGGAGGTCTGGGACTGGTCCAGGAAATGGGACCAGCTTCCCAAGCTGTTCTCTGTGCCAGATCCAGCTGTCAGCCTAGGCATTCTTTCCTATACTTCCAGATATTCCTAAAGATGGACTTCTTGAGAGCAGGACACACATCTTATTCTTATCTCATTCTCATCCGTCGTGTTGGCACTATGTCAGAACAATTCTTCAATCGATATTGGTTGTAAAATAGAGGATGGACGGATGCCCTGGTGGATGGATGTAAGATTCTAATGGAACTTAATATCTAGTACCAACTATGCTAACATAAGAAAATTACGTAAGCATTTATTGGCTTTACTGCCTTATCTTGTGACCACTGAACAGATCTTTTAGAGTAGGTGTCTGCAAACGAGACAGTAAATATTTGAGGCTTTGTGAGTCATAAGGTCTCCATCACAACTGTTCAACTCACTATAGCAGCCATAGACACATATAAATGAATGACCATGCACCAGTAACACTGAAATTTGGATTTCATATAATTTTCACATGTACCAAAATATTCTTCTTTTTATTTTTTAACCATTCAGTATTATAAAAGCCATTCTTGGGGCGCCCGGGTGGCTCAGTTGGTTAACAGAGTCCTGGGATCGAGCCCCGAGTCGGGCTCCCTGCTCCTCGAGGGAGCTGCTTCTCCCTCTCCCTCTGCCTGCCACTCCCCCTGCTTGTGCTCCCTCTCTGTCAAATAAATAAATAAAATCTTTAAAAAAAGAAAAACAAAAAACCATTCTTAGTTCGTAGGCCACACAAAAACAGGCAGTGAGCTGTAGTTTGCTAACCCCTGGCCTAGAAAGGCAAGCTGACCCAGAATTAGAAGTGCTGAGAAAGGCAATAAAACCATGAGGTGGAAACCCTAGGAAGCCAGAGTGGAATCTAGCTGGCTTTCATTTTCCTTTGGCTTCCGTTTTCCCTCCCCAGGCTCATTCCACATCGCTTCCCTGGGCTCCTCAGCACTTGTTTTCAACCAATGTGCCCATTTTCTCATACCCCCAGTGTGACACCATTCAGAACAATATTTGCTTAAAATAGGATTCTGGAAGACTGAAGAACATTTGAGACCCAAAGTAATAGCTTTCTAATGCAGGGCTTTCATGCATTGAGAGATGTCATTTCATTAATATGAATAAATCTCTATGTGCTCCCTTGATGAAATATCATGCTGGCTTCTATTCCTCTCACCAAAGAAACATGCTTCTGCTTGGATGACTTGGGGCAGCCCTGAAGGCAGGAACAGATGTACATACCTATGCTGGAATGAGTAGTGACGACCTATCTGAGGGCAAAAAATATTCTGCAGGTCTCCTGTGGAGACTGAATTGCCTTGAGACCTCACTGCTCTTTTTTAGAAGTGGATAGATTTTAGGTAGTTTCATTCATGGTATGTGAATAAAATAAAGGTTATAATGTATGACAGATCACATCATCACTTAAATGAGCATTTATTATATACTTAGTGAATACTTGGCACTTTGATAAAGAGCAGTAAGTTATCTCCTTCAGCTCTCACCTAGTTATTTTTGGATCTCTTATTAAACCTCTGTGGCCTGTTAACTAAATAATTTCTGAGAGACAAAGCTCAGAAATGACATCTCTCAACGCATAAAAGCCCTTCATTAGTAATGAGAGCCACTTTTCAGACATCTCTTTTCGTGAGTCTCTTCTCCCTTTGCTCAGCTCTCTCTCCTAGACATTCTGTGCAAAATTTTCAACCTTCTCATGTACAGGGAGTCTGGAAGTAGGCGGTCTCATTCTTACCTCATTCTCATCTGTGGTGTTGGCACGACGTCAGAACAATTCTTCAATAAATATCCGCCAAAATGAAGGGTTGGGAATGGGTTTTGAACCACGGAAGCCACCCCCGGGAGACTGACAGGTAAGTGGAAAGAACCACAAACCTAACACCCATGCCTGGCTAGGTGACCTGGTTAAACCAAACCTTTCTGATTTTTAAAATAAATGTTTACATTGCTGGCTTTTGGAATCAGGAAGGGTTTGCACTTCTCAATTATCTTCTCAAATCTTTCGTCGTTTGCAAATTGGGGATGATAATCTATAATGTCCAGGAGTGAAGTGAGATCTAGAGGAACGTTCATGAGGCGCCTGGCATAAGGTAGGGTGCGGTGGGGTTTGGGGGCGGAAGTGGTGTCGGCTATTATTTTTATTATGGGCAAAACCAATTCCCTCCAGCGGAGAACACGCTTGCAGGCCGGCTGGGGCTGTGAAAAGCGCGGAGACCTCAATCTTCAGCATTTTCCATTTCCTTAGCCCTGAGCCTGCTTTTCCCTTTCTGCCCATCAGTTGGCGCCTTTTGCCGTCCTTTTTTCCCCTCAAGCTGGTTTTGGGGGCTGCGGTCGCTCCGCAGCTCGCAGGTCACATGGCCTGCCGGAGCGAGGGGACCCGGCGCGGGAGCTGCGCCGCGGGAGGAGGTGAGGCTCGGGCACGCACCCGAACCGCGCTGCGCCCGCTCCGCCCGGGCCTCAGGGTTGGGCGATGGCTTCTCTGTGGCGATGAGCCAGCCCGCCTAGGCGACACCAGAGGCGGCCCTCGGCGTGCGCGGAGGACGGAGCTGACCGCCCCCACCGGGTAGGTTTTCCCTGCGTGCAATCTGCCCAGCCCCTCTGGCATCGCGGCCGGAGCGTGGGGACGAGGATTACCCGGGCCGCCGCTGGCGCGGGGAGAGCTGCGGCGGGTGCTGGCGCAGCTCCGGAGGGCCTGCGCCCCCGGCCGTGCGTTCTGGGCAGGCGAGCTTCGCTGCGGCCCAGCCCCGGACGCCGGCCGCTTCCTGCCGGAGGACCGCGGGGACCCCAGAGAGGTGTCCCCCGCGCGGCCGGGGCGGGTGTCAGGGCAGGGATGAATGAGTGTCGCGGCGAGGGCGTCTCTCCACCCTTCGCCCGCTTCGGCAGCTCGGCGAGGCCGACAGGAAGGCGCGAGCCAGGCGCGTGCGAGCCCAGGTAAGACCCTGCTCCTGGCCAGCCTGGCCGGGCCTCACAGCCAAAGGGCACATCGTCTAATGGCCGCCGGCACGCGGCGAGGGTCCCTCGCGCGTCCGCCCCTCGGGCCAGCCGGGCTCGCCAAAGCGCTGCCGCGGCGTGGGGTTTCTGCGCGCGACCTCGCAGCCCGGGGACCGAGGAAGGGCGACCCGGCAGAGGAAGGCGTCCCTCCCAGCTCCCGGAAAGACCAGACGAAGGGAGCCAGCGCAGCGATCGTAACCGTTAGCCTCTACCTACGGGTGGGGAAACTGAGGCCCGAGAGCGGCGGGGACTGCCCAAGGTCAGCAGCAGACGCTAGATCCGGGACTGTGGTCTTCCGCTCCCATTCTCTCTCCGCGAGGAGTGGAGAGGACCACCCACCCCCGCTAGTCACATCCTCCTCCTGGCCTCTGGGCGCGGGCGTTGCCGGTGCCGCACTGCGCCCGAAGTGCCCAGGGGCTAGAACTCCTGCTGGGTGGGTGTGACCCTGGCACCCCCTGCTGGTCCCGTGCTGTCCCCGGGAGAAGCGCAGAGCGGCTCCAATGATGATCTCACTATGCGGGCCATTAGCAAAACCTGCAGGTGTGTGTGCGTGTGCGCACGTGTATTTCCCCAGGAGCACTGAACCTGGTAAGGGGGATAGCTTTTTTTAGGGGTGCAATTCTAGAGTGCACTGTACCAGGTACTTTGGGAGGTGACAAGAGAAAACTACGTGTGTCTAACACCTAACATTATTAAGATTATTAGAATTTTTTAAAGGATTAGCGTATTACAAAGCATTCAGGAAACAAAAATGTAAAGGAGAAAATAAAGATAACTTAAAACTTCATCTAGATTGTTGAGTTTTTCTGGATATCGTCTTAAAGTTTTCTCTGCATACAAACATCTAAACCGATAAGGTGGACAAAAATAGTATCTTGTTTTAATTTGCACGTCTGGTTACCCAGGGGGAACTAATACCTTTTCCTCTGTGTACTGGCCTTTTGCATTTGCAGGGGTGAAGGATCTTAATTCTTTTGCCCCACCCCACCCCCCTTTTAAAAGTAATTTCTGTGCCCAACCTGGGGCTCGAACTCAGAACCGCGAGATCACTAGTTGCACATGTCACCGTCTGAACCAGCCAGGCGCCCCTCTTTTGCCCCCTTTTCAACTGGAGTATCTTTCTGTTCCTGATTTTTAAGCACTCTTTATATATTAAGCATTAAAGAAGTAATTCTGTCGTTTATGTTGCATAGTCTTTCCCAATTTGCTTGATGGTTTTGTCAGTTTTTCATCTTTGACCATATACAAATTTAACTTTTTCATTTAGTCATGTATGTGTGTATATATATATATATATATATATTTTTTTTTTTTTTTTTTAATGGTTTCTGCTTTGCTTGTGGACCTTGCTGAGAAGAGGCTTTCCTTTAGGCCTTTCCTAAAATATGTAAATATTCTTCTGTATTTTCTTCAGGTACCTTTAAGCTTTTGTTTGAATATTTTAATGTGAAATTTATTCTAGCTTAAGTTGTAAAGTGGAGAGCTAATTTACTTTTCCTGAAGAGTTAGCCAGTTGCCACAAAGCTATTAAGTCCATTTTTCACCCCTGATTTAAATTGCTTCCGTTACGGTAGATTAAGTTATTACATGTTTGTATCTGTGGATTTTCTCATCTGTCTATTTATCAGCATATTTTGGTGCTGGTGCCATGTTATTTTAATTACTGAAGTTTTATAGTAGGTTTAAGATCTGGTCAGGCAGATTCTCTCTTACTACTCTGTAATATCATTTTCCTGGCTCTTAGAAAAATCAATTTTATTGAAGTATAGTTGACATGCCATGAAACACACCATTTAAGTTTATTTTGATGAATTTTATCAAATGTAACCACCATCGTAATAAAAAATTATGAAGCGCTACATAAAATTGATGTCATCATTGCCATGCTAACCTTTGATACATCCTCCCAATTTTTATATATGTGCCAGCAAAGTGAGGCCCTGAGTGTCATGTTCACCATCCCAATGCCCGGCACAAGACTCAGTATTTGTTGAATGAATGTTTAATAATTATCATAAAATTAGTACCTACTCTTTACAAAAGTGTTGAAAGGGGGCGCCTGGGTGGCTCAGTTGGGTAAGTGTCTGCCTTCTGCTTAGGACACGATCTCAAGGTCCCAGGACTGAGCCCCATGTCAGGCTTCCTGCTCAGCGGGGAGTCTCCTCCCTCTGCCCGTTCCCCTCCCCCGTTCATGCTTGTGTGCTCTCTCTCTCCTCTCTCTCTGAAATAAATAAAATCTTTTTTAAAAAAAGTGTTGGAAGCAAAACAGGAAGCTTCCATTCCTCCATACCTTCATCTTTCGTTCACTAAGTTATACTCCATATCAAAAACGGAATGACCATACTATGTACATTTTTCTACAATTGCATTGACATATCTTGCATTATTTTTCCCTTAGAGACTTAAAATCTCTCAGACTGTAACAAATTACCATAGATTGGGTGGTGTAAACAGCAAAACATTTCCTTCTGGGTGCTGAAAGTCTGAAATCAGGGTTGCAGCATAGCTGGGTTCCGCTGAGGGCCCTCTTCCTGGTGTATGGATGCTACCTTCTCACTCTATTCTCAGTGGCAGAGAGAGGAAGCCTGCTCTCTCCTGCCTCTTCTTTTAAGGGCACTAACCCAACATGAGAGTTCCACCGCCAAGACCTAATTACCTCCCAAAGACCCCATATCCAAATACCATGACATTGAGCATTAGCGTTTTAATACACGAATTTGGGGGGAGCACATTCAGTCCATAGCAGAGACGCAGCTAAGACTTTGCAAATGTTAGTTAGCTTTCTCTTCCTTTTTAATGGCTTCTTATCGCTTTGTATAATTACCTAAAAATATGTTTCCTGTTGCTGGGCATTTTTTTCCCCTGCAGTTCCTCCTTCCTTCTTCCTCTCCTCCCCTCCCCTGTCCCTCCTCCCCCTCTTTATCTTTCTCTTTCTTACTATTACAAACAAAACTGCCATGAACATTCCTTGTCCATCTTTGGTAGCAAGTGTTGGCATTTCTGTGGGATAGATTCCTAGAAAGAATTTCTATGTCAAGGGGGATGCACATATAAAATTTTTATAGATACTGGTTCAACTTTCCTTCCAAAGGTTGCACCAATTTATATCAAGTGCCCGTTTGTTGAACTGGGCCACTCCCTCTTAAAGTAAATTGAACGGACATTATGTTAAAAGAGGATATGTTAAAAGAGGATCTCTATCCTGGGGAAATGCTATGTTTCTCCACTTACTAAAACTTTTAAAATATCTTTCAGGAGAATTTTATAGTATGTGTGTATATTCTGCATATTCAAAAAATTTATTCCTAGGTTTTTTACCCCATTCTCACAGGGATCTTTTATCCCATTAATTAATTGGGTTATTGTCTGATTAGGTGAAGCAGTTTATGTGTGTGTGTGTAATACTAGATGTTATTTTAAAATGTTTTTACATTATTATTTTTACATATTAATATTTACATTTGCATTCTGAAACTCTGTTACCGTTTCTAATGATTTTTCAGCTGGTTTTCTTGGGTTTCCAATCTCTGCAGAGACAGTATTGCATATTGGTTGAGAACATGGCTTCTGGAGCCTGATTGCCTAGGTTCAAGTTTTCCCACCCACTTAGAAGCTTTGTTAACCTTTGGTACAACTTAATTCTGTCTTTAGCTTTTTCAGGTATAAAATGGGCTGAATAATAGTATTTCTCACAGGCTTCTTACGAGGATTGATGAGCTGCTTAGAACGTTGCCTAGCACATAATACGTGCTTAGCAGACATGTACAAATAAGTGGATCGCTGCACATTGTAAGGCCGTGCTCTTTGATACTTCCAATTTTATAGCTGAGGAATTGAGACCCACAAAGGTTAAATGACTTGACTATCAGCATTTATTTGCTTCACAAACATTGAGCCTCTCCTATGCACAGAGTACTGTGGTGAGTCTGCAAGGGATACCAAAGATAAATCAGACTGAATCCACTAACAAAGGATTTATAAGTCCAATTGGGGCATAAGTCAGAGGTCATGAATAAAGCCATGCAGGGCAGCAGGCATTGTGGACAAAATATAGGCTTTGGAATTTCTCCTCTGTTTTAATTTCCTGCTTTCAACTTGGTAGCATTTATTTTTTTCCTCTAAATGGAATTAGTTCCATTGCTATTCGAGAGTTGCTATTTTGGTTAAATGAAATAGATGTAAGAGTCTATTACAGAACTTGGATATGTAGTAGGAGCTTAACAAGTGGTAGCTATCCAAAGATACAGTCCAAAGTAGCAAGTGATAAATGTTCTGGGGGGGAAATTTATGTAAAGGGGCCAAGCGCTTGAGAAGCAAGAGTTTTTTTCTGGTTGGGGCAGATGAGGGTTGGTTTTTAAGAGATCCCTTTGGAGCTGATTCTTGATGGTTAAGTAGCCTGTGTGAGGTGAAGAAATAAGACTGGAGGGATAGTTGAAACTGGATTGTGAAGAATCTTGGCGAAGAATGTGGACTTCGTTCTATAGTCGTCGGGGAATCATGAACAGTCCCACAGAAAAGAGCGCCATGTTCAGATTTGTGCTTCGTATGTTCAGATGGATGCTGATAATGTCAGACATTACCATCATTTGCGGTGTCTTCTCTCTGACAAATGGCTTTTATAGCCATTGTCTCACTTTATCCTCACAGTGCCTCCAAAAATGAGGTGTTTTTCATTTTCCTATTTGACAGAGGCAGAATAGTCTCAGATAAATGATTTCTTTATAGATGGACCCAGCGAGTGAATGTTGGGACCAGACCTGGACTGAGATCTTTTGGCTTCCAATCCATTGCTCCTTCTAGAAGTCGGAGGCCTAGTTAGGAACCTGTTGCCGTCAGCTGGCCTGGAGGGGATGAGGAGTAACAAGGGTGAGGCAGTGCAGAAGGGCATGGCTGTGGGAGGAGGGGAGGGGAGGGGAGGGGAGGGGAGGGGAGGGGAGGGGAGGGGAGGAGAGGGGCATCAAAGAGGCCATACAGGTGGCATTGCTAGGATTTGGGAAGTGACTGGATAGGGATGAGTAGTCAGAGCATACTGGTCTTTTGGACCCAAGGTTCCTGGGTGAGTGGCGGTGCCATTCACGCAGGAGAGCAGACTTCTTGACTGCTTATCTCTGGACACTCAGCCTTGTGTACTGTCTCACATACCTCTCTGACCCCTTCAGCTTAATTTTTATTTTTTTAAAAGATTTATTTCTTTTAGAGAGAGAGTGCAGGGGGAGAGGGAGAGAGAGAGAGAATCTCCGGCAGATTCCCTGCTGAGCACAGAGCCCGATGCATGGGTCGATCCCATGACCCTGAGATCATGACCCGAGCAGAAATCAAGAGTCGGCCACTTAACCAACTGAGCCACCCAGGTGCCCCCAGCTTAATTTTTAGAAGCTGCAGTAAAATGTAACTGCCATTGTCGCTCCGTTTATTCATTCTAGTCCTATTTCACGTTCATTTCTTGGTGTCTAGTGTCTTTTACTGTCTTTTCTGAGCCCTCCATACAAGACACAGTAACAGACATAATCCAGTTTACAAAATGGTTCTGTTTCAAAGTACACCAGTAAGGCACAGATAACAACTCAGTAATCATTACACAGTAGAATCGGGGCTGTAACGGTGTCATTGTTTCCAGGCCACCTCACAGATTCCAGTCAGTCCCCAGCATCCCTGGATGTGGTCCTGAGCTGGTGATGCCATGGGTGACTATGGAATTCTGGAAAAAGAGTGATAATGCACACATGGGCCTACTTCTATTCCATCCCCATATTGGGCTGGAAGTAGAGACCTCCTTCCTTCCAGTTACCAATGCAAAATCCTGTTTTCAGGTAAGTTATCTTAAAACCAAACCAGTGAAGTGAAATAAATTATAGGAGGCCTTGAACACCACACCCCACTGTGCAGCAATTGGCTAAATCCTTTAAGAAGATGTTTTCAAAAGCACATAAGAACATAGTCTTGAATGCCTACCTAACTCCAAGTGGCTGGATTTTAGGCAAACCAGTCATCTGATCATTGAAGGATCTGATCCCACCTCCCATGGCCCAAGATGGATGTACTAGATTGCATTATTGTTCAAGATATTTTCGGCCTCTCCCTGGAGAGACATATATTTCCCTGATCATTGGCTTCAGGCTTGGCCATATGTCTTCTGGTACCCCTTCTTGCAGGAAAATTACATAACTCTGTTCTCTTGAACTTAAGGGTTGTTATGTAACTCGCTCTGGTCAGTGAAGGTAGGTGGACGTGATGTGTGTCGTTTTCGAGCTGTGGCTTTGAGAGCCAGCTTGTGATCCACTATCCGTCTCTTTCTCCTCTGCCACAAAACCAGCGATGTCTAGAAAAGAGGCAGTTCATCTACCTGGGTCCTGGAGTGCGAATGACAGGTTGCAGAGTCTTCACTGATCCATAACGGACGAGTAACATGAGCAAGAATTAAACCTCTTTTCCTATAAACCCCTGAGATTTAGAAGTCATTACTCTACTCTGTCCTGACTCATACCGTGTATAGTGATAGGGGGCCAGATGCCTTGTGAGCATTTTAGAAAAATGTCCCAGACTCTCAGCAGATTGCTAGAGCCTTTCTTTTTTTTTCCTGAGAGCTTAGAAATTGGCCTCCTGCTTTTGCTTTCCATTGAACCTTCATTTTCCCCTTCCTCTGCTCTGCAGGAGGAGTAAAAATCCCTGCCCCACTGCTTTGGCTAGTGCATGGTGAGTGGACTCAATCTATGGCCTGCTTAAGTGAGGCCATACATGTACCTTTTGTGTTATGACTCTTGTGCACCTGCCGTCCACCAAAGGAGCATGCCCAGATGTCTGTTCCTTCTGCAACCTGACCTGGAACAAGAGGTACATGGAACAACCTGATTCTGACCCTCAGTCCGGAGCTGAACCCAGCTGAACCACAGCTATCCACAGACCCATGAGCAAGAAATGCATGTCGTTATCATAAGCGCTGAAGGTCTGGGCTGCTCATCACCCCAGCAAAAGCTTATCTGTGTAGGTAGGGACCACGTGTCCTCTGAACTGAATCCCAGTCCTTCCCTGATGATCAAGAGAACAGCAGTCTCACACCATATTTTTAAAGCAGGTTATTTCTGAGAGGTTAATGATTTTATTGCCCCCATGAGGAAATTGCCTGGCATTAAAGGTTCCCTTGATGTCGGCACCAGGTGCTCCTGATCCTGACCCACCTGCCAGAGGGGAGAGAGAATCAGGAGCCTGGGGTATCAAGGGACAGGATAATAGGGCCTGAGGGCAGTAGCACAGGGGGGCTTGGAGAGGACTGACATCTTTACTTCTCCTGCCCCATACAAATAACGAAATCAAAGGAAGATCATCGTGCTTGCTTGATGAACAGCTTCAAGAAAGTCTTCTCCCTTTGTATCCACCTGAAACATACAAGCCTCTTTTGTGCAGCAAATTTGAAACCAGCCCTGCACGCACACCAGGCCCCTTATTAGCAAGATCCTAGAAAATAAAGCAGAAATCCACGGCTCTGGGAATACTGGGTGCTTTTAGGGCCTCTCCAGTCATACCTGGATCTAAGAGTGTGCCCTTTGAATATATTATCCCCCTTTTGCTACACAAATGGTAGCATGCTAGACATACTTTTCTAGGTCTGTCTTTTTTTTTTTTTAATCTAGGTCTTCTTTCACTGAAAATATATCTTAAAATTTTTCTATATCTGTATATGAAGATTTTGCTTTCTTGAACTTTTTTTTTTTTTTGGTGAGAACACGTTAAGTTCTCCTCTCAGCAAATCTCAGTATTGTATCTTAGCAAGCACAGTATTATCAGCTGTAGTCGCCAAGTTATGCATTAGAGCCTCGGACCTTATTCATCTTACAACTAAAAGTTTATACTCGGACCAGCCTTACCCACAGCCCTCCCCTCAGCACTGGTAACCAACTGTCTGTTCTGCTTCTATGAATTTGACTTTTTTTTAGATTCCACATACAGATGATATCATGCAGTTTTTGTCTTTCTCTGTCTTATTTCACTTAGCATAATGCCCTCTGGATTCATCCATGTTGTCACAAATGGCAGGATATCCTTTTTTTTTTTTTTTAAGGCTGAATAATATTCCATTGCATAGATACACCAAATATTTTTTATCCATTCATCCATCCATCAGGGGACATTTGGGTTGTTTCCATATCTTGGCTATTGTGAATAATGCTGCAATGCTGCATACCTCTTCGAGAGAGTGATTTTGTTTCCTTTGGATATATACCCAGATGGGGGATTGCTGGATCATTTGGCAGTTGTGTTTTTAATTTCTTGAGGAACCTCCATACTGTTTTCCCTCCGTACCTCCATAGTGTCTCTACCAGGTTATGTTTCAGCCAACAGTTTACAAGTATTTCCTTTTTCCACATCTGTGCTAGTACTTCTTATCTCTTGCCTTGTTGATAATAGAAGTCTTTAGTAGGTGTGAGGTGATATTTTATTGTGGGTTTTGATTTGTGTTTCCGTGATGATTAGTGCTCCTGAGCACCTTTTCATGTACCTGTTGGCTGCTTATATGTCTTCTTTGGGAAAACATCTATTCAGGTCCTCCTATGCCTGTTTTTAAATAAGTGGGTTATTGTTATTATTGCTATTGTTATTATTATTATTATTGCTATTGAGTTGTATGAATTCTCTGTATATTTTGGATATGAACTCCTTGTCTAATATGTGGTTTACAAATATTTTCTTGCATTTTATAGGTTACCTTTTCATATTATTGATGGTGTCCTTTGCTGTGTGAAGCCCTTTAGCCTGATGTAGACCCACTTATTTATTTTTGTTTTTGTTGCCTGTGCTTTTGGTGTTAAATTAAAAAAAAAAATCATTGCCAAGACCAATGTCAAGAAGCTTACCTCCTATGTTTTCTAAATTGCCTTGGCTATTTGAGATCTTTTGTAGTTACATACTAATTTTAGGACTGTTTTTCCTTTCTTTGGAAAATGCCATTGGAATTTTAATAGAGATTCCATTGAATCTGTAGATCATTTGGGTAATATGGACATTTTAACAATATTAATTCTTCTAATCCACAACCACAGAATATCTTTCCATTTATTTGTGTGATTTTCAGTTCTTTCAACAATGTCTTACTGTTTTCAGTGTACAGATCTTTCACCTCCTTGATTAAATTTATTCCTAAGTATTTTATTATTTTTGATGCAATTGTAAGTGGGATTTTTTCTTAATTTCTCCATTAGTGTATAGATATGCAACTGATTTTTGTGTGTTGATCTCATATCCTGCAACTTTACTGAATTCGTCTATCGGTTCTCAGTTTTTTGAGTCATATACCATTGGCGATTAGAGCCAGGTAATCCAGGGACCCATCCCTCAGGTGTTGCTGCAAAAGCTGGGGCACCAGGCCTGTGTATAAGCTCCTTCCAGAGAGATGCTGGCGATCTGGTTTTATCATTGGAGTGAGCCTGTGGGAGAAGGTGGGAGAAGTGCCTATCGGTTCCCTCGGGTTCTGGGGAGAATTTCAGCCAGCTCCTAGATACGTGCTAAGTTAGAAGCTGGACCCTCTGGCAGGAACTTGTAAAGTATGCCCTCAAAACCCTTCCAGGGAACAACTAGGGATGGTCACTTTTGCCTGCTCCCAGAGTGCTGAGCCCTGGAGGGGATGGAGGTGGCAAGTGCCCATGTACCTGCAAAGAACTGCTTCTTTGTTCGCTATGGTCCAGTTGGTCTCACGGATGCAAGCCCCATTGGCACTCAGAGCTAGATGTTTCGGGAGCCCATCCTTCAGGTGGGAGTCTTAAAATTTGGAGTGCTAGGTGTGTGGTCCAAACCCTTTACTCCTCATGAAGAAACTGGGAATGGGGAGTTCCCTCCTGGTTATAGGGCACTGTATTGGGGTGGGTTTATGGCTGGAGTGTGTCTCAGCCTCTCTTTCCTACCTAGCCTCTCTTTCCTACCTGTTTCAACGTGGGTATTATCTCATTTCCCCTATGTGTAGGGGTTCCTCAGCTAGTTTCTGGATTTCTCTCGGGGAATTTCTCTTGGTGTAGCCGTACATTTAATGCGTCCACGGGAGGAGAGAAGTTCAGGAGCCTCCTGCGTTGCCATCTTGGTCTCTTCCAAGTTTGCTTGCTTTTAATGGGTACTTTGTATTCCATTCTTCGGATGTATCATAATTTCTTTGACTCACTCTCAGTTGATGAGCCCTTGCAGTATTTTGCTATTACAGATGATGCTGCCAGTCATTTCTCACACGAGACTATATATCTAGGAAGGAATGTTAGAAATGGAATTGCCGCATCGTTAGTGGTTTTTTTTTTAATAATCCCAAATTAATTCTACAGAGGTTATTCTGAGTTATAGTCCCATTAGCAAAATATGTGAGTGCCAGTTTGGGAGGCCCTACTTTGCATGGGCCAGGAAGAGTGGATTAAAGGATGAGAAAAAGCTATCTACGTGAAGAAGCAGGGAAGGTGGGGGAATAAAATGCTCCAGAGTGTGGGAGTTGTGTGAGCAAAGGCCAGGAGTCAGGTAAGAGTGTAGCATACTCAGTGTTCTGAAAGATGCGTGTGTCTAGAACTACCGTGCGAATTGGTGCCATGTGGCTATTGATTACTTGAAATGTGACCCGTCTGAATTGAGATATACTGTACACGTAAAATATACACTGGATTTCAAAGACTTAATATAAAAAAAATACCTCATTAATAATTCATATTGGTTTCATGTTGAAATAATAGTTCTGATGTATTTAAAATATATTATTAAAATTAATTTCATCTTTTTCTTTTTACTTTTTGACTGTGGCTGCTAGAAAAATTTAAATACCTATGTGGCTCTTGCCTCGTATTTCTACTGCAGAGTGCTAGTCTAGAACAGGGATTGGTGAACTATGGGCTGCTGGCCAGATTTGGCTTGCAGCTTGTTTTTATGTGGCTAGAGCACTAAAAATAGTTTATATATTTTTAAAGAGTTTTACAAAAGAAAAAGTCTAGGAAGAATATGCAAAAGAAACAGTATGTGGCCCACAAAATGTAAAATATTTACTGTCCAGCCCTTTACAGAAAAATATTGCCAATGTCTAATTTTGAGTAACTTGAGGAAGGGCCCATAGAAAAAGATGGCCGGGAAGGACACGGTCTGGATCATAAAGGGTCTAGTGGGCCATGACAAGAAATGTGGATTTTATTAACAGAGCAATGGGAAGCTGAAGAAGGACTTTAAGCAGGAGAGTGATATGATCAGATTTATGTTTTTAAATGATGACTGCGCGCACACACACGTACACACACTCACACACAGAGTCCTTAAACACCCCACCCCTGGGGCTGATCTGGACTAAAGAGCGTCACATTCTTGCTTTACCAGAAACTGTCACCAGAAGAGCGTGTTGAAGGAGTGTGGATGGGGATTTTACACCCAACACAGAGCTCTGCACTGTCATCGTCACATTGTCATGTTTGTGCTCCCCAGGTGCTGGCATTCTCCAAGCTGCATGCCTTATCTTGTTGACTGTATTTTGTTCCTGCTTCTAAGTGGGTGCGGCTCTCTTGGGTGAGAGCAAGCGTCGGGAGAACAGGGTGAGCAGGAAGCCACCTGACCGACTCCATTCCTTACCAGGAGTGTAAGCTCCACCCAGTGTCAGTCCTTGGCTTCTACTGGCAGTGATGCCCATCCACGTGATTTGTCAGCTCCAGTGGCCTGAGCAGCTCGCAGGGAGAAGCATCCCGTCTCCCGTACTCTGAACGTTCACAAATCAGCAGGCCTGGGCTTGCCTGCCTTCAAACCTCTCCCTGCTATTTCCCTCTTCAAGTACTACCCCGATCTCTTACTGGTACTGGGGTAGTCTGGCTCACGTCTGGGTCCCACAGTACAATAATGTGCTTCTGATGCTAAAATGAGACTTTGTTGAATTACCATGTCATCACCCTATAGAGAGAGGTGTGGTATTGTACTCAGTTCCAGGGGGCTGGGTAGCCTACTGCTGTAATAAGTCCAAAAATCGTCAGTGACTAGACACAGTGATTGACGTATTACTTCCCACACAGCCAACTCTAGACTGGGAGGCTTCTGGGAGGGGAGCAGTGGGAAGGACCTCTCTTCTGTGCAGTCATTCAAGACCTCAGGCTCCTGCCCGCTGCTGGCCCCACCCTCCTCCAGAGCCCCTCAGTTGGTGACTGGAGAGTGAGAAATTCGGGAAGGCACATCTGCTCTCAACCGCCTTGGCCCAGGAGTCACACCTGACGCTTTGCTTGTATTTTCCTGGCAAGCCCTAGTCACCAGACCCCACCTGGAAGAAGATGGGCTAGGGAATATGGTCTTTCTGTGTGCCCAAGAAGGGGAGGACACGGAAATGACAGCCCGGAACGCTGCACCACAACCTCATA
Organism: Ursus americanus; assembly: GCF_024610735.1. NCBI lineage: Eukaryota > Metazoa > Chordata > Mammalia > Carnivora > Ursidae > Ursus > Ursus americanus. The sequence continues at coordinate 29,230,665 of NC_142144.1, forward strand.
CGGTCCCTGGGCGGCCCTTCCTTCAAGATAACTCACAAGCTAGGCCTTTTCTTCCAAATGTGTACACACTTTGTTATGCTTCTGACATAAGAGGTTTAGGGTTACCTTCTGTTCTTTAGACACCGCTTAGTTTTGCATTGACATTACTGGTGTTATACCGGCTTTGTCGTTTTAATTCTGTTTCTCGGTATGAGTCTGTTTTCTCTCCGATCATTAGGCCTACTTACTCCCAAGGTATTACTTGAGTTTGTATGTATGAATATATATTTTTAAAAAAGATTGTCTTTGTTTATTAGAGAAAGAGAGAGAGAGCATGTGCATGAGTGGGGGGAGGGACAGAGGGAGAGGGTGAGAGAATTTCAGACAGACCCTGAGTTGAGCACGGAGCCCAACCCTGGTTCGATCCCATGACCCCGAGACCACGACCTGAGCTGACACCAAGAGTCAGATGCTAAACCAGCTGGGCTACCCAGGTGCCCCCATATGGATACATTTTTAAAAGTTTTATTTAAGTAATCTCTACACCCAACATGGGGCTCCAAGTCAGGACCCTGAGACCAAGAGTCCCAGGTTCTTCCGACTGAGCCAACCAGGCGCCCCACAGCTGTGGAGACGTGACTTTCCACCCGCTGAGGGGCTGAGTTGGGAGTCACACGTGTGCCTGACCTCCTGCCTGTGCTCTGAGCCGTCACGTCATACAACATCCTTTCTGGATCTCTTGTCTGTCCCTCCCTCCCTCATTGCAAAGCTGCTCATGGACTTTTCTTCAGATATTTCCTCCCCTCCCAAGTCTGCGGCCCTGGAGTTCGCTTGCATATGGGAGACACTGGTTCCTATGGTAGCGCTATAAAAAATAAAACGGGAGAACAATCAGGATTAAACTAGATGCAGTTTTAAGGATAGTTGCATGAGATTAGAGAAATAAGAATGTACGATCTTGACAAAGACGTCTCAGAGAATCCTAAAGAGTCCTTTTCTTGTTTGGGATGTGCAGAAAAGACAGTTTTCAAGAACTGCTATGCATAATCAGTCAACCAGTACTTACTACGCATTTACTTTGGAATTTACTTTCAACGTGTATTTCCTTTGTGTCAAGTCTTGCTTTTTCGTCTGTTTTAAGAACGCAGGTCTATGTAGCTGCTGTGTTGAAATAAGGATCTTACTAGCCTACCTGGTGACTTTCTGGCACATTGGAAACCCAACTAAGCGTCTGTGGGTGTGGCAACTTGGTGGCATACACCAAGATTTCCTTACTCATAGAAATAATGAAAGAATCCCGGAGATCATTAACTGACACAACCAAAGAAGAGCGTCCTGGAGAAAATACTTGGAAGTCTCTAGTAGCTACCACCTAGAATTAGAATTTCTGGGTTGATATGTGCTGCGTTCTATCCCTGGGTTTTTTGGGTTTTTGTGTTTTTTTTTAAAGCCTCTTACCATTCTGTGCTTGTCTCCCTCTAGGTTTGACTTGTGCTGATTCGGGCCTGCATTCCAGGATGGTTTGTTCTTGGGACCAGACCTGACCAGAAGTTGACCTCATGAGCACAACAGCCCCTCCTGCTGCCATGCTTCTCCGGAGGCTGCGGCGGCTCTCCTGGGGCAGCACGGCTGTCCAACTCTTGATCTTAACAGTGGTGACGTTCGGCTTGCTGGCCCCCCTCGCCTGTCACCGCCTCCTGCACTCTTATTTCTATCTGCGCCATTGGCACCTAAACCAAATGAGTCAGGAGTTCCTGCAGCAAAGTTTGAAAGAGGGTGAAGCTGCCCTCCACTACTTTGAGGAGCTGCCGTCTGCCAATGGCTCGGTGCCCATCGTCTGGCAGGCCACCCCCCGGCCCTGGCTGGTCATCACCATCATCACTGTCGACAGGCAACCCGGCTTCCACTATGTCTTGCAGGTGGTGTCCCAGTTTCACCGGCTTCTTCAGCAGTGCGGCCCCCAGTGCGAGGGGCACCAACTCTTCCTGTGCAATGTGGAACGTAGCGTGAGCCATTTCGACGCCAAGCTGCTGTCTAAGTACGTCCCTGTGGCCAACCGCTACGAGGGCACTGAGGATGATTATGGGGATGACCCCTCGACCAACTCGTTTGAGAAGGAGAAGCAGGACTATGTCTATTGCCTGGAGTCCTCCCTGCAGACCTACAACCCAGACTATGTCCTAATGGTGGAAGATGACGCCGTTCCAGAAGAGCAGATCTTCCCAGTCTTGGAGCACCTTCTGCGGGCTCGCTTCTCCGAGCCTCACCTCAGAGATGCCCTTTACCTAAAGCTCTATCACCCTGAGAGGCTGCAGCACTACATCAACCCAGAGCCCATGCGGATCCTGGAGTGGGTCGGCGTGGGCATGCTGCTGGGGCCCTTGCTAACCTGGATATACATGCGGTTCGCCAGCCGTCCGGGGTTCAGCTGGCCCGTCATGCTCTTCTTCTCCCTGTATAGCATGGGTCTGGTGGAACTGGTGGGCCGGCACTATTTCCTGGAACTGCGGCGGCTGAGTCCTTCCCTGTACAGCGTGGTCCCTGCCTCTCAGTGTTGCACCCCCGCCATGCTCTTCCCTGCCCCTGCGGCCCGCCGGACCCTCACCTACCTGTCTCAGGTGTACTGCCACAAGGGCTTCGGCAAGGACATGGCACTCTACTCACTGTTGAGGGCCAAGGGGGAGCGGGCCTACGTGGTGGAGCCCAACCTCGTGAAGCACATTGGGCTCTTCTCCAGCCTCCGGTACAACTTTCATCCCAGTCTGCTCTAGCGTGCCAAGAAATGCCTTTCTGAACTTGGCCGCTTCTCGGTGATTCCAACATCGAGTTCTTTATTTGGACATGGTTGCTTGCAGTTATTTCATTGTCACATGTTGTTAGGGATCTAGGCACTGAGACTGCTGAGAACATACACGCCAGAGAACAACTCTGGCAGGAGCGGATGTTCGCCCTGAGGCGGGACCCCTCTCCCTCCACACAGCCACACTGCCTCATGCAGTCTGACCCGCCCACCCAGGGGGCATTTAAATGCCAGCTGTGTTCTGCACTCGTTGTCAGCTCTGCTTTGTGATAGAGCTTGTGACTGCCAAAAATACTGTGCACAAAGATATGGCCGTTTTAGGATTGTAAGGGTAGAATTTGGTGAAAGGTGAGATCCTTTTGAATTGATTTCTCTCTCACGGGGCATGAGAATGGATGTATGCCTAGAATATATGTCCAAAGACACAGGACCGTATTGACAGGTTCCACTTGTTTCTTTGACCTGGTGTAGTAAAAGCTGGTAAAAGTCGTTGCAGTGCCTGGCGACTTGGAGACAGGTGATCTTGCTTCTGTTACGTGGTGTTTCTTTTCCATGCATCTGTAGTGTACTGATGGTCGGTGTTGTTAGTGAGAACTTTAAGGCACAGCAAGATCTGGAAGCGCCTTCTGGATCATCAAGGTCAGATTGCTTATGTTCAGTAGTGATTTCATACTGAATATTTCCATCATAGTCTGATTCTTTGAAAATTGGACATTGCAGACTGATGTCAACCAGGTGAGCTCTTTAGTAATAGCATATCCTTTCCCCTAATTTTGCTGGCTAATCATTCACCCTCATTTTTTTTTTCCTTCTGGGTATCATGATGTTAGAAAAGCAAAAGTGTTGACTGTGAAGTCAGAAGGGCCTCAATTTTTATTTCAGATCTCTTGCATGTCCTAGTGATGTGCACTTGGGCAAGTCATGACCGCTCTGAGTCTCAGTTTCTTCACCTGTAAAATGGGGATGGCGATACCTACCTTTGAAAGTTGCCTTGAGGATTAAATGACAGAATGTATGTAAAACACCCAGCCAGTGCTTAGCCCATGGAAGGCACTTGGCAAATACTAGTTCTTTTCTCCCCTGTAATAAGCATGTAACACTCAAGTGTATCTTGGATAAAGATACTAGTGGTACTGCTTCATGTGTGCAGTAGGGCATCGAGCTCCCACCCGGGGAGTAGCCATTCTGGACCAAACTGCAAGAATAAAGGCTAACTTGTCCTTGTGATCTGTGAAGGAGATGTAGCTCCGCTTTCACCTGGCGCCACCTCCAACCAAGCCAAAAATAATGGTTTGTTCAAACCGGAAATGATCGAGCTTATTGCAAGATGAGCATCTGAAAACTATTCTCCTCCAAAGTTACCCTTAACTGTTCTTTGACGATATTTATCAAACCAGAGGTCAGGTCCTCTCGTGAAGATGGATGTCTACATCGGAGTTCAAGTGTTGAAGGTTGTTTCAGCCCCGTGTCTTCGTTTGCTTTTTAAATTTCCAGTGAGCTTCCTTCTGGAGATCCCCCTTGAGAGCACTGAGACAGTAGCTCATGGCACACGGAGTTCCACACCATGCTTTGCAGATGGACAAACTGAGGCCAGGGGAAGTGAAACAACATCCCCAGGTTTGCTTGGCGGGACAACGGCAGAGCCGAGGTGGGAACGTGGCTCCTCTGACTTCCAGCTCTTGTACTTTTTCCTTAACTACATTCATTTTCTAAATATCTGTGTAGTCAAAGTCTCTTTTGTAGAATCTGATTGTAACCTGGACGGAACAATGTCTCTGTAAGCTCCTGTGGTAGAAACTCATTGTCCTGTTGGTCTTGGGGAACAAGCAGGTGTACGTGTGTGTCGTGTTGTTATCGTGAGACGTCATGTGTCGCACAGGAACGTCTGAAGTCAGTGGAGCTACTGGATGACTTGTTAGGATGTTCAGATTTTGCTGTTTGATTCATTCTGTCCCGGTCCATGGCTCATCCCATGTTCGGGAACAGAACCACCTGGCCTACAACTCATTCAAGTTTGTTGCATTAACGATGGGATCTCCTTGTGAATGTGTTTTGCCCACCAACAGGAGAGTCACATCTAAGCTAGTCAGGCAGAAGATAGGGAATCATTGCTGGTTTATATTTCTGCTCTTTCGGATTCAGTTGTCTACTGCATGCAGATATCCCTACCCTTGACTCCTTCATTCTGGATGGCTAAAGCCATCTTTGCCTTGTCTAATTTCTCTACCTGTCCACTAAGACACCTTCCCCCATAGATCTTAACTAGAGCCTGCCGTCTTTGGACATTTTCTGCAGATGCAGGCTCAGTTCTGCTATTTTATCCCCACCCTCTTCTAAATCTCTCTCCCTTTTGTCCCTCCCTGGAGTTCAGTTTTTGTATGCGGTCCTTGATTAGGACAGCTGACAGCTTTACGCCAAAGCTGAAGTCTCGTTTAATCCTAAGCCAGGGGGCTGGAGGAGAACTAAAGGCCTCTTTCTATTACAAGGGGCATAGGTCACCAGGAGGGTGAAGGTCTCTGACAGAACCTGCTCGCCTCACCCTTCAGGGGTTAATAATTGTCAGGCCTAAGGAGTTCCCTGTTGTGACTGGGTATATTTGCATAGCCATATCAGTTCAAATACAAGCACTTGTTCCACTGAGGTATCCTGAGAAGACTTTTGTCATTCTCTCTCATTTCTGTGGATGGATTTTTCTCACGTGAATAGTATCTAAACTACACACACACACACACACACACACACACACCATCTTGGAGTCCCAAGGTAGCTCTTCACAATTATGGGCCGTTTGCTTAAAAATCCAAAACTGACTTTGTTGTATTTCTTAAGTGGAAACATTTGAATTGTGCATATTCCTTTTTATTGCTGTTTGAAGAAAAAAGGGTAGAATACAACTGTGCGACTGGAGAATACAAATCAGATTAATATGATGATAGGATTAATCTAATTTACCTCGGACACACTCCTTATCTGGTTGAACTTATTTAATTGGTAACTTAATTTGGGTAGAGAGGCATTCTGATTGGAGTCGGTTACTGCGGGATTTTTACATACACTATGATACATTGTGAGTTACAGCAGTACACGATATGAAGTTGGCTAATTTTAAGTCACATGAACCACTTGGATATTTTTATCCCAACTACAGTGAATTTGCTGAGACATGCTCATTAACTGGCACGGGTTTTGTTTTTGTTTTTAGGTTGGATTTTATTTGGAAAACCTTTGGAGGCTGTGTCAAAGATGATTGAAAATGTAATTAAAAAGTACTTAATCTATTAGAACTGCAGTGGGAATGTGCTGTGGCTTCCAGCTCACTCCGGGACCTGGGTTGTAGCATTGTCATGAGTCATCACTCTTAAGAATGGGGATTTTGGTTTAGAACTTAACAGATTTTCGTGATCTTTTCCCTAACATCCTACACAGAAATGCGGATGAATGAACTGATTCAAAGGAGGCATCTCTATTAATAATTTGGGGTAAAAACAGATGGAAATCCAAAGCCAAATGATGAATTTATCCAAAGGAAGCAAAGAACAGATGGCCTCAGTGTAGGAGTGGGGTAGCTTTAAGATGTCCAAGAGATGGGAGAGGAAGACAAAGATGTAGAATGAAGCAGAGGATCTCAAATTTGTCACCTGTTCCTGTGTGTCCCAAACTCCGTATGTAATAAATTCTTCTTTTAAAAAAGATTTTATTTTTAAGTATTCTCTACACCCAACATGGGGCTCAAACTCACAACCCCGAGATGGAGAGTCGCATGCTCCACTGACTGAGCCAGCCAGGTGCCCCGTAATAAATTCTTCCTGTGTGCACCACTGTCATGAAATCTTTATAGGACCAGCCTATGGAGAATGCACAGGAACTAAATAATGAATAGTCAATGTTCTAGATAAATAATTCATTACTTTGCTAGGACCTGGCTTCCTACTGCATTTAGAATAAAATTCAACCCCCCTACATTAACCTCCAGGCCAGATGGGCTCTTGCCCCTGCAAATTGTCTGACTTCATGTCTTATTACCACTCCCTTCCTTGTTCTCCAGGCTCTAACCACACCAGCTTGCGTTTACTTGCTTAGACTTGCTCTACTGATTCTTACTGGGAGGCCTTTGCACGGCCATCCTCTCTATCTGGAACACTTCTCCTTTGGCTGATCCCTCCCAGTAGACTTTCCATTCTCTCTAAAGCAGCCTTCCACCTTCCCGACCCCCAGCCCCTATCTATCACTTACCCAGTTTGATTCTCTTCAAAGCTCTTGTCATGACCTGAAATTCCCTTATTATTTTGGGATATTTCCACCTCCTTCTCCCCACAAGATATAAACCTCCCAATATCTGGAATCTTCTTTTTCATTTATTGCTGTATGCCCAGATCCTGGAACAGTACCTGACACATAGTAGGAAATGAATGAATGAATGAATGAATGAATGAATGAATGAGGAAGGAAGGAAGGAAGGAAGGAAGGAAGGAAGGAAGGAAGGAAGGAAAGACAAGGATAGAAAGGGTAGAGGGTCAACAGTGGAACTGCCTATGGAGAAGAGGAATGCTAGTAGAAGAGAGAAGAGGCTAGGGAGGAAAATTTAGGAGAGAAAGAGTGGGGTTCAGGGAGTGAGAGGTGGTTAGGATGTACAATTCCGACCCAAGTGAAAAGCTTTTTACATGCATTCCAGGCAGAGGGAATGACAAGCATGAAAAGGAACTTTTTACACCACTGCACAGCTGCTTTTCTGGGTTGTTATGGTTTTATTTCTAGTGTGTGCATTGGGGGTTGTGTGTGTGTTGGGGGGGTCCTGTGTGTTACTGTCAGGTGAAGGCTACGATTTCCCCTTCAGACTGCTACTGCTGCATCTTCCTGGTGCTGCCAGTGGGAATCATCTAGACACGAACACCACACATGGTGGCTCCACGGCCTCTTCTAGGACTTTTAGGCCGAGAGGCTGGGAAGAGAGTGACAGAACAATCCTCGCACTGTACGGGTGAACTCAGGTTATAGGGGTGAGTGGCTCTGGGTGGTAGGAGTGGCCTTTGGCAAAACGTTATATGATTTAACACAAACCAAGAATAGAGATGTAAACCTTCCCGGAGACGAGATGTGAGGCACAGGCAACTCTTAGAGGATCATTTTTCTGGTGCATGACTTTTGGGTTCTTTTATGTTATGTTAGCTTGGCTTTGTTTAAATGGGAATTCTCTGCAAATGTTGAGTCCTCTGCAAAACTCACACACTGGCAACATTTTAGACAAAGAATGTATGCCACCCCAGTTTGGTTTTATCCAGAAAAAGATGTAAGCTCTGGCATTGCTGTGACCCCAAGACCTGGTTGCTTGTACAGTTGGTGACCCATACTTTATTTTATTTTTTTAAAGATGTTATTTATTTACTTGATAGAGAGAGAGCCCAAGCAGGGGGAGCAGTAGAGGGAGAAGCAGGCTCCCCGCTGAGTAGAAAGCCCAGCATGGGGCTCGATCCCAGGACCCGGGGATCGTGACCTGAGCCAAAGGCAGATGCTTAACAGACTAAGCCACCCAGGTGCCCCTAGGGACCCATACTTTAGAAACACTAGTCAGCTAGTCTGTGCAGATGTCTTTCTAGCACCATGTTTGGGCAATTCCTCTTGTCCTCCTCAACCATACTTTGCCAGCCCCAATATATCCAGAATCCACAGCCAGCTAGGGGTCGCCAAATGAAGGTTGGCTTCCATCTAGCTCCCCTGCAATGAAGTTTATGATAAAGGAGGCAGGGTTCTTGGAATCTACATGTGCAGTGCTCTCCTTTTGAACAAGAAGAGGAAAAATCATCTAAATTTTAAAAGTTATTTAAAAAAAAGAATGGTGTGTGTCTATCACATTCATAATCATAGTTCATGTATTATTCTGCAAGGAATTACATCAAGCAAAGTAATCATATGTAAATCTAAATATAGCATTTTATCTCCATCTTAATAAATGCCGAAACCACATTAGCAATATTCATTCAGATGACTCAAGTTGTTTTCTTATTTTAAAATGTTTTCCCAGTTTTACTGAGAAATAATCGACATATATCACTGTATAAGTTTAAGGCATACAGCATGCTGGTTTGATTTACATGTATTATGAAATGATTACCACGATAGGTTCAGCTAACATCCGTCTTGTCATATAGGCAAAATAAAAAGAAAAAACAAAAAAAAATTTTTTCCTTGTGATGATTTTCTTATTCAATTTCACTGAACTATTAGCTGAAAGGCCCTACTCTGCAGAAACACACTCCCATTTTTGAAACAGAAAAAGCTTCGAAGAGATTAGAATCACATTATCTTTCATTTTACCAGTTAACACCAGAGGAAGAAAAATGTTTTAGCCAAATTAACCCCTACAATCACACGTAAACATGAATCCTCACACTAAGGCAGAGACACACATTAAAATTCTGAATTCCATCTCAATCATCAGGAAGGTGTGTTGCAAATTTTGCAGCTTGGTTTCAGTACCTGAGATGGTTGTAGCATAAGGATGCATTTAGCTGCAGATAACAGAAGGTAGTCCCCCAGGGCCTCAAGTAATAATGATGTTTGATTTTATCACCTAAAAAGCAGTCTGGAGAAGGCAGGCTCAGTAGTGCAATGGACCCGGATTCTGTCTCTCCTTCTTGTCTGCCATCTTTTGCTCACGGCTACTGCAGCTTCAAATATTAAGTCCTCCCAGGGCTACATTCAAAGATGGAAGAGACTGAGGTAAAAAACAACAACAACAGAAAACAACAACAACAACTTTCTCCTTGTGAAGTTCTGTGTTTCTTTTCCAGGAAGAACAATTTCAGGAAGTCTCCCTGAGACATCTCCGTTTGTTTCAATGGCCGGATATGGGCCAGGCCCTTTCTTTGACCAGTCCCAGGCAAAGCGAAATGGGATAAACCCAATCCCAAAGCTCTCCATTTTAGCTTGGGTTGGGGCTTATTTTTCTTGACCTCAAGTGCTCTCTACCTATCACCCAAACAGAATGGGGCTTTTGTTAGCCAGAAAGATGGGTGTGGATAGCTTATGGGCAAAATGTGCACAGTGACTGCCCCGTTTCTGGAGGAAGTGGTCAAGACTTTTAATATTTTTCCTGCTCTCGGTGCTTCATCTGATATTTAGAAATTGAAGCAACATGGAGATTTATTAGAGTTATGTCATAGAAGCCTTTAAAAAAGATACTGCTACAAGATTGTTTTGGAGTGTCAAATGCTGTGAGAAGCTTAACTTGTCAGGTTCCTAGAGGCCCATAAGACTTCATTTTCTTCCCAATATGATAGGGCATCTATCTGAGCTGCTGAACAGGGAACATCATGGAAACAATAAGATCATTGTTTCTTTTCTTTTTTTTTTTTTTTTAAGATTTTATTTATTTATTCGACAGAGATAGAGACAGCCAGCAAGAGAGGGAACACAAGCAGGGGGAGTGGGAGAGGAAGAAGCAGGCTCATAGCGGAGGAGCCTGATGTGGGGCTCGATCCCATCATGCCAGGGTCACACCCTGAGCCGAAGGCAGACGCTCAACTGCTGTGCCACCCAGGCGCCCCAAGATCATTGTTTCTAGTTTCAAGGAAGTATAGATATTCAAACTCAAATTGGACAAGTGGATTGACCAGTTGACAACTGAAGATTGTGCTTTCGACTTATTGTTCAACTGTTCTGAGTTACTGATTTGGGGCACACCAAGACCTTTTTATTTTTTTACAAATTCACAATCTTAGAAAGTGGTCACATGAATGTTGATGTATAGTATGAACTGTGCTGTAAATTTCTTGAAACAGGCAAATCTTACTATGTCTACATTAGAAAGTATTTTCCTGTCTGTATTCAGCTTCATGAGAAAACTATGAAATTGAAATCATGTTTCAATTGAAATCATTGAAATTATGTTCACCAAGAAAACTCGGCATCCCTGGAAGTTTAGAGGTAGGTCTGACATGAACTCTAAGGAGATCCTGAAATTTCTAGAAATTTCTTGAGAAATGTTTGGCAGTTCATTCTTTAAAGAAAGGAGTAAAGAGGAAGATAAGAACCACAATCAGTTCTAGAATTGCAAGCTCTCCCCAACAAAAGATATCCCCTCAACTCAGTCAATTAATACTAGAGACACCTAGGCTCACCAGCCTGTGAATACAAATGAAGTCAGGTTAACATTAAAAAAGGCAGTTTCCTTTGTTGACACAGTCTTCCCCACCCCCTAAAATCCTCACTCGAATATTTCTTGAGAACCTCCAACAAGGTACCTTACATGTATGTGTCACATAGCAATTTGCTAGCCACAATGATCACGCAGCATCTATTTTGTCTTTCCTCTCCCATTCTGGCCTCACACTGCCTGCAAAGTAACTCTAAAGGGCCTCTCTCTTTCCCCTGCTACGGTAGTCTGTGCCACGGTTACTATTTTTCAATGCTTACCGACTTATCAGTCCTGGAGGCTAAGTCAGACTTTGAAGTACAAAGGCTAATGTCTCAGCGACCAAGGTTTATTTCTCACTGCCGTAAAATCTAATAAAGATCTGGGCCACCCTGTAGGACAACTATTTTCCACGTAGCAACTCAACAATTAGGGCTGCGAAAGGTTTCACAGTCCTGTAGCTGCCCCATCAGGAGCAGGTAAAACTCCCTGGTCAACCAAGCAGGCTTAAAGAAAGATAAAGAAAAGGCTTACTGGTTTCTCAGCAGCTCTTTGTGTCAGACTGCAAATGGCCAGCGCCGTGGCCTCATGGACCTGCAAGAGGACTAAAAAGTGCAGAGAGGTCCTCCGTCTATAGGAAAGAGGAGAAGAACAGTAGTGAAACAATATTTGGTGGATAGTAGTAATACCGACTTTATAGGTCAGTGCTGGGTTCTGGGAAAAAGTGGAAACAACGACCCTCTCTCTGTTTTTTTGGTGTTTTTTTTTTTTTTAATGTAAGATTTTATTTATTTATGTGTTTATTTAGAGAGAGAGAGAGAGAGCAAGCAGGGGGAGGAGCAGAGGGAAAGGGAGAGAGAATCTCCAGCAGACTCCCCACTGAGCACAGAGCCCAACGCGGCGCTCAACAGCACCCTGAGATCACAACCCAAGCCGAAATCAAGAGGTGGGCGTTTAACCGACTGAGCCACTCAGGCACCCCTCTTTCTCCAGTTCTGTGCTGTGTTTTGTCACTTGATCCTCAAATCGGTACTGCTTACGTCCAGAGTCCCAGAAACTTTCTCATGTAAGCTCCATTGTCAGAGTTTTTTCTTTGTTAGGAGTTCCTTTCTTTCCGTTTTTTTTTTTTTTTTTAAGATTTTATGTATTTATCTGAGAGAGAGCGAGAGAGCACAAGCAGGGGGAGCGGCAGGCAGAGGGAGAGGGAGAAGCAGTCTCCCCACTGAGCTGGGAGCCCCGTGCAGGGCTCGATCCCAGGACCCTGAGATCATGACCTGAGCCGAAGGCAGGTGTTTAACTGACTGAGTCACGCAGGTGCCCCTGGGGTTTCAACATAGTCCAAGAATGGGGCACAATGCTGTGTCATCTCTCTCTCTCTCTTGTTCTTTTTCATGACAAATCGACATACACCCCTTTGTTTCTAATTCTCCTTCAGACAATGTCTGACTTGTTCACGGCTATAACATAAAGTCACGGCCTTGTACCTGGAACTCAGAAGTGTGTTAATGAGTGGATGGCTGGAGGGATGGAAAGAGTGGGTGGATCGGTGACTGATCGTTTCCTCTCTCCCCAGAGAGGAAAGGAAGCTTAAAGGGGGCCTGTTACCACTTTCTATTTACCTTCAGAATCTCTGGCCCTTTGAACCTAGTTGCAGTCCTTCTATCTTGGACACCATTTTTGCCACTTTTTGGGGCTCTCTTTGAACTGGGACCTTGTTTAGCATTAACTATAGGAGTGTGAGTGTTTCAGTTCAGTGGCTGAAATCCAAGCAGACAACTTCAGGGATTTCTAATTAAGGAATGTGGACGTGGGAACAATAACCAAATAGAAAATGAAATACCTTTTTATTAACTGATAAGTAAGCACCCATTGTCTGCCAGTGCAGACAACTTGGTTATCCCGAATTAGATTATGCTGTTTAGGCCTGGAATCTAAGGAAGGCCTGCATGACTTCTATCACTCGAGAGTGATGGAAAGGTCTGGAACAGACCAGATGCAATTGATGCAGAAGCACTTAGGTAAAAGGGTGAATGGACAGGCCCTGACCCAGGGCACTGCAGTAAGGGGACTGTTTGCAAAACAGGGAATATCAGCTTGGACACTCCACCCTCTAGTAGAACGGAGTTTGGTAATGGCCCTGTGCTTTGAGTGCATGAGCGATTCCTTCTCTCTCCAGAAGCAGCTGGTCAGAAGAGTGGACAGAAGGTGTGGGAGCAGCAGAGATGCCCCCTCCCCCACAGGCCAATGTGGAAAAGGGAGGAGAGCTGGCTGGAATACTCCATCTCCTCTTCCCCTCTTCCATGCCTAGCTATTTACCCTTCTTCATCCTGAATGCCATCTTCACTTTCCCCTTTGCCCGAACCCTTCGGTCTTTTACACGGGGTCACACCCATTCCATTCCGCAACAGACTGTCTCCAGAACTCCCGTCTAGGCTAGCGTCTTCACTCTACTATACCTGTTTGTTAGAGATACAAGTGCAAACTGTAGGCTTATTACTGCATTTTTTAAGTCCTTTAAAAAACAACAACAACAAAACTTACTACACATTAACGCTGGTATATGGATACACTTTCTTTTCTTTTTTTTTTAATAGATTTTATTTATTTATTTGTCAGAGAGAGAGAGCAGAAGCAGGGGGAGGGTCAGGCAGAGGGAGAAGCAGGCTCCCTGCTGAGCAAGGAGCCCGATGCAGGACTCAATCCCAGGACCCCAGGATCATGACCTGAGTTGAAGGGAGATGCTTAACCGGCTGAGCCACCCAGGCATCCCATGGATACAATTTCTTTGGCCTATGCATGGATTTCTGATCAAGTGGCCCACTATGAAGGTTCTTGGGAGCCTTACCACACGGAATGGCCTCCAGCCAGATTCTGCTGCTGAGCTAAGGTCCCCATCTTCTTAACATGTTTCCTATGAAAATAACAGAAAGTTCTTCCATAATCATAATTAAAAAAGTAATTTGGGGAAAAAAGACTGTGAATGTTTGGCCATGATAAAGGCAGTATGAGAGGAGAGACTTTGGATGGGGCAGAGTTAATATTTCCCTGCCTGGCTTCTTTCTCTCAACCTGTCCCACTGTCTCCCAATTATATGTCGTTATTTCCCCCATTCGCCTTCGTCTCTGCCAGCCTGAGCCAGGGTGAAGAGTCTCTGTCTCTGCCAGAAGTACCAGCCTATTTAGACAGCTGTTAGTTAACGTCGATCTTCTTCCGTTTCCAACTAATTGTGCTGTTTATCTAATAGTTCTGTCAATAAAATTTTAGAATAGAAAAATAGAGAGCAAAATCCCTCAAAGCATTCTCTTAACTGCAGAAACTTTACAAGAAAAAAAAAAGCTGAAGCAACTAAAAGACAAGAAATGTACAGACAATCCACCCAGAAGATGGCAAATACGCACATGAAAAGATGCTCGATGCTATTAATCATTAGCCAAATGCAAATTAAAACCACAATGAGATACCCCCACACATGCTCTAAAGTGGCTAAAAGATTTTTTAAATGACCATATAGCAAGTGTTGGTGAGGGTGTGGAGAAGCCGGACTCCCATACACAGATGGTGGGAACACAAAATGGGACAGCCACCTTGAAACACTAGTAGGTAGTTTCTTTTTTTTTTTTTTTAAGATTTTATTTTTATTTGACAGAGAGAGACAGCCAGTGAGAGAGGGAACACAAGCAGGGGGAGCGGGAGAGGAAGAAGCAGGCTCTTAGCAGAGGAGCCTGATGTGGGACTCGATCCCAGAACGCTGGGATCACACCCTGAGCTGAAGGCAGACACTTAACGTCTGTGCCACCCAGGCGCCCCTCTAGTAGGTAGTTTCTTAAAAAGTTCAACATACCCCTCCCATTTGATCAGCTCCAGCCATTCCACACCTAGGTATTTATCCCAAGAACAATGAAAACATATGTCTCATGAAGACTTGTGCACGGATATTTATAGATAGAGCTTTATTTCTAATAGTTAAAAACTGGAAACCACTCAAATGTCCATGAGCAGCAAGTGGGTAAACACAGAGGGACGGCCGTCTCATGCAATGCTAGTCAGCAACCAAAAGCTTGAATGTGGGTGAATCTCAAATAATTAGGCTGAGTGAAAGAAGTCAGAGAAACACATAAACAGACGTGTGTGTTGTATGATGCCATTTATGTAAAACTCCAGAAAGTAAAAACGAATCCCTATAGGGACAGGAAGCTTGAAGAGGAGATGGGGTGAGGTAGGGAGGAAGGGTTTATAAAGGTCCACGAAGAAAGTTTTAGGGGTGATGGGTATATTCAATATCCTGATTGCAGTGATGGTTTCATGGGTGTATACATGTCAAAACATCAGATGTTACACTTTACAAATGTGCAGTTTATTACGTCAATTATAGCTCCATAAAATTGTTATTTAGAAAAGATTCACGTAGTGGTTTTTGCAGCAGACAAAGATGAAAGAGCTGCCTTGCATCTTTTCATTAAGTTTCAAGCTGCTCTTGAAAAGCTCTTTTCAGGAGTGCAGGTCAGCAGAGAGGAGGGCGAATGTGCCGGGTTACCTGTCACCTCGCTGTGCTTTGATCGGTTGGATTCCTTAGAGCTTCTCTAACGACTTAATTTCAAAAAAGCCCAGATTTAAGAAACAATGGAAAAAGCCTTTACAATTTGCTGGATCATCTGATCTTTAACGCCCACTAGTTATAACATCTTATGAATCTAAAGTTCTATAAATGAATTACATATACTGTCCCTTCGATTTGAAGATGCCCTCAATTATAAAAGACATGCCATATCTTGAGCTTTTAACAGCTTTTTAGGGGGGAAAAAAGCAAAAGCAATAAAAGTACACTTCTTAAAGATTCACTGTAACTTCAAAAATACTGGAAAGTATGATAGTCTTTGCAGCAAGTAGTCCCAAGGCTGTCAGAAGGGATGCGTAGGGCTCGCCTGCAGAAGCTCAAGGCGCCCATGTGTGGTCTCAGCACTGTGGCTAGTCTCAGGCACGGTCTCTCCAGGAAGAAGCAGCACACTAAAACCCCAAACTTCATACTTAGCGTAAGTTTTCTCTTTGGCCAGAATCTGTAGAGGCCCCAATGTTAGGGTTATATCCAGAGCCCATCTTACCTTTTTAAAAAGTGAATTGGTTACACTTATGCAAATTGGATCACAAATCATCACGGAAATGCAAATCAAAACCACAATAAGGTATCACCTCACACCTATGAAACGGCTATTATCAAAAAGACAAGAAATCACAAATGTTGGCAAGGATGAAGAGAAAAGGGAACCCTCGTGCACTGTTGGTGGGAATGTAAATTGGTGCAGCCACTATGGAAAACAGTATGGGGGTTCCTCAAAAAATTAAAAATAGAACTATCATATGATGCAGCAATTTCATTTCTGGGTATATATCCAAAGAATTGAGATCAGAATCTAAAAGAAATATCTGCAGTCTTATAACCATTCCAGAGTTATTTACAATAGCTAAGACATGGAAGCAGTCTAAGTGTCCATCAACAGATGAATGGACAAAGAAAATGTGCTGTTCCACACACAATGGAGTATTAGTCAGCCTTAAAAAAGGGAAGTCTTGCCAATTTTGATAACATGGGTGAACTGAGAGGAAGTAAGATAAGCTAAACACAAACAAATACTACATGATACCATTTATATGAGGAATCTAAAATAGTCACACTCATTGAACAGAGAGCAGAATGGTGGCTTCTAGGATCCGGGGGTTGGGGGAAGGGGAAACTGAAAAGTATTAATCAAATGATAAAGTTTCAGTTAGCAGCAAGCCTATACCAACTGTACACTTTATTTTTTTCTAAAGATTTTATTTATTTATTTGACAGAGGTAGAGACAGCCAGCGAGAGAGGGAACACAAGCAGGGCAAGTGGGAGAGGAAGAAGCAGGCTCCCAGCGGAGGAGCCCGATGCGGGGCTCGATCCCAGAACTCCGGGATCACACCCTGAGCCGAAGGCAGACGCCTAACGACTGGGCCACCCAGGCGCCCCCCAACTGTACACTTTAAAACTTGATAAGATCTTATGTTAAATCTTCTGTTAAACCTTTGCTAAGGTCTTATGTTAAATGTTATCACATACAAAAAGTAATAATAATAAAAGAGGGTGGGAGGAAACTTTTGGAGGTGATGAATATGTCCGGTATATACTGTGATGGTTTCATGAGTGTATACCTATCTCTAAACTCATCAAGTCGTATACATTAAATAAATACAGCTTTTGTATGTCAAAAACTAAACAAAATTTGAATTAAGTGAAAAAAAATTGTCCATATCTCCCTTCATTTGGATATCATACAAACTGAGAGATGCCATCTTAACTTTCCATGTGAGACAATCGGAGACTATTTTAGGCTTCCTTATGTAAGAGTATGCAAATGGAAACATTGATAGATTATAAAAAATATATATGATGAAAAGAAGGGACTCAATCTAGGAATTAGGGACATATCTTCCTATAAAATATAGTTGCTGCAATAAATAAATTCTAGAAAATTTCTGAATCACGTTTTCCCCAAATTCTCAAGAGAACCTTGAATCCACAAATCATGCAGTTGTGAAATGATAATGGAAACATTAATAAATAATAAAATGGAAATATCTACATTTATCTGTTAGTTGTGTGAGTGGTAAGTATGTCTGCGTCCCAGATTTCTGAAGCCTGTCTTGACACCTCCTTTCAATACCTTGGCAAAGGCCACCCCCTCAGGGTATGTGCACAAGCGACTATTATGGAACAATCATCCCCAAATCCTGATGTCGTCTATCCTCATACGTTGGTCTAGGAAATATGACTTGTGCCTAGATGAGTCATCCTCCTGCCTGGGAGACGTCACTCTGGTTCTTGCTTCGTCTTCCAAGTGAAGGAAGCAAATTTTTCGAGTGGGAGGAGGACTCAGACTCCCCCTACAGTACCAGCTATGAAGAGGAGCAAGGAGGGAAGCAATTCAATAGGAAACATCTAAAAAGACCAAGAGGCACCCGAGCATTTATCTTAACCCAGTTCTGTTGAAGGGATCTCTACCCTGACTAGAACGAAGCAGCGTCTCAGGTCTCAGAGAAAGAGCATGAGCTCCCTCTAGAGGATAGAGCACAAGCTCGCACCTCCCCATTTGGTGCTCCCCATAGGCTTACCTGGGATTTTACTTCCCTTCTCCAGAAAAGGCATCGGAGACTCCCTTACTGCTTTGAGCATACCTCTCTTAGAGTACTTATCACATGGCATTATTTGTTACAGCCCATCTCTCCCCTGCAGATGTGAGCCCCGAAGGAAACCAGAATATGTCATCTCCAAAAATGTCACTTTGACATCAAGATTATTTTGCGTTAAACTGACCTAAAAGACAGCAGATGCAAAAAGGACACCTGATCTTCCTTTTTATTCCTGAGAGCAGGAGATGAAAGTCCTGTGTGAAAGATGCCTCCCCTGTAACAGAAGGAAGGAAAAATTCTTATCACCAGGATGGGAGATTAGGCTGAGAGAAATGTGTACAAACCAACCCTGTTAAACGAACCCTTCTATCTCAGTCACTTCTCCACCAATGACTGTCCCAACCCTTTGTCTTTTCATGTTCCCACAATTTACTACTTTCGCTCAATTTAGTGGATAGATTTTCAGCTCTAACAGCTTCTCTGGGTCTTCGTTTTCCTGAGGGGCCTCCCCTCTACATGTGAAAATCTGTTTGCTTTTCTCCTGTTAACCTGTTTTATGTTGATTCAATTCTCAGGCGCAGCTGAGGAGACCCTCCAAGGGGAGAGGTCCAATTTCACCTCCCCTTTAGCCCCTGAGGGAAGCACCTGTCCTGAGGTCTCCATCCTTCGTAATAGCGCCTGGAACACAGTCAGCCCTCAGCGATGGTATTTGTTGGAGGAATGGAAGCATCTGTAAGAAACAAAAACTGTTTGACCACATTCTTATCTTGCAAGTTCAGTTCTTTTTACTACTTTCTCTTCTGTTCTTTTATCTCTGTTACATATTATAATGAGCATTTTGCATATGCCATATTTCATTTAATTCTTACAGTTCTGTTGGGGCACAGATCTGTGCCTGCCTTTATTAGATAAGAAGCCTGACATTCATACTGGTGACGTGAGTAGTTGAAGGTCCCAGAGCCAGGCAGTTCGCCCATGGCCTTTTCTCTGTAGCCCAAGGACCAGCATTCAGGAGGCAGCCAGCCAGGGATACTCTGAAGGGGATGCCCCAGCAGGCAGTCCACAAACCACAAGAGGTCACTGGTGGTAAAAGACCACACCTTCTCTGAGCAAAATCTGTCTGGCTGAACCCAGTAATTTTTCAGGGTGTTTGTTGGCAATGGCAGGAGTCATAGGGATTGAGTGATCTGAGAGGATACCCGAGTTCTGGATTTATTGTGGCATTGATTTGCTGCAAGATGTAAAGGAAAACATTTCTTTTGCCAATTATTCCACCAGCCATTGTTCTAGGAATTATCTTGCCATCATAGAAAGCTTGGAGAGAAAGAAGTGGTTAAGCACCAGGGCTTGGGAGTCTTATCTGCTGGGGTCCTGTCTCAGCTCAGTATGACCTTGGGCAAGTTACAGAGGCTCTCCACGTCCTCATCTGGAAAATGGTGAGGATGAGGACAATACCTACTAATTGAAAGGCGTATGTAACGTGCTTGGTTCATGTGAAAGGCTAAAGAAATGCTAGTGGTTCTTGTGTCTGTGGTTGATAGTGGAGGGAACGTGAGTTCACTTTGGGGCCCTTTAAGTTTGAGGTGGTGGAACAATGGAGACGAGCCAAGAGCAGAGCGAGGTGCGTGCAGTCGCACGTAGCTTAGAGGGGGATTCACCAGACGTCCTCTCTGGGTTACGCAATCTGGAAATACGTTTTGGGGACTTTCTTTTTAGATAGATTTCTATTTTATAAACAATAATGCATTTTTATAAGAGCCTTCAGGAAGTGATACTATAGACATGGATCAGACATGAAGAAAAAAGTACATGAGTAAAATTAAATAGCGTCTATGAGATGCCAAAATATTTAAATGAGGAAATGAGGTAATGAGGTTATCTGGCTGACATTTGGCATAATGCAAACTTTCTAAAAATACTTTAATATTCATTTACTTGTCCTCACCACATAACTGCTGCCTTTTTTAAAAAAGATTTTATTTATTTATTTGAGAGAGAGAGCACAGAGACAGAGTGAGAGGGAGTAGCAGACTCCCTGCTGAGCAGGGAGCCTGATGTGGGGCTCAATCCCAGGATGCTGAGATCATGACCTGAGCCGAAGGCAGACATTTAACTGACTGAGCCACCTAAGGGCCCCACTTTGGAATATTTTTATTATTCTTTTAATTTCCTTCACAGAATTCTATCTAAATAAAATTATATATGGTATATTTTTAGGCTTGGAAGTCTTATTATTCACTGTATCATACTTCTCTGCATCCAACTAAAAAAAAACTTTCTTAGTTTTCTGTAGCCTTAAGGCTTTAAGGCAGCCCTGTTCACAGATGGCTACTAAACACTTGAAATAAGACTAGAGTAAGTAAAGAACTAAATTTTTAATTATATTTTAGTTTTAAATTTTAAATAGTTTTCTACTTTTCTTCATAGAGCTCTTACCTATTTGTTAGGTTTTTTTCCTAAGTAATTTGTGTTGTTTGATGCTCTTGAAAATTACTCTTTTTTTGGAAAGTTACTTTTTAAAAGATATGTTTTCTGGTTTTTGATGGTATTTGAAAAGACATTTGCCCTTTGATACTGATTTCATATTCTGCAACCTTACTAAATTATGATTAATTCTAATAATTATTCCATCCAAGCAATCTTATCATCTACAAATAATGAACAATTTTGTCTTCATTTCTAAACTTTATGCTTTTTATCTCTTTCTTGTCTTAATTCACTGGCTAGGGCAATGCTGAACAGAAGTGGTGATATCAGGGACACTTGTTTTACTTCTTATCCTAAACAAAATTTTTCCAATATTTCACCACTAACGATGACGCTTGCTATTGGTTCTTCATAGATACTTTTGTTTAAAGGGCAGTTCCTTCTGTTGATAAAAAGTCTTGAATCATGAGTTTTGTCTGACAACTTTCTCTAAGAAATGATTATTTCCACATTTAATCTGATAATGTAGTCACATTATTTGATCTTCTCATGATAAAGTAAGTTTGCAGTCCTGAGATAAACCCATGTCATGATTACTTGTTCAAGTTATTGTATTTAACTGGCTAAGATTTTCTTCTGAAATTTTCCATCTATGTTCACTAAAGAGATTGGCTGTAATTGTCCTCTTTCATGTCATCTTGTTGGGTTTTGGCTGCAGGTTTATGGAAGTCTCATAGATAAGTTGGGTAGTGTCCCCTCTTTCTGTACTCTGGAATAGGACTGACAAAAATCAGAAGCATGTGTTTCTTGGTTCATACAAACGAATAAAATTGTATGACCTTAGAATTATCCTTGTGGGAAGATCAACTTCGATTTCTATTTCTTTAATGGTTATTTTATTTCTTCCTGAGTCATTTTGGTTTGTTATATTATTCCAGTAATTGCTCATTTTAGTTAGGCTTACAGATATGTACGTAACAAGTGTTTGGTTTTTTTGTTTTTGTTTTTGTTTTTAGAAAAGAACACAAGCAGGCAGAGCGGCAGGCAGAGGCAGAGGGAGAAGCAGGCTCCCCACTAAGCAGAGAGGGGAGACATGGGGCTGGATCCCAGGACTCTGGGATCATGACCTGAGCGGAAGGCAGACGCGTAGCCCACTGAGCCACCAAGGTGCCCTGGTAACGAGTTTCTTGAGATCCTTGTTGCCTTTTAAATACCTTCCTTTTATTCTTAACATTAATAAAGGAAAAAAAGAAGACAAGTAAACAATCTTGTCAAAGGGTTTGTCATTTTATTCATCTTTTCAAAGAATCAACTTTTACCTCTATTTTGTTTCATTTGTTTCCACTCTTATCTTTTCTTTGGGTTTATTTCGTCTCTCAACTTAAGTAGCTTAGCTTAATTTTCAGTCTCTTTGCTATTGTGATGTCAGCATTTAGAACAAAAAAAGTCTTTGAATCTACATTTCAACTGTGTTGCTGATAAACAGCATATACTGCTTTTTTTAATCCAGCGTAGGAAATACATTAATTGGTGACCTTAATCTATGCACATTTATCACAATTGAGATTTTCGTATTTATTTCTACCACCTTATTTTGCACGATCTCTTATTCCATTTTTGTTTCGCTCTCCTTTGTTGCCTTTTTGGGGGTGGAATACGTCTTTTCTCCTTTATTCTTGAAGCCTATGTTCAATTCGTTTTGGAAGTCAGAGAGGATGACGTGTATGTGTATTTTCAGCTACATTTCTATCTGCCCGTTGACGCACGGTTTATATGGTTGCTCTCCCTCTCCTCTCGCACGGATGTGCGCAATTTGCTCAGATAAATACTGCCTGCGCGTGGACGGTCATACGGGCTGGATTCCAAGCCCGTCAGGTGGCGTCGCTTACTGCGGCCCCCGCAAGTGTTGGCGCTCGCTGCCCCTGGCATCCAACTCTGCGGGCTCCGCCTGGGCCCGGGCAACCGCCTCCTCGTGCGCCCCCTGCAGGTCGTCCGGCCCGCTTTCCGCAGGCATCGGGGACGCGCGGAGGCGACGCGCGCTCCCTGCAGAAGGCTTGGGCTCCCCGGTTCCCTCTCCCTTTCCTGCCGCTGCGCTCCCCGCACTCGGCCCGGCGCGGCGACAGCCCCTCCCCCAGCAAGAGCGCGACCTGTCGGTACAGAGAACCCGCACCCCGGCCTCCACAGGGTCCCTCGGGCAGGGTCCCCTCCTTGCGCCCGGCCCCGCCAGCTCCTCCTGCAGGCGCCCCGCGCCGCTGCCTCGCCCCGCCCCCGCCGAAGCTAGTGCCTGTGTTCCTTCTTGTTGTGTGGAGATAGACGATTTTCTAGAACCAAGTATCTCACACCAAAAAGCAATATCACGCTTAACAATGTAACACTAGTAGATTGCCATAAAAAATGATTTAGAAATAAAGAAGTCCGCTATTATCACAAAATTTTGGCCTTTGTAAGTTCTAACCAATGTATAAGAGGCTATTGAAAAGGACTATGGCAATATTTTATTATTTATACAAGATATCATTTTTCTTAGATTAGGACATTTAAAATGGAAGAATGTCAACTAAAAAACTATTAGAACTAGTTATGAATGTCGAAAAGAAGCTGAGTTACTAAAGAGGTTATAGTGAAAGATTTTCTAACCGCAATAAGTTAAAACTATAAAGGAAAAATATTTCACTTAACACAGCAACAACAAAAAAGTTCCTAGCATAAACTTAACAAGAAATGCATAGAGCCAATTATCACAAGAACTGTGATAATTTAGTGAATTACAGAAAATCAAGATATCAAGTTATCTTTCTTGATGCTAAGTTCTAACAACACATCAGTTATTTCCTATAATTTTGATCAGAATCCCAAATTGAAAATGTCACAAAACCCTTCTAAAATTCGCTTGGAAAATTAAAAGATGAGAAGAGCCAAGAAATCTTTGAAGAAGACTGTTGGGAAGGTCATCTGGATATTTACATGCGTCATAAAGCTAGAGTACTTAAAACAGCACTAAGTACTGCAAGGAAAAAGTAAAATGCGTTCATAGAAAAATAACATAATAAATGTGTGCGCTGTGCGTGCATTATTATGCATTATTATTACGTGTTATTTTTTAAAAGATTTTATTTATTTATTTGAGAGAGAGTGACCATGAGCAGGGGGAGAGGCAGAGGGAGAGAGAAAGGGAGAAGCAGACTCTCCGCTGAGCAGGGAGCCCAACGCAGGGCTCGATGCTGGGCTCTACTCCAGATCCCTGGGACCATGACCTGCGCTGCAGGCAGACATTTAACCGACTGAGACACCCAGGCGCCCCTACGTATAGGTATTAATCAAGTATATTATGAACAGTATTTCAAAAGAATGCCGAATTGTTTTAGAAATAGTGTCGAGATTAAGGCAACAGAACTCTTCATCATGGAGGTCCAACACCTTTTGAACACCCTCTGACCTTTCTCACTTTGTAAGCAAGTCCTGCTTTCTCAAGAGAATCCATAAATCAGGCATATGGCTTAGGTCTACACTCCCCCCTACCCTGCCCCATGACAGATGATGTGGAAAAGAGCCACGTGAGGGGGCATATTCAGGGAGATTGTTCTTCTGGGACGTTGGGTGTCGAGAGCCTTTGCTCTTTTGGAGAAGCCATGTCAGAGTTGCAGGTGTCCCACTGAGTCAGATTTTTGGAAAGTTTTTTTTTGTTAGAACTGTCCTGTGGAACGGTCAGATGTGCTGACCATGCCTGTCATGTTCTCGGCTGTGTATTGTAGCCTACAAGCCTAGTTCTCTGACCCTTACAGAGGTCCACGAGTTACCGAATAGCCTTTAACAAATCCCTCTCTGCTTAAGCTAGTTAGAGTAGTGTAATGGACTGAACGTGTGTGTCCTCGCAAAAGTCCTATTCCTAACCCCCCGTGTAACGGTAATAGGAGGTGGGGCCTTTGGGAAGGTGGAGCCTTCGTGGATGAGATTAGTGCCCTTAGAAGAAGAGACCAGGGAGAGCTTGCTTCCTTTCTCTCTGCTCTGCCATGTGAGGATGCAATAAGAAGACAACCATCTGCAAACCAAGAGACCTGTCCTCACCGCACCCTGGATCTGCCAGCACCTTGATCTTGGACTTCCCAGCCTTCAGAACTGTGAGAAAATAAATGGTCATTGTTTAAGCCACCCAGTCTATGGTATTTGGGTAGAGCAGCCCAGGCTAAGACAAGTTGAGCCTGCTATTTGCATTTAAGAACATGCTTGAAGAACGTTAAGAACATGCATGGCTGGGACGCCTGGGTGGCTCTGTGAGTTAAGCGTCTCCCTTCAGTGCAGGTCATGATCCAGGGTCCTGGGATCGAGTCCCGGGTTGGACTCCCGGCTCATCGGGAAGCCTGCTTCTCCCTCTGCCTACCACTCCCCCTGCTTGTGCTCTCTCTCTCTGACAAATAAATAAAATCTTAAAAAAAAAAAAAAAAAAAAAAAGAACATGCATGGCTCACACACTTTACTATTTGGGGAAAAAATACATTCACATTCCTGCTTCAAACTATTCACAAAAATAAAATACATCTGGATTAATGAATAAAATGTAAGAACACACACACATACACACAAAACCAAACAGACACTAAAACACCAAAAAACAAAAATCCAAAGATAAACCTAAACAGAACTAGCCAAACTAATAACAAGGAACTAACTAGCCACTATGGTTCAACACTTGATAATGAGTAGATCAAAATAGGTCTCTGAATGAACCAGCAGGCAATGAGAGGAAACGTGGTCAGCTAAGCATTTTCCCGACATTAGAAGGTAAAATTAAACTGACCGTCCAGGAGTAGCACGACTCTTCTTAGTTCTCAGGTCGGGCAGGAATTTTTGTCTGTGCACTTCACACTGAGCACATCTGTGAGGGAGCATCGGATGGCGGCCTGAGAGTGAGTAGCACACACCGATTTCTGGTGAAGGCCCGCAGGCAAATCAGAGCTAACACATCAAAAGCGCATCAGTGCTTTTCACCCGAAACCGTTCTAGCAGGAAAGGTGTAGGCCTGGGTGTGTGATGGGCCCATTCTCTGTACCTCTGACATCATCAAACCAGATGGACAGCATATTCTTCAAGGGCTCCTCTCCTGACGTTTCTTTCCAGCGATCTTTCCAATAATTAAGGGACTTAAGCCCAAGTTTATACTCCTTTGCTGTACTACAAAGATCTCTCTCTTGCTGCGTAACCAAGATAGGCATGGGACAGGGCCTGTCAGAAGCCACGGGAGATCCAAGCTACCATCCTAATTTCAGCTTCCAGTAAGTATATTAAAAATGAAGAAATAGCAAAACCAGAGTTAATTTGCATGCATACATTTAGCATGTTAATGCTTTTGAATACACGTATAACAATAACTGTATAACTCATTTGGTGATAACGTCGAAGCTGAATTTGAGGCCTTTCTTGAATGTGAAGCTCAGATCTCCCTGGCCTTCTGGTGTTGGTCCTGGTTAAAGTTAAATGCCCAAAACTTGTAGACTATATGTTAATAGCCAAGTAGTTCTAGCCTTGGCTAGATGCCCTCCTTGGCCAAGATAAAATACCTCATTGATATATGCCTCACGAAAACAATGCTGTTCCTGGCTTTATAAGCAAACGTGTAAAAACATCACACTAGTGTGGGCTTGATTTTTAAGACCACTTTTAAAGCAGGTAAATGTCTATGAACAAATAATTTAAGATTCAGAATTGTCCATATCTTCCCTTGCCTTTCTTCGAGGCCATGATTAGCTAAAAGGGTCACGGTCTGTCCTTGTCATGTCTAGCTCAAGAAAATGAAATTACATCATCTGGGTACAAAGGAATACTTGTCCTTTGTTCATTCTTCTCTGGTGTTTTCTGGTTCTGTTCCACTCCCACATTCAGAGCAGGAGGGCAAGGGGAAAACAGGCCCGCGGGAGGACTGTTCCTCCTCACAGCCTGGCACCTACCTCCATCCAAAACACATACCCGAAGTTCTGTCTCAGGGCCGGAAAACCTCGACCCTCTCACTTCTGGTCAGTGAGTCTGCGTTTGGATTCTTCCCCGACCATCTCGGAGGAAGAGACGACCCTCCTCTGAACTCACAAGGGGGCTTGCCTCTTTTGTGGCCCTCACCACACAACCTCGGAATCTACTTACAAGAGAAACCAAAATTGTGACAGAATACCAAATACTCCTGAGGGAAGGAGGAGCGGGTTGGAGAAATCCCAGGGTTTCTGAGTGGCTTGTCACAGCAGAGCATAGGGCTCTGTCTGACAGCCCAGAACGTTGATTTGTTTGAAGATACAAAGGTCTGGAGGTGCGTGGTGGGGTACTGCCTCAACCCATTGGTTGAGTAAAAACAATTCAGATTCTAAGGACAATCTGAGAGGGAGGGACGAAATGGGCAGGAGACATGGCAGAGGAGAGAAGTTGAGCCTCCAGCAGTGAATGGAACATCCCGCCTGGGGGGGGGGCGGTTTCAAAGGACTTTTAGGAATAGGGATGACTGATGCTCAATTTTAAATTGTTCTATGGCCACCATGTAATTACTGTTCCTTTCCACAAACCATTAGCTGTGTCTACTGTTAAATTAATTATGCAAGGCGGCTATTAGCCAGAGATGGCTGTAATGCCATAGCGCCTACGTAAGCAAACCAAAATCTAAGCCTGTAAATGCCTCAAGCTTATGAAATCAAAACCTGAGGACAGCCAATCACTAAGAGCCAACTAGGTTTTAAGCTACGGCGAATCAATAATTTCCTTTCTTTGCTTCTGCCTTTTACCTATAAAAGTTTTTCCTCAACACTCTTCAAAAGAATGCTTCTAACCACTTGGTATTATTCAAAGAAGTTCTCAGAGTTTTAATACGACTCAGTTAATCTTTTACCGCTATGAAAAGGCTTTGTGCAAATGAAATTGTTCATTTGTCTGTTTTTGCTTTTTTATGGAAATCTAATGAAGGAGTCAAGTTTCCCCTCTGGTAGGGACAGGACTGGTCTCCTGGGCTGGGGGGTGACCCGTGGGCTTGACTGAACTGATTCAGTGAAATGAGAAGCTCTGAGCCAGAGTGACCTTAACCCCTAGAATCTCCCTCAAATTGGGGGAAGGCATGGGGCTTTCTGGAGGGTATAGAATAGAGGTTTGAGCCAATCTTATCTGGATCTACAAGGGCGAAGAAAGCCAAAGAGAGATGTGAGTTAGCTATAACTACTTGTGATCCTGCCTTCTCGCCCCACTAGACCCAAAAGGGACCTTCACTTTTGCAGAGCCACTATTGGCAGCTAACCTCATAGGTCCAAGATGGGTGAGGGAGAAGGCATGACAGAAGAGATCCCAGAGACAGTGCCTCTGGGGGTTGGAGGAGAGGAGGGAGCACTGGAAAAAAGATCAGCAGGTTTGACTGCATACAGTGTGGGCAAGAGCTCTAGCAAGAGGAAACTGTTCTCTCTGACCATGACATCCCAGAATACAGTCATTTGTAATAATAAGTGATTGCCTTTTCTCTTCCCACTTTTTAAAGTGGCAGCTTTTACAACCCCCCCCACCCCCCCACCCCCCCCCTCCCCGTCGTCCGCCGCCCTGCCAGGATCAAAGGTCTTTGTTGTCACTGGACAAATGGCCCAAAGGAGAGCCACTGGCAGAAGAGGGCAGGCCCCAGGCAGGAAACAGGTTCAAAGAGGGTGAGTTCTCCCCTCTTCTGCCTCAGGGGAGCCAGCAGACGCCTGGCAGGGTCAGTCTGCTGTTGCCTCTTCTGTGGAGGTGCCAATAGTTGGATGAGGACCTCCCTGGGCTCCCTGCCTCAGAGATAACTTGTTCCAGCCTCTTATTTACACCTCCATCAGGCAGTGCCGTGGGGCCTAGCACAACTAGGAGCCAGTTCTGCCACAGAGGACGGGCATGCAGAGGGGCAGGTCAGCCATGCTTCCAGAATGGTGTGGCACAGGGGTGCCGAGTAAATCAGCTTGTCTGCCTGCCTGGCACGGTGGTCCTTCCTGCCACTCAACCTCGGTTTTTTTTTGTTTTTTTAAGATTTTATTTATTTATTTGACAGAGACAGAGACAGCCAGCGAGAGAGGGAACACAAGCAGGGGGAGTGGGAGAGGAAGAAGCAGGCTCATAGCGGAGGAGCCCGATGTGGGGCTTGATCCCATAACGCCAGGATCACGCCCTGAGCCAAAGGCAGACGCTTAACCGCTGTGCCACCCAGGCGCCCCTCAACCTCGTTTTTTAACTCTAGAAGACTGGCTGCATGGCCACCCCTCTCTCTCTCTCTCTCTATTTCTTCCTCAGGTTTTTATTTACATTCCAGTGAGTTAACATACAGGGTAATTTTGTTTCAGGTGTAGAATTTAGTGATTCAACACTTCCATACAACACCCAGTGCTCATCACAAGTGCCCTCCTTAGTCCCTATCACCTATTTCACCCATCCCCCTACCCACCTACCTCCCCTCTGGTGACCATCAGTGTGTTCTCTATAGTTGAGAGTCTGTTTCTTGGTTTTCCGCTCTTTTTCCTATGTTTGTTTCTGAAGTTCCAAATTCCACATGAGTGAAATCATACGGTATTTGTCTTCCTCTGACTGACTTATTTCACTCAGCATTGTGCTCTCTAGCTCCATCCATGTTGTTGCAAATGGCAAGATTTCATTCATTTTTATGGCTGAGTAATATTCCATTATGTAAATATACCACACCTTCCTTATCTGTTCATCTGTCGATGGACATTTGGACTCTCTCCATAATTTGGCTATCGTTGATAATGCTGCTATAAACACCAGGATGCATGTAACCCTTCAAATCTGTATTTGTGTATCCTTTGGGTAAATATCTGTAGAGTAATCGCTGGGTCATAGGGTAGCTCTATTTTTAACTTTTTGAGGAATCTCCATTTTGTTTTCCAGAGTGGCCACACCAGTTTGCATCCCCAAAAACAGTGCAAGAGGGTTCCCCTTTCTCCACATCCTTGCCAACACCTATTTTTATTGGGTTGTTAATTTTAGCCATTCTGACAGATGTGAGGTGGTATCTTACTGTAGTTTTGATTTGCGTTTCCCTGATGATGAGTGATGTTGGGCATCTTTCCATGTGTCTGTTGCCCATCTGTATGTCTTCTTTGGAAAAATGTCTGTTCATGTCTTCTGTCCATTTTTTAACTGGGTTATTGGTTTTTTGGGTGTTGAGTTTTATAAGTTCTTTATAGATTTTGGATACTAGCCCTTTATCAGAAATGGCATTTGCAAATATCTTCTCCCATTCCATAGGCTGCCTTTGAGTTTTGTTGATTGTTTCCTTCTCTGTGCAGAAGCTTCTTATTTTGATGAAGTCCCAAAAGTTTATTTTTGCTTTTGTTCCCTTGCCTCAAGAGAGGTATCTAGTAAAAAGTCACTATGGCCGATGTCCAAGAGATTACTGCCTATGTTCTCCTCTAGGATTTGAATGGTTTTCTGTCTCACATTTAGGTCTTTAATGCATGGCCATGTCTTTATTCATCTCTCCTCCTTCATGCCCCTTTACACATTCCACAAATCACATTGCCATTTTCTTCCATCTCCTCAGATGTGCTTCTACCTCTCTCTTCATCTCTTTCAAGGGATAAGTCACACTTTCAAACTTTGGATACCATCACAGGTGAAAAAAATCTTTCCTTATCTAAAGCTCCCCATTACCCTGGGGGGGGGGGTGTTCCTCCTCTTGGATGTGGGCATGCCACTTTTGAGATGAACTTGGGATCCAGCTTAATTTTTCTGCATATTAAATGAAGAACGCTTTTGAGGGTGGGAGTGAGGTGGGAGGATTCAGGATGAAGGACACAGGAGATGATGAGGTTGGGTACTGCGGGAGCAGAAGTTTTAGAGTGACTTTTCTTTGGTGACCAAGAAGGAAAAGGGAATTTGGAGAAGGTAGAAGGGGATGATGAGGAAGATGAGAGCAACTGTTATTTATCCAGTAATTAATTTTTGCCGGGCATTATGCATAACCCTTTTTTGTTCAGCATCATTCAATCCAATCCTCCAACAATGTTGTAGGTTACATTTTATTATTATCCTTTAGCTGCTGAGGAAACTGAGCCTCAAAGAGTTTAGAGGATTTGTCCAAAGTACCACAGCGAGGAAGTTCTGAGATGGAATTTAAGAGTAAGTTCTATCTGACTTCAAAGTCCAGATTCTTCATGATGAAAAAATATTGACTTGCCACAAAACAGTTTATGTCTGAATGTTCAGAAAGGCACAAGGGTGAGTTTGTAGGTAAGTGGATTAATTACCTGGGAGGCTGAGTGACCCTGTTCTTCCTTTTGTGCCTGACTGGATGGGGCTGAGGTGGTCACTAAGCAATGGACTGGTCCACTATTCGCAGATGCTGGCAGCTGCCTGCCCCTCAGAGTCTGGGCCTTTTATCCAGCCTTCCAGGATCTGGTCAGCCCGGCACTCTTCATTCCTATGGGATGAAGCAACACAAGGGAAAGGGGAATAAGAGACAGGGAGTTAGAACTTCCCAGGTTCTTTCATAGACACTAGTATTTTGAAGATTTCTTTTTTTTTAAAGATTGATTTATTAATTTTAGAGAGAGAGAGTGAGAGCAGGAGCACGAGCAGGGGGAGGGGCAGAGGGACAGAGTGTCCTTTAAGCAGACTCCCTGCTGAGTACGGAGCCTCATGCCCCGATGCCCAGCTTGACCCCAGGACCCTGAGATCATGACTTGAGCTGAAATCAAGAGTCAGATGCCCAAACAACTGGGTCACCCAGGTGCCCCAGTATTTTGAAGATTTCTAGTCAATAAATAATCTGTTTTAGCAATACTTCCCAAAAGAAAACATTTTATGGTCTACGTTTCTTATATTATATGATTTAAAACCATTTACTTTGTTTTAGGACAACCATGTGTGTTAAAAACATGAATTTCAGAGGGAAAGACCATAGAATATCGCCGCTAGAAGGGTTCCCTCCTTCACTGCACAGATGATGAGTCCAAGGCCCTGGGATGTCTCTAAAGTCACAGATCGACATTTAAGTCCTTGCACTGTTACTTACTAATGGTGTGACCTTGAGCCAGAGACAGGATCAACTCCTTCCCCTCTAAAACAACGCCTGTCCAGCTAATGTCGTGGGGCCTGACTGATGTATCCTAGGTGAGGTGCCCAGAAAAGGTCCTGTGAGGAGTGAGTGGTCAATAAATGGTACTGCCTTCCCTTGGGCAATATGTTCCACCATTCAGTGTAGAACTAGGGCCAGAGGGGCGCCTGGGTGGCACAGCGGTTAAGCGTCTGCCTTCGGCTCAGGGCGTGATCCTGGTGTTATGGGATCGAGCCCCACATCGGGCTCCCTGCTCCACTGGGAGCCTGCTTCTTCCTCTCCCACTCCCCCTGCTTGTGTTTCCTCTCTCGCTGGCTGTCTCTATCTCTGTCGAATAAATAAATACAATTAAAAAAAAAAAAAGAACTAGGGCCAGAACCTTGTTTTCTGATTCTCATGTGGTGTGTGTGTGTGTGTGTGTGTGTGTGCGCACATGTGCATGTGTACCACAGGAACACCGGTACTGCTTGCTTCCCTCAAGTAACATGGTTTCGTCATCCTATGATTAGTAGGGCTTTATCATTTTCCAAGCACTCAGATGCTGTTGCTCACTCAGTGGGACCCCATGGAAAAGTTATACAAGAGTGGTATTCCTAGGCCCACTTTGCACATCAGGGATGGGAGGCTGAGAGAATGTGGTTTCCTTCAGCGCCCTGGCTAGCCAGGGGCAGAACTAGACCACCACCCAGATCTCGTGTCCCCCTATCTCTTCCCACTGGTGCACAAGGCCTTCCCACCTAAAGGTCAAACAGTTCCACCAGAGAGATAATAAATAGTGAAAAAAATACATGCTGGGGGTCATAAATGACATAAGGAACCGACAATCCTGATTAGATAGTGAGGGAAAAATTGGACTTTGATATGATTGAGCAAAAGGCAAAGAGAGAACACTGACAAGGCAGTAAACAACTCGCTAGGAGGGAATATGGGACAATGGGGGCTGGTGGTCACTGCTGACCCCAGTGTAACTCTTTGCTGTCAGGAAACTACTGGTTCTTCTAATCCTGCAATTCTGCAGCCCTGTCCTTTCAAACTGCACCTCTGCAGCGTCCTAACTGCACATATAGGTCTCCTCAGACAAGGCAAACCTCGTTCTTTATCACATTCAGGCTTTAGTCGTCTCTAGTCTCAAGGGGATATTTCTTTTTTTTTTTTTTAAAGATTTTATTTATTTATTTGACAGAGATAGAGACAGCCAGCGAGAGAGGGAACACAAGCAGGGGGAGTGGGAGAGGAAGAAGCAGGCTCATAGCGGAGGAGCCTGATGTGGGGCTCGATCCCGGAACGCCAGGATCACGCCCTGAGCCAAAGGCAGACGCTTAACCGCTGTGCCACCCAGGCGCCCCAGGGGATGGTATTTCTAAGCCCTAGAATTTAGATCACCTTAAATTCTCACGGACTCTTTGTGCACAGGTCTTAAAGTCTGACGCACCGGATCAGATGGTATGGAGCACAACATAGCCGTGCCGCAGTCTGGTATATCTAGACTTTTCTTTCATGTTACTTCGTGGAGTCTTCACTGAGCCCTGCGGTAACAAGTCACCACCACCACCACCACCACAACTTGGCACTTTTTTAATATGCATTCTCTTACTTGGTTTGATTTGACTTGATTCTCACCTCAATTTTCTCTTCCCACTTCTTTGATTAGAAATCTCTTGACAACAGGCCAGTCTTATTCATGGTGTATTCTCTACAAAAGTGTACTCTCTGCGATCTTCCTCGGGAGCTAACCAAATGCCTTATATGTAGAACCTCAATACAGACGCTGGGCACCCTGCAGAAACAGTGCCAGCTCTATCCCGATGACCAAAATACTGATTGCTGGTTTCAGGGTGCTGACACCATCCCGACCCCCACAGCAGACTGCAAGACAATTAAAGAAACATCTGCTCCACAGATTAGAAAAGAGATTTTAACATGCCATGTTGACCCAACCATGGATCTTCCTTGCATCGTGTAGACGGGGCTCCTTTTTAGGAAAGTTCTCTCCTATAATATTACTAACCCTCTACTGAGTGTAACTCTGCGATC
Source organism: Ursus americanus (assembly GCF_024610735.1). NCBI lineage: Eukaryota > Metazoa > Chordata > Mammalia > Carnivora > Ursidae > Ursus > Ursus americanus. The sequence continues at coordinate 29,264,236 of NC_142144.1, forward strand.
CAGGAGACTTACTTGCATGTACAAGTTTGTTTGTGGACTCAGACTTCATGGTGCTCACGAATACATTGAATTCGTGGCCCGTCATATTCAAATCAGAACTCTCTGGAATGGGGCAGCTAGTAGAGAATAAACGTGGCAGTTGTTGGAGGTATTGACAGTAATGCTCATGAATGACATCCTCTTATTTTTGCCTGTTAGGAGAGTCTGCAACTGGAGACCTCTAAGCCAGAAGCATGCGTTGAGATCAGGCCACTTAATAACCATATGTCATTTCATTCCCGCTTCGTAATCAGTTTTGGATGGAGGCAGCAGCCCATTTTACCAAAGGCAACACTAAGGATCAGAGAGGTTGGAGGATTCCCCAGTGTTTCACAGCCCCGAGTCTCACGCTCTTTCCACAGATCAGATCAGATCTCGGTTTTGAACATTTTACTAAGTTAAGAGACTTAAAAAACAACCCAAAATAACCCTGCAAGCAGTCTGTGCTGCTCAGGGTTGCTGTCTCTCTGAGCTCCGGGAAGCCTTGCCCTTGCTTTCCTGAACTTTGAGTTTCAGATGCACATCCAAGCCCGGAGGTGGACAGATGCTGATGCCACGGGAGCAGCAGCAGGCGGCAGCAGTCAGGGGTGAATGTGTTCACGCTCCTCTGACACGCCTGGTCAGGCTGCTGTCCACGTGAAACGATGCCCAGTGAGAGCGGGGCCACGCAGGTCTGCCAACGCAAGGCATTCTTCCCTGATGAATGCAGGTTTAATGTCCAAGGTTATAAACTGCTGGCAGGGAGAAGAGGGAAAGGACTAATCTATGCCGTCTGTGGTCACCAAAACATAAGCGGCTCTGCTTTAGACCACTGGCTTGGAGGAAACAGGAGTCCCTGTGTACCCGTCCTGTGACAAGTTACTTGCCCTCTCTGAATGAGAGGTTCCCTATCCAGAAAATAGGAGTATTAAACCTCTCCTCAGAGGGGTGCGAGATGGCAGATCACGTATGAAAAGAACCAGATGCATCCTAACACCTCAAAAAATAGCTACTTATTGTTATTGCTGTCGTTGTTATAATTCGTGCTGTTAGCATAAGTAAAATTATTTCTACCATGCACCCCTTGGCAGGTGGCATGTTGTAGTCATGATTCTGACACTCCAGCCCTGACCCCCAACAGCCGTCACTAACCCTGCTCGCCAGTCTGTCATCACTACCCACTTTTTCTTCCTCCTTTCTCCTTTGACAAAAATCGAATCTGAGGAAACTTACATATCCGCAGATGAGGTCATCTTGGTCTGATGAATCAAGCAGCCGGAGCTTGCGTGAGCCTCAGGTGGAGATGGGGAAACCACAAAGTGTGCCTTCAGGGGGCACGTGGAGTCAAGAATGCTGACAACCTTTACTTGGCCTAAGCCCTTTGCTCTCCTTAGGACAGGCCTTGGCCAAAACTTCCCTAGCCGAACGAGCCTCAGTTTTGTGTTTCAAACATTTCAATATCCTTTAATAATCATGTTCAATGTCTACTACTCCCCCACTTTTAGAAGCTGTCTGAGCCTAAACTCTATAAAGACAACTTAGTTCTCTGCTTCTTTCTCCTTCATTCCATTGACAGTTCACTTATTAGACGGTCACACCCTACGCCACTGAGCATTTGGTTATTAGGGTTTTGTTTTCTCCCTTCTATTTTATGAGTTATTCCAAAAGAATATAGTCTTGAGAATTTTATGCTTTCCTGTGATCATGGTCATTCATTATTTTTAGATTTCCCCAGAACTTTTATTTACCTCAGGAAGAAAATTTTATTTGCCTTCTCTGGAATTAGATTTTGATTTAGTGCTTGGGGAAAAAATGCCTGTAAAACGAAACCTTACCCAGACAGCACCATAACTAGGGAAGCTGGTGGCTTACATCAATCACTCTGAGTTTTGTTCTAGTTTTTTACCAATGTTAAAGACAAATGCATAAAAGGTGAGAAAGAATGAGAATGGGGTAGATACAGTGGGTTCTGGTATTAAAAACATGGGGGGGCAGCTTGGTTTGGGGGACAAGGAGGGATCTCATGCCTACTGTGTGCAGGCCCTCTACAAACTCATTTAATGCTCTTGTGAAGTGGAGATCCCATTCTACAGAGAGGAATATTAAGGCCCGGAGAAACTGAAAGAAAGAACGAAAGAACAAAAGAAAAAGAAAGAAGAAAGAAAGAAAGAAAGAAAGAAAGAAAGAAAGAAAGAAAGAAAGAAAAAAAGAAAGAAAGAAAGAAAGAAAGAAAGAAAGAAAGAAAGAAAGAAAGAAAGAAAGAAAGAAAGAAAGAGGCCCTTGGCCCAGGTCACGTGTTTAGTAAGTGCTAGAGCTAAGGCGACGTTCTTCCCAGGTTCTGTTGGTGACTCTAGGGCTGTGTCAGTTACGAGCTGTGTGACTTCGGGGAATCCCCTAATCCTCTGTGCCTCAGTTCCCCCACCTGAAAGAAGAACCATCTGGATTAGGAACAATGAGGTCTCCAGATATTCCCCCCGGAGCTTTAACATTCCAGGAGGCCACTGATCGTGTGAGCACGATCGGGATTGGCTGTTCGTGAGCCAATCAGGCACCGGATAAACACCTCCCTATCAGGCCAAGGTGGGAAGGGGAGGGTGAAAGTTAAAAGAAAACCCACCAAAACCAACAAACCAACTTTGACAGGAGGTCTATAAAAACCGCGTGTTCCCAAAGGTTCGTCCTATTTGGCGGCGGCTGCCTGCTCCACAGCTCCTGATCCCGAAGAAGGCTCTCCTCTCCCAAACCGTGAGTACAGAACGTCCTTTGTCTACCTGGCCTGCAGCAGGCAGTGAGGGTTACTGATGCGGCCGCACCCGCAGACGAGGAAGTCTGTTTGCCTGTATTTTCAGGACAAACTTGATGGTGGCTGAAAGTATGCTGCTGTGCTGAAAGGGTGGTTTTTCTCCCCAAGCCTAAACGCTCATCCACACCTTTGCTGACTCTCTGGAGGCAAAATATTCAAGACCGCTCCCAGTGATTACCCGTTTGAGGGTTCTTCTGTCGCTGGCCTGGGAGAAACAACTTGAATACACATCTTTGGTTAGGTTCTAGTCACTTCCTGAGATCCCTGCTCATTTCTACTCTCCCCGTCACAACTGCTTATTTCCATGATTAATTTGCAGACCTATCGTCTTATGTCGTTTTCTTTATTCTCCTCCTACACGCACTGGTGCTGGCACTGATGTTTCTTTGTCACACAAAGGAACTCCTGGTGTGTGTTGCCCTTGCCTTCCCTCACTGCTCAAATGAGACGCGGAACAGGCTCGGAATCGGCACAGAGCACCACCGTCATTTGATCCCGAATTGTCAAACTTCCACTCTTTTGATGGTTCCTATAACGTTTCCTACTTTGAAGATCCTACAGCTTAGGTTATTTAGAATCAAAAGCGGCTGATGTCCTTTGGGACCTTTGCTCTACTCTCTGAAAAATAGACATGTTGTGAGGATATGTTGCCTTTTAAAATAAACTTCTCTCTAAATAGTTACCTAGGGCTCCATTGGCCAGTTTGGATCCTGCGGGGATTCGAGCTCTGCTGCCATGAGGCCAAGGCACATCTGGGGACCACCCAGGCCGGCGCTGGAGCCCAAGGTGCTGAATGCAGTGTAGTTGCTATAATCTTGGAAATGCTCTTGACTTGGGTGCCAGCTTAGAAGAAAGAGCGACACTCAGCTCTCTTTCCGCGCTACCTCATGTGTGTTCAAAGGCACCAGGCTTTCATAAGGCATCTCACTGCGCTTGTCACTGTGACGCTGGGGTGGGGAATGAAGCTGTGGGCATCTTCACACGTCTGTATATGTGTGTATATGTATATGCTCACAGTGCCTGGAGATCATAGGCTTTCAATGAATAAGCCCCTCATGTCCTCTTGAAAACCCATCTGCCTTGCACATTGGAGAAGTGAATGGCTCTCTACGCCCTTATATTTCTCCAGCAGTTGAATAGTCATGTTTTACCAATCATTCTCTTTTCACAGCACCTCTTGAGGAAGGCAGAAAGAACCATACTGCAGGTTTCATGTGCTATTTTGCTGAAAAGGATTGGAAAAGGGATTCCAAGTCATAAGCCAGTAGGATGTGGTTTACAATCCTAGAACATCACAATTTAGAAGGGGCATCAGACACATTCTTTCTGAGCCTCCGTTTCCCCATCTTTAAATTTGGTGGGGTTGGTAATAGTTATCCCTGAGGTCATTTGCAGCTGTTTTTCTGTGATTGCCTTCTACTCTCATATTTTCATACTCACAACCTCCTCCCAGATTTGTGTATGTGTCACCTGTTAATATATTATGTATGATACATAATGTCATATATAAACCTATTTGAGAAATCAAACATTACAAAAAATTTAAAAAGTAAAATGTGAGAGTCAGTCCATCCCATCCGAATCCCCACGGTGACCCCAGGGTGGTTAGTCTCTGCTTATATAGATTTATAGACAGTATGTGTTATACCATTTTTTTAATTAAAAAGGAATGATATTATATATTACATATTTCTTTGACACTTGTTTTTTTCCTCCCTTTTCACTTAATAATATAATGTGAACAACTTCCCATCACGCTTTAAACATAAATCGGCTCGAGGCCTTGGTGAGCACGAAATCTTTCTCTATGGTTACCCACTCCCAGCTGGCCTCCTGTCTCCCAGGGACGAACATTGGTCTGTGACCCTGTTTTATGATTAACAGAGGGGCAACATTTGTGCTGATGTTGTATAGACCTTTAATCCCTCTGTAGAAGTTTAACTTCCCATAAACAGTATTGGTTCGATTGGACCTTTTCTCTGTTTTTTTCTGGTTGAGTCAGCACACACAGACTGAAAAAAATAGCTTGGCAGTAAATAGAAACATGGACTCTCAGGTAATTATTTTTTTTAAAAATTAAAAAGAGAAATAGTAATACCCAACATTTTCATAATGCGTTATAAAACATCTTCATATTTTTCATGCAATTAACGCAACAAATATATCTTGAGCAATATGGTGAGTAGGGCGCTCACAGGTCAGAGTGGGTCCACTTGGTAGTGAGACACCCGCAGCAGAAATTAGCACCATCTATTCCACAGTAAACTGAGACTCAGAGAAGTTACTGACTTGCCTGTGGTCCCAGCGAGGAGCAAGCCGAGCTGGTCCTTGAACCCAGGTCTGTATGATCTGGTAGTGAAAACCTGTGTGAATGTGTGAGACGCTTATGAGTTGACGAGGCCATGGTGTAGGGATGATGAGCTGCAGGCCACGGATTGGGGTACGCTGGGGGTGTCCTCAACAAGTACTCTGGGGTGTTACCAAGAGTCACCTTAGAGTCGCCCAAAGGCTGATTCCTTTCACCAGGCTTACTCTTTCTGGAAAGGAGGGGAGCACTGTCCCTTATCCCAACTTTGTGCCTTATTAGTTAAATGTCCTTGGACAAATAATTAAACTCTCTTATGTTCTTTCCTTATCTATTACGTGTTAGTGGTGGGGGAAGCCCAGCTGCTTTGGACGTTATAATAAGGAATGAATTATACAGTGCTTGTAAAGCAATTAGCGGAGTACTTGGCATTAATGGTGATTTGTGTTATCGGGCTGTGTTTTCCTTTTGTTTCATTAAGGAAACATCTTTATTTCTTAGTTGTGAGTTCCTTGATGCAATTACCTAAACTGAGAGGAAAATTTGCACTTTGGCCTGAAGGTTGCCAACTTCAGGTTGGCTCTTTCCGCATAAAGATCTAGTGGCCAGATTGATAGCTCGTAATCCCTGACGACAATATTAGGGACTCATATGTAAATAAGGGGAAACATGATCTTCAGGTGGCTGGGATGGGAGGGGTCTTGGAAGAATATCTTCTCTAGAGATCATTGTCCACTAGCCTGTCCTGTCCACAGTGACAGCGTTGTGGTTCCACTCTTTTGGGTTAAGACGAGGGCTCCTGTTGAAGTGAGAGTGGCATCAGTGATACCAATGATACTTTCTCAAGAATTAGCTCAGTAGCCATCCGCTTTCTTATATCAAGCTTGCCTTGAAGGGATGCAGAAAATGTGAAGAAAATTGATTTGCCATGAGGGGCAGGACTGGGTGGGAAGCTCTGCCTCATCTTAGCTGAGACCTTGGACAAATCAGTTAACTTCTCTGAGTCTTAGCTTGCTCATTAATTAATGAAGATACTAGTTGCCCTGGTTACCTCATTGCTGAGTGGAACAAATGAGAACTGAGGTGTCCCTGGGCTTGCGGGAAGTAGAAAGCAGGCATGCGGCGTCTACCCTTGAGTGTTTGAGAGGGAGGAGACCAGGGAAAGGAGGAGGTCATAGGACTGGATAGGAAAACACTCAAGATCATCTTTACTACCATTTTTTTTTCTGTGATAGTCCAACACATGCAAAATCATTCTTTCTAACATCCAAGAGGAGAGCCGTGTGAGTTTGCATTTTCAAGATTGGCCCAAAGTGGCAGTTGAACAAGAGCAGTGATCCCCCTCAGATGACCACTGCTGAGGAGGGTGCTTGGATAGGGGATCTTCAAACCAGAGTCCTTCCTTGCTGGAGCAGTGAAGATACGAATGACTGGAGCGGGAGTCACCATGTGACTTCGGCATCCTTAGAGTGTAGGGAGCCTCCAGCCCAGAAGCACTTAGGGAAAATCTTCCCCATCTATTCCAAATGCTGTCATAGGTCGTGGAATATTAAAAAAAAAAAAAAGAGCCTTACACGCCATACTTTCTATGTCCTAAAGCTAAGGGAGGTTAACTGCAAGGCCAAATGGCAGGTTCTCCTCTCAAGCTGACTACCCAGAGAATAACACAGGCTAACAGAACAAAATGGGAGATGGCCAGAGAGGCTAAAAGCCTCAGGGTCCTGGCCTGAAGTCATCCAGAGCACACAAAGGCACCAGAAATCCATAGAGAGATAGTCAAGTACCGCAGTGCCATGTATTTATCGGATTGGAGTGGGTCACCAATGAGCTGGTTCAGTCTCCGGATCAGTGAACCCAAAGGTCTCCTGGAAGACATTCTATTTCGGATGACCAGGAAATTTGGCATCCCACCTTCATCCACTATGGCTAATTGCAACTACTTAAGCTAACAGGGGAAAAGCCCAGACCTCATTTGTTCATCCGGTTATGGAAGTGGGCCGGAAGGGTAAGAGGGGCCTAGAGGGTTTGTTTGTACACCTTCCCTGTCTTGATCACGAATCTGTCTGAGCCATCTGAGTTCTGTTCAGGACACGCCCGCACTCTTTTCCAGATCTGTCACCATGGCCCACCGATTTCCAGCCCTCACCTCAGAACAGAAGAAGGAGCTCTCCGACATTGCCCAGCGCATCGTTGCCAATGGGAAGGGGATCCTGGCTGCCGATGAGTCTGTAGGTGAGTGCAAGTCACGTCATACAACAAGCGTATTCTTATTTCTACAACTTAGCCGAGGAAAGCAACAATTGTATTCTCTTCCCTCTCAGGGGGGTAAAGGTACACAGGAGTGGGAGCAGAAGACCCAGCAAGCAGAGACGTGTTGAGCCCTGTAGTTCCAGTAGGCAGATTTCTGAAAACCAAGGGAAGAGGCTCAAGCCCTCCGTTTTAAGGCTCCTTGCCAGGGATCAGTTGAATCTAGACGGTAGCAAGGTCAAGAACTCTGTAACCAGAATGAGATCAGAGACACAGACCTCTGCTGCTAATGAGAAGTCAGTGTACAGTCAGCTAGGGAAGGGCAGGGAGGGCAGGGAAGTGTCCACATCTGGAACAGGGAAGGGCTTGTGGCTGAGAGAAGCCCAGCACGTCACAAAGGAGGGTTGGGGCAGGCCTGTCTGGCCCACCATGAAATGATAGAAGCCAGGGAAATCAAGAGCCAGCCCCACCCCTCCTTCTATTGTATGTACATCTAGTCAGATTGAGGGCTGGACCTTGGTCAGGGTGGTGGTGGCTGGAGAGGCCCGAGGGCCTGACATACACTCTTGGGCCTGATGGTAGCTTGCACCCTGACCCTGACACGTCCAGTCCATATGCTTCCTATCCAGCATCCGGTAGCAGCCAAGGTCTTTCCCCTGGGAGCCAAAAAAAAAAAAAAAAGAGAGAGAGAGAGAGAGAGACAGGATTTTTAAAGATCTGAATAAAAAAGAGAGTCTTGGCATCCATCCTGCTGAGGCTCACCAGAGGGGAGGAGGCCGGGAGTAAAGCCCTAGCTGGCTCCTCAAGCTGCCTTTGGCCCGCCCGCCGTAGGCACCATGGGAAACCGCCTGCAGAGGATCAAGGTGGAGAACACCGAGGAGAACCGGCGGCAGTTCCGAGAAATCCTCTTCACTGTGGACAGCTCCATCAACCAGAGCATCGGGGGCGTGATCCTGTTCCACGAGACCCTCTACCAGAAGGACAGCCAGGGAAAGCTGTTCAGAAACATCCTCAAGGAAAAGGGGATCGTGGTGGGAATCAAGGTGAACGCTTCCGTTCCCATCTCCCTTCTGCCGCATCCCAGCCAAACTCCCAGCCCGGTCTCCGGGCCGATGCTCTGAACGCCCTCCTCATCTAGTTGCCTCTCCTTTCCGTCATCAGCCCCCCTCTGAGAACCAGATCCTTCCCTAGATTTTTCTGCCAGTGCCTTCTTCTTTCAACCAAGTTTTCTACAAGGTACTTAATCTCCTGGTGTCTCAATTTTCTCATCTCTAAAACGGGAAAGGAGTTTTTAAAACAGTTCCTGTCTCATAATTATTATTTAGTTCATGGACTCTATTATTATTAAAGCACTTACTGTCCAGGCATAACTCAGTCTTCCAAAACTGCATGAACTCAGGGATGAAAACTAGTATCTGTTGAGTGCTTACAACTCCACACACTCATTTAATCTTCCTCATAACCTCTGGAGGTCAATTCCGTTCTTATCGTCATTCTAGAGATGAGGGGAGAAAACAGACTTACAAGGCATAGCATAACTTGGCCACAGCAAGGCAAAGCCAGAGCCAGTTCAAAGTCCGCTGTCCACCTCTCGGGCTCATGACCTCAGCCTCTGCTAGGCTGGGAGTAGGGGCTGCATCTTTAGTCTTTAGATTTCCTGGAATAATGTCGTACTCGGTATGTGCAGGCGCTCAATAAATGTCCCTTGAACAAATAGGTTAAGAGAAGCTGATCTTACATGACACCTCTGCGTCGCGGGTCCTGTCAGATTACTTATTACTTCCCAAGCTCCAGGCCTGTGCTTTCACATGTTCCATCCTCTTAGTGTTGACACTTTTGCATTGTTCCTTCCAGGTACTTTCCTTCGTTTATGGATTTAATTGTGTCTCACCCCACCACCCACCCCGTGTCCAATACACCTTCCTAATTCAACTCCTTAGCTTGTGAAAGATGAGAACTATTAGTACGAGGGGCTTTGCTTTTGTTTTCCTGGGACCCCTGACACCTGCTAATTACTTGTTAATTATTTATATTCACAGTTAGACCAGGGAGGTGCTCCCCTTGCAGGAACCAACAAAGAAACCACCATTCAAGGTAAGGATATCACCTGCTGATATGAATCCAGCTAATATATGCTAGAAATGAAGGCAAGCGAAGAGGAGAGCAAGGGAAGACCAAATATGAATCTCACCCTGGTTTTAGAGTCACACACACCTGCTTTTCAACCCTGGCTCCTCTATTCGATCAATAACTATATGACCTCAGGCTAGTCATGTGCATGTTCTGAGTCAGTTAAGATAGGATGACAGTATCTACTTTGCGGAGTAGTCGTGGGGATTAATTAGACAATGTACAGAAAGTGCTTACCATGGTGCTTTGCACAGAGAAGATACTCTGTCCCTGAGAGTATAATTTTTAGAGAAAAATCTAGCAGCAGAAGAGAGGAAAGGTCCCAAGCTTTGGGATCAGACCCAAGGGGTTTGACTCCTGGTTCTGTCATTTACTAATCAGACAGTTTTGCAAGGTGCTCACTGCCCAAGTGGACGAGTATGGACCACGGCATTAGGTTAGATAAGCAGAATTTGAATCCTGGCTCCATCACCCATTAGCTATGCAAACTTGGTAAAGTCACATAACCTCTTGGAGCCTTGGTTTATAAAACAAGTATATATATATAAAACAAGTCTATAAAACAAGTATAATATTAACTATAAGAATTGTTATGATAATTAAATGAGATAAGGTATGCAAAATGCCTAGAACCATGCCTGGAGCATAGTAATACTAAACAAATATTTGTTCCTTCTGTTCTTATTAAGTATAAAGCCCCAGTTTGGGCTTAGTACTGGGATTAGTATTTACTTGCCTGGATGTTTTCAGTCCTTAAGCTCTGCTGACCGAGAGGTAAAGCAAGGAGAATTCCTTCACTTTATCAGTGGCCCCATGGATCAGGGACATGGTACAAAGAAGCCTTTCTTTCTTTTGTGACTTGCAGGGCTTGATGGCCTTTCTGAGCGCTGTGCTCAGTACAAGAAAGATGGTGTTGACTTTGGGAAATGGCGCGCTGTGCTGCGGATTGACAACCAGTGTCCATCCCACCTTGCCATCCAGGAAAACGCCAACGCCCTGGCCCGCTACGCCAGCATCTGTCAGCAGGTGCTCTGCCTTCCCCTTGGGCTAAAAAGCAGTCGGAAAGAGGTTTCTTCAGAACCTCTCCCATCATAGTGTCTCTAGGATCCCAGTTAAGTCTGATTTGCTCGTGTGGGTGCTGTGTTGAGGTTACCTGAGTTGTGAGCACCTGGAGAGTCCCAGTTAGAACTATACACAGTGCTTAATTCCTTAATTAACCCACACAAGGGGCATCCTTCTTAGTGATTTAAGTTCGCCTGCCCTAGAAGGGGGAGAGCTAGGTTCCGAGGTGGCTAGAATGGTCTCTAGGAGAATCTGTATATAGAGAAATTAAGGATTTGCATTATTTTACCCACTCCCAGGAGAACTTTGTTTTTAACCTCATTGTTCTTTTTTGGCTAAGCCACAAATGCTCACTAGAGATCCCACTAAATTTCCTTGTAATGCCTTTAAGTCAGTGAATGGCGCTTCTCTAAAGGCCTTCATTTTATCCCAATTGCAACTGTCAATATCTTCTTAAGGAAAGGATCACAATGAGCAGAGCTGTACTTTATCTCCTCCTTTTTCCTTTTAAGAATGGGCTGGTACCCATTGTTGAACCAGAGGTCATTCCTGATGGAGACCATGACTTGGAACACTGCCAGTATGTTACTGAGAAGGTAAGTCTTGAATGTAAAGGTCCCAATTTCAGTTAAAATATCTTATTTGTAAGTAAGAGCTGTTACTTAACATATATCAGCTGTTATATATGAAATATTCTTCAGTTGGAATCATTATGTAGCCTTGAGAAGGTAAGGGGGTACTTATCAAATCTACTTTTTTGGCACAATGGGATTCTCCATATGGAAAAAGCACAGGATTTGCAGTACCAAGATTTGGATCTGACCATCCATGTTCGCAGCTGTGGCGCTGAGGGTAAATCCTGTCATCTTTTGGGATCAGTTATATTACATGTAAACAAAGAAATTTAAAAATAAGATGACGCTCACATGACAAAATGTAATTAGAAGGTACTTTGTTCGTATCTGCAGTGCAACCTGATTTCACTTTTTCCACTTGCAAAAGTAGGTGGACTGAGATGAGGTCTGAAAGTGCTTCTGTCTCTAAAATGTATGTTTTTAGGACTACTCAGCTTCTATGGGGATGGAAAATGGAGGCCAATTTAGATGTCCCCAGCTAGCTACATCAAGGCAGGCTCAAGTGACCAAAGGGAGTGATGGGAAGGAAGGAGTGAGGGGGCTCCAGAAAGCAGAGCCATGCCACCAGTCCCCGCAGCGAGCAGTGAGACAAGGGAGGTGGGGCGAGGCCAGCATGGCTGTGCTCAATGGCTGGGGCTTGCCGCTGCCTGTGCATTGCCCTGATGAGGACTTGGGGCTGGTTGGGAAACTTGGGCCAAGCCACATACGAGGATTCCTCTGTCTGTCATCCTGCAACCTAGAAGTGCCAAAGGCAGGAGACTGTCAGGCTGGCTCTGGGTTTCACCTTTTGGGTCTCTTGTGCCTCAGGTCCTGGCTGCTGTCTACAAGGCCCTGAATGACCATCACGTGTACCTGGAGGGCACCCTGCTGAAGCCCAACATGGTGACTGCTGGGCATGCCTGCACCAAGAAGTATACTCCAGAGCAGGTGGCTATGGCCACCGTCACAGCTCTCCACCGGACCGTCCCCGCAGCTGTTCCTGGTGAGGCTTTCCTTCTTCTCTGACTTCCGTCTTAGCCCTTATCCCGCGAAGGAGTTGCACCCGTATTTGTGTTTGCCCGGGGGTCTCGTATCCAGAAACAGACCTCTGTATCTCACAGGCGGCCAGCGCTTGCTCTTCCACTCCAGGAAACCACACAGCCTGAGTCTGTCCAAATGTGCACAATCCATTGCTTTCCTCAGTAGTTCACCACGCTCCTTATTTATTAAAGCCTTTCTCTCCTTAGCCCAGCTAGCCTCGGCAAAAGCCAACTGATTTTTCCAACCCAGTTCCATGCAAATCAAGTAGAGAAAGGATTGAGGCATTCCGTTCCTTTAGGCTCCTGGCTCGCTTTCTCAAGCTGGGTAGGGAAGCTGGGAACAGCAGAGAGCAATGGCTTCTCTCCTTCCAGGCATCTGCTTCTTGTCTGGCGGCATGAGCGAAGAGGATGCTACTCTCAACCTCAACGCTATCAACCTCTGCCCTCTCCCAAAGCCCTGGAAGCTAAGCTTCTCCTACGGACGGGCCCTGCAGGCCAGTGCACTGGCCGCCTGGGGTGGCAAGGCCGCCAATAAGAAGGCAACCCAGGAGGCTTTCATGAAGCGGGCCCTGGTAAGATCTAGTCCTTGTTTTTTTCTTTTTCTTTTTTTTTTAAGATTGTGTTTATTTATTTTAGAGAGAGAGCGAGAGCGAGCAGGGAGAGGGGCAGAGAGAGAGGGAGAGAGAGAATCCTAATCAGACTCTGTACCAAGCTCAAAGCCCAATGCTGGGCTGGGTCCCACGACCCTGAATCACGATCTGAGCAGAAATCAAGAGTCAGACTCTCAAACGACTGAGCCACCCAACCCCCTAAGATGCTACTACTTCTTATCTACTTGATCAAGTGGATACTAGGAGCCTGGCTCTCTTACCTGGAGAAGCACTGTTTTCTTCAGGCCATGGCAGTATCTCCAGATAGTGTCTACTAGATATTTGAAAAGGTGGCATTAGAGCTCAGTAGGAAGGGGGGGTTGGGGAGGGTTGTGAACGATCCGCACTGGAATATAGTTGATCACAGTAGACAATCTCCACAGAGACACTTGAGAGGGAAGAGAAGAGGGCCAAGGACCGAACCAGAGCAACTTTCATTTTAGGAAGAAGTAGAAGAAAGCCACTAACGAGCAGCCGTAATAAGATAGGATGTGCCAAGGATCCTGGGAACAAATAGAAAAAGGTTTCAAGGGGGTCAGTCATAACACTTTACAGAGAGATTCAGAATAAAGGCTGAGAAATAAGCTGAGATTGGCATGTGGGAGCCTATCGGTGACCCTCAACACAGCAGTTTCAATAGAGAAGAGGAAAGGTGCTGATTCAAGAAGATTGTCAGGAAAAGGCCCAGAAAGAGGACCAGGAGAAATGAGGACAGAAAAAGATTTTATTCAGTCATTAACTATTCCTTTTTGAATATCTATTGTGAGCCAAGGACTGGGGTGAACAAAGGAGACACAGATACTGGCTTCAGGGAGCTTAGAGCCAGGCATGTTTGAATGTAAATCGAAAGGGTGATGGGTATGAAGGAGGGCACGTGCGGTGATGAGCGCTGGGTGTATACGCAACTAATGAATCGTTGAACACTACATCAAACACTAACGATGTACTGTATGTTGGCTAATTGAACATAATAAAAAAAAATAAAGAAATTAAATGTAAAGCAAAAGGAGCCAGAGGAGAGATTAAAGATGAGGACAGTGGGGGTAATTGAGAGGATAGGGAGTTAGAAGAAAAAGGATTGCGTGAGACTATTAAATGCAGGTGGTGGAGCTGGTCTTGGAAAGGAGGGAAGAGACAACAAAGAAGAAAAAAATGGGTTTGGAATCAGGTCTGTAGAGGTGAAGGGATGTAGTGGTTGATTACAGTTGAGGGCATCTGTTGAGGGGGATAAAGGAATGGAGATTTCCGTCTTCACAGCAGGGAAGCTTGGCATAGCTATTGAAGCGGTCTGCTGGGAGACTCACCAGACAAGAGTGGCCAAGGGTCAGGCAAGGTGCAGCTGAAATGAGAGTGAGTTTCCGGTGCATTAACTTAGATCCTGAATTTTCCTAATAGCTCTCTTAACCATGCAGGAAGATCTAGAGCAATCCAAATGGGAAATAGGACAGAAGAGTAAAAGTTTAATAGGGAGACAGGAGAGTGCTGAATTTGAGCAATAGCTGTATTCAGCTTGCTGATCACGGAGGAGGCTGGGTGAGGAATCAGTGTAGCCAGCAGTTTGGCAATGAGGCACTAAAGGAAAGGCAGACCCCAGAGAAGCTTAGAAGACATCTCAGGGGCACAAGAGAGGTGCGAGATTTTAGAGGTAGTGCCTGACTTTGTTGGGATGGAGAGCGGGGTGTGACTGTGGGGGGCTGTGGCTGGTGAGGGGCAGGGAGATGTGGCTAATATGATTGTGATAGTAAGGGTCGGAAGGGCCGATCGCACAAAAGAAGGGAAGCTGAGCTCATTTAGGATGGTGGTTCTCAAGCTTGAGTATGCATCCGAATCACCTGGACGGCAGGTGAAAACAGATTGCCCCAGCCACTGAGTTTTTAATTGAGAAGGTCTGGGGTTGAACCTGAGAATTTCCGTCTCTAAGAAGTGCTTAGGTCCATGCAACATGCTTTGACAATCACTGTAGATGCGGAAATGAGTCCCGGAGAGAGCAAGATAAGAGCAACAGGGACTTGAAGACATGGTACCGTTGAGTGGCCCACAAATACTATTATTGCGGGTTTCATAATTCTGAACTCCCCCCCCCCTTTTTTAAGACTTTATTTATTTGACAGAGAGAGACACAGCGAGAGAGGGAACACAAGAAGGGGGGATGGGAGAGGGAGAAGCAGGCCCTCCGCTGAGCGGGGAGCCCGATGGGGGACTCGATCCCAGGACCCTGGAATCACGACCTGAGCAGAAGGCAGACACTTAATGACTGAGCCCCCCAGGCGCCCCTCTGAACTCCCCTTTACGTGGAATTTACACAAGCAATCAAATGATAGTATGATCACAACTACAAAAAATGATATATTCTTGTGGACCGGTATAGGTGTAAATGGAAATTTTTTAAAAAGAATTTTTAAAATTTGCTGTGTCGTACTTCTGGCTGTGCCTGCTCCTTCCGCGTACCGTCTGGTCCGTTTCCTAGCAAACTGCTACAGTGGCCATCGCAAGCGTCTCCACTGTTCAGGCTGAAATATCCATTCCCTTATCACTGTCTCGATGAGAAGTTTCTCAGCTTCACTTCCTAATACTGTTGTTGCAATATTGCTGGCACTAAAAAGAAACTTTCTCAGTAACGGACACAAACTTCAGCTTGCCTGAGAGATGCTCGGACAACTGGGACTGAAAAAAGGAGGTAAGGTGGCATAGAAGACAAGGAATGCTACCAGCACCAATATTTAGCAACACCACTGTAAGGAGAGAGAAACCCAGACGCAGGTGGAGCTGGATTCCAACGAGAGACAGAGGGGCAGGTCCAGGGTTGTGTTTGCTCTAACCCATCCCCTCTCACGCTCGTTTTTCAGGCTAACTGCCAGGCCGCCAAAGGACAGTATGTTCACACGGGCTCTTCTGGCTCTGCTTCTACTCAGTCCCTCTTCACAGCCTGCTACACCTACTAGGACCCCAGGCCCGCAGCCTGCCTCCAGCTCTTCTGGGTGCCTTGGTAGGAGGGCTGAAAGAGAACAACTTTTCTGCTGACCCTGGAAATGAGACAAAATCAGATTGGAACTACTGGAAACAACGGTGCATGTTAAATTCTTAGACACAATGAAAAAAAAAAATCAGTTCTTGAAACGTAGGTGTGAAGATCAAGGACCTGATGAAATTTCATGCGATTTCCTTGCAACAGCTCCAGCTTCCCACGCCCCAGAGTAGCCACCTAAGAAAAGAATAGACTTGAAACAAAACCAGCTCTCCATTCGAGTAACGACCACCAGATAGAACACCTCAGAAGCTGAGCGTGGAGAAGTGTGTCTTATTCAACAATCGTAGCAGTGGTAGGTTATGAAGGAGGCAACTGCAACCAACAAAGAAATAAAATGTTCTAGAAGCCTTCAGCTGGTATCAGGTTTTACTTTCTTCTCTTGCTTCCAAAGGGCCCAGGATAGTTCATGACCTTTGACTCTACTAGACATGATCACCATTAATGGTCAGGGGCCTCAACTTGGGCTACTCACTGGAAGCATCAGCCAAAAATGGAAAAGCCCAGATTTTTAGGCCACACTCCAGCCCAGTTCAATCAGAAACTCTGGATGTGGGATCCTCTAAATATCAGGGTTTCTTAACAGCTTCTTCGGGGACTCCAAAGTATAGCCACATTTGAGAACTCCCAGGCTAAATTTCAAGTCTGAGGGTATTTTAAAAGGACAGCCTTTCATAATATGAAGCAAGCTACAGGGTAAAATGGTTTCAAGCAGCATGCAGAGTGCAATGGGACAATCAGTGTGGCTTTGAGGCTCGCAGCGTTCCTCTTGAGGTGACCCAGGTTTGGTGACACACGCTCCACTCCCTCTGTGTATCTAAGCGCACTACCTCGGTTTGCAGTAAATACTATTCACGTAATTACACTTTATTGGCTTCCAATTTTCAGAATTAACCTATAGAAAAAGCATTAAAGACAACTGTAGTTACAAAAGAGAATTTAAATATAATTTTGTACAATATAAAAATTATGATTTTGGTGAAACAAAAGTAATGATTTCACTGACAAGCTAGGAAATTAAAGGAGGAGGAGAGGTGGAGAGGAGCGAAGGGAACATTAATTCACTGGAGAGGTGGAGAGTCAGGATACTACTTAAAATTAATGGATTAAGAAACAGTGCTAAAAAAAGAAATAAGGCTTTAAGTCTATTAAAGGGTATGGATATAAATCGTTAAAATATTCACACATATAATTAAATATAGGAGAAAAGGAGTAAACTAAATTCTTTGTCTTGAAGAGTGCAAAGATAAATGATATTGCTTAGAGTGGATAAATTAAGAGCTAGAGGCATACACGTAGCGCTTAGAGGAATAAGACAGAATTAGTCCAAAGGGACTTTGTCTGAGGAGAGAGACCTGGGAGTGCGGCACGGGGAAGATTTTTACTCATGTGGCTCTCCCACCATTTGAGTATTTGTTTCCACATACCTGTATCACTTCTGTAAAGACAGCTGTATTCGTCTGGCCCAGAGCTTTCACTTTTCCTGGGATGATATAACCAAGCCTCGAGCAGTTAAATTACTTGCTGATGGTCACACCTACAGAGAGGCTTAGGGGTTGAGAGCTGAGAGATTAGAATTCAGGTCTCTTTCTCCTATAAAGGGCACGTGACCAGGGAGGAAGGGGCGGACAGGGCAACAGGCAGTTTTCAAAACCTCTGCTATCGGGGTGCCTGGGTGGCACAGTGGTTAAGCATCTGCCTTCGGCTCAGGGCGTGATCCCGGCGTTATGGGATTGAGCCCCACATCAGGCTCCTCCGCTATGATCCTGCTTTTTCCTCTCCCACTCCCCCTGCTTGTGTTCCCTCTCTCGCTGGCTGTCTCTATCTCTGTCGAATAAATAAATAAAATCTTTAAATAAAACAAAAACAAAACCTCTGCTATCGGGGTTGTAGGTCTCCTACATGTCCTTTTTTTTTTTTAGACTTTATTATTTATTTATTTATTTATTTGAGAGAGAAAGACAGTGTGTGTGAGTAAGGCGGAGGAGCAGAGAGAGAGGGACAAGCAGACTCTGCCCTGAGCGCAGAGCCCAACGTGGGGCTCCGTGCCACAACCCTGCGATCATGACCTGAGCCGAAATCAAGACCCGGACGCTTAACCGGCTGAGGCGCCCAGACGCCCCGTCTTCTCCATTTCTTACTGCGGGCGGGCACGCACTCAATCCGTGAATAGTTGAGCTCCTACCACGTGTTAAGCTGTCCTAAAGCTGGTAATACCTGGTGTGACCAAACTCTTCTGCCAGAAAATTGTCATTTAGAGCTTACTCAGCGTCATGACCTTATGTTGTAAAGAAACCTCCTAGGTTCTCATTTATGGGTTTAGTGAGAATCTATAATCAAGGTTGAGTTATTTATGCATTTTGATCCAGGCCAAATTACACTTCACCGGGGATGAGGATTTATGTAATGCATTTGCCTGGCTATCATCTGATATATTTTCCCAACTAAGGCACTACAGTTGTTTTTGAAATCTCAACCCCAGTACTTACTCCACTGAGGGTAATACGAAGACAAGTGTTATAAGGCTATAGACTTCAATTTCTTTTAACTGTATGATCACTGAGTGATATATCAGTGGCTTTCTACCTTTTGGTACACATGTCAGATTTTTTCTAGTAGTTATTGAACACTTACTACAAATAAAATTTGGTACTAGGCACCGAAGGTAATTAAGAGAAGTTTCAGCTTTAGGGGAGGCCTGACATTTGCACACCACACGATGAAGCTTACATAGCTAAGGAAGAGACACAGATGCCATTGACTGGGGGTTGGGAAGTGGGAGGAGATAGCATTTAGGGTAGTTATCAAGGGATGGCAAAAGGCAAGGAACTCTTAGAACGGCCTTTGCGTAAGAAAATTTACTGGGAGAAGATGGTACCTTTTGAAGGCATAAGTATCAAAAGCCAAGGTCACCAAAAATTATTAAATGCTGGAAGGAATAAAAAGAGGAATTGGGTTTTGCTCTGAAGAGGAAGGAGGTGAGAAGGGAGGGAAGGGGCAGGGAAATGAGCGAGGGTAAAGGAAGAAATGAGAAAGGAGGGGAAAGGGAGCAGGCAGGGAGAAGCCAGAGCAAGATGGAATTGGGGGAGGTGACTAAATAAAGCACTTTTAAGAAGGTGGAGAAGTTTCAAGCAATCTAAAGACATTTGTCTGCTTGAGAGGAAGAACTGAATTTCACACATGAGTTTACATCCTGGTATTCAAAAACAAGATCCTGAGATGATTCATAATGATTCATAATGTGAATTAATTTAGCAGAAGCTGAAGCCAACTGTGACAATGAGAATATAAGCCTCCAGAACTTTGCAGAAATCTTGGAGCAGGCTTTAGGCGATGCAGGAAGGGACTTTAAGTCCATCTGATTTAGCTCTCCTGGGGTAAAAGCCTCCAGCTGACATCTACATTTCCTCGCAGCAACAGCGGAGGAACCTCGGATCCAGGGCACCGAGGCAGTTGTCCAAGGTCACATCACCAGTAGGTGAGACTTGCAAAGTCCTCTTGGAAGTCAGTACTTGGGGTGGTGAAAAACAGTGGTTCTGGAGTCAGACAGTCTAAGTTCAGATGCTGGCTCTGGCACTTATTAGCCACGTGACCTCGGACACATTGTACCACCTTTCTGTGGTTCTTCATTTCCAAAATTTTTTTAAGTACAGCATTGAAAATTGCTGAGAGATTAAATGAGTCAATACCTCTCAATAACAGGTTCACATCTGTTATTTCAATTTTCACAATCCTGAAATCCAAAAAGCTCTGAAAATCAAAAGTTTTCTCCTAAGTTTGCAGCAAATTATTTGGTGGCAAAGCCTGACTTGAGGCTGTCATCTTTATTCCACTTGATGGGGTGCAGAGCTCATGTGACTGATTTTAGGTGCTGACTCAGACCCTGCAGAGGGAGTTATACAATGTGTAGCATAAGCACTATATTTAATCTCTAAAATCTGAAAAATTCTGATTTCTAAAACACATACACCCTCAAGGCTATCAGATAAAGAATTGTGGACCTGTCCTTAGAACAGTATCTATCTCATATGCAGGGTAAAAATGAGTTACCTATGCTCAGTAGACCCCAGAGGGCTCATGTTGTGTGCTATCAATTCCCTAAAGCCATTTTCTAGAGAGGATGAGTGAAAAAGACAGGAGTCATGGCAGAGCTCAACACAGCCAGTCACAGCTCTTTTTTCATCACTCGAATAAATATGTTTACTGGCTGTAACACAGTCTATCCTAAGCCTCCTGAAATGGCCATTCAATGCTGGGTTTCAGTTTCTGTAAACATTTATAAAATCCGTCAACAAGTATTCATTTAGCACCTACTGTATGCTCAGCCATGTGAAGATACTACACGGTCCTGACCGTGGAGAAGAAGAAGGATACAGTTAGGAAACAAAATGGTGACAATAATGTGCTAAATTACAGTGGCATAGGCGAGGTGCTGAGATCAAAGGGGCTATAGACAGTGGGATGAATTACAGTTTATTGCTAGTTATATGATCTTGGGATCTCGAGCCTCAGTTTCATTATCTGTAAAATGGGGTTTCTGTGAGGTTAGAAATATTTCATGTAGAGTGCCGGATACGTAAGTTGTGAATAAATAATATGTTTTTTCCCTGTCAGTTGGCTCTTGGAGAATGGTAAAGGCTCTTGAGTGGGTGTGAAGATGAATTAACTTTATACTGGCTGGAGTGCAGATCGTGTATGTTGACACCATTGGAAATTAGATTAGAAGGGTGAGGCACAGTGAAGAGGAAGGGGAGATTGGGCAGGGATATTATGGAAAGTCTTGCCTTGAAATAATGAGAAACAGGGACCTGTGAGTAATTTTGGGGCAGAAAATAATGTGATAAAAGAATAGTGCTGAAAATTATATTTTTGGAAGGCAGGGGACTGGGAGGATTGGGAAGCTGGGAGGCAGCTAAGGGCCTACTAGACTCTTGGTGGTGGTGGGTGAGTGGACATGAGATCTTTAGATTGGGGAAAATAGCAACAAAAACCTCTCATGTAATGTTGCTATTTACCACCCTAATGAACAAGTCTCTTTTATTGCAAATCAACAGGCAAATACTGGGACAAAGAATTCACAATTCTTCTACATCTGCTTCTCAAAATGAGGCTTACATACATGCACAGACTCAGCCCTTCGAGAATGGTGGCAGCACAGGGAAATATAAAGCATCTTCCAAACAGAGCACTAACTCTTCGGCTGTTCAGAACAACCGGGACTAGGCTGTAGCCCGAGGTCTCAGATGTCAGAGAAATCTATCCTGCCCTCTTAAAAAATTCAAGGTCAAACATCTTTCTGCAGCCACTTCCAACTTTTCCTTGTCCCGCTCTGGTTTTGCCTGGGGCATTTTATAGGCTACAGAAGTCAGAGTGCACTTCTTGGTCCCGGGGATGAAATGACCGTCACGTACTGTGGGTTACCTTAGCCATTGAGCATGAGAAGCATATTAAGAACATGGCTCCTGGACAGGAAATAGAGCAGGAAGAGATATGCTGTTTTATTTCTGCAAAATATATCAAGACTCAGCATTTTGGAAAGTTACGTGATTTCTCCCCATTCTTTACATTGTGGAGTACACGTGGCCTACTATTCACTTCTAAAGTCTCCTTGCAGATAAAGGACTCCTTGAAGGCAGTATGCAACTAATACAGTATTAACATAGCACCTGACAGGCATTTAAAGATACATGTTAGTTGAACTTGTACTATTTGTGCGGTTAAGTAAACGTACCTATCCTTCTATTTTCTATGCATTATGGTTATAGAGATGGCCTTAATTAAAAAGAAACCAATCAACCCACTCCCACCAACCACCCAAGGCCACAGAACACATTTGAAGGAGAGAAGGAAGGTGAAAGGTATTAAATACTGATTAGGAACAATGACTTTAAAAAGATGATTGGAATATTTGGACTAGATTTTTTTTTTTGAAAAGTTGAAATTTACTCTACAAATATTATGCTCAACTGGGTATGCTGTGTAAGCCCCTAGATTTGCTGATGATGTCCTCCTTTAGGAAGACAGATTAAAATGAAACGCCTCATTTAGCAGAATTACAGAAATGGAGCATTGTAGTTATTTTCAATTTTTTCTTTCCACCAAAGGCTTCTTTCACCTGCGTGTTTTAAAATGTTGTCTACCTTGATGGTTACTTTTTTGTTTAAATTTGACTGGGCTCAGGGATGCTGGTAAAATACTATTTCTTGTGTCTGTGAGGGTTTCTGGAAGAGATGTGCATTCGCATCTGTAGACTGAGTCACGATCGACTCCGCCAATGCTGGTGGGCATCATCTAATTCACTGAGGGTGTGAACTGAATGAAAAGGCAGAGGAGGAGCAAATTTGCTCCCCACCTAAGCTGGGGTACCCATCTTCTCCTGTCCTTGGACATCAGTGCTCCTGGTTCTCGGGTCTTTGGGCTGGGACTGAATTATACCACTGGCTTTTCTGGTTCTCGTTTATAGCTGTCATGAGACTTCTTGGCCTTCGTAAGTACACGAACTCAAAACTTCCTCCTCCTATTCACTCCCACATTGTCTCTTAAACGAAAACGGAGGCACCACGAGATGTGCGCTGTGTGCAATTTTTGGAAAGGTATCAGGTGTACCAGTAATATTTCTTAAGTGAGTGCTGGTTATACAGGTTCAGTTGTTAAATTTGGAGCACACCTTGAAATATGGGCCCCTTTCTCTCTCTCGTGCACGTACACACACACACACACACACACACACACACACACACACATTTAAATACAAGGAAAATGTTATCACAGAATTTTAGGCAGCATAAAGTCCTCTCTCTTTAGCATGGTAACTCCCATCTGCCTGTTCACAGGCAGCCTTAGCCACCTGCCACTTTCCCGCCACCACACAACCGCAGGCTCACTCTGTAGCCCATAGGTCCTCTTGATAATTCTGTCTTCAGTTTTTTCCTGGTACTCATCTTTTAGTCTCATCCCTTCTTGAAAGATTTTTCTCCTTCTCTCTTCTTCATGTGCCTCCCTGTTCTTTTATCATCCTCTTAGAAAACAACTGTGAATACTGCAATAACCTTGCTTTAAAAAAGTTAATCTTTCTGGCTATGCTTTATATACGCAATGAATGGTACATATAATCAAGAATTGTTTCACTGCGACTGGAGTTTTGAGCTGTCACTCCGGATTCACATCCAAGGATGTTAAAAAATATGTAATTTTAGTAGGAGTATCTCATATGACAATGTCCCCACATTACAATGAGGTCAACAGTCAGAGCTTCTGCTCAGCAAGATAACCACACATGAAACAGATGCAACTCGGGCAAAAAGCACAATGCTTAAGTGTGCACGCAAACTAGCACGTACGGAAAACGTACTTCACATTCGGTTTTTCAAAATACTGAGAACAGGTCTAAGAACCTCATTAGTAGTTGAGAACTTGGCCTGAGAACGACTGGTGTAGAATAAGGAAAACCGAGACAATTCCAGACAGGAGGATAACTGGGGCATCAAGCGCATTTTCAGTTACTTTTTGTACTTTTCATTGGGCTACAAACTGTTTTTGAAAAGTTAACTGTCTGCTATGAGCACCCGGTTTGAATAGGGGAGTGCACGATTTCTACACATATACCTTCACATTCACATGTGCACACACAAATATTCCTGGGGGAGATGGAAGTATGATGGGGACGTTCAGAAGGTCTATAATACAGCAGAAAGGGAGGTGTTTTGCTTAAACTATTAGGTAGTTGGAATTCCAGAGTTCTGGTGACTTGATATTCTATACTCAGAAACTAAAGGGTCTGGATTTAACCCTGGCTGAACTATCCCAGAAAAGGTCACTACAGGCACACCTCGTGCTAGTGTGGTTTGCTTTACTGTGCTCTGCAGATACTGCATGTTTTCACAAACTGAAGGTGGCAAACCTGCATCAAGCAAGTCTCTGGATTCCATTTCTCTAAGAGCATTTGCTCACTTTGTGTCTCTGGGTCACATTTCGGTAATTCTTGCACTATTTCAAACATTTTCATTACTATTATATTTGTTGCGCTAATCTGATTAGTGATTATGACTCACTGAAAGCTCAGAATGATGGTTACACTTTTTAGCAGTAAGCTATTTTTAAATTAAGGCATGTACAATGCTTTCTTAGACATAATACAATTGCACACTTACTAGACCACAGTAAGTGGAAACATAACTTTCATATGCAGTAAGAAACCAAAAAATTTACTTGACTTGCTTTATTGCAAATCTGCTTCATTGCAGTGGTCTGGAACCAAACACAGTATCTCCAAGGTATGCCTGTAGTCACAGGTGGAATAAGTGAGAGCGATTTCTTTTAAATCCTTGATTCTAATTTTTAAATGCAGTATTTGACAGGATAGATTCTGCACTAAAATAACAAAGAACTCTTACACAAAGCAAAAAATGAAACAGGTTTAATGATTAAAACAGATGAATTACTAGGTTTATGTAACCATCAACTAAGGGAAGCCCTAGAACCAGAAATAAGGATTTTAAAATCGCATGCAAAGTCTAGTTACCATAAAAACCAAAGCAATACCAAAATATCTGTTTCCTAGTATAGACTCCAGGTCTTTTTATTTCCAACTCTTGGTAATCAAAATATGTACACTTTCGCATGCTACTGGTAGTGGAGGAGTAAGATTACTTGTATAGGACGACAATTATGTTTCACAGATTGGAGGGCACAAGAAGAAGTGTCTTCCTCCACTTTTTCGGGCCCGTCTTGAAAAAAGGCACTCCCAAAGGTTCCTTGGTAACACCTTTGCTAGGTTTGTTAATTACTCACATAATCTTTACATGTAAGATTAATGGTCCACTCATTTCACAGATCTGGGAACCACAAGGCATTGGAACTGCTTCTTTAGCTCACATACCAAACAACTGGCTTAAGCAATGACCAAAAACAACTTTGGATATCAGTTTGAAAAAAAAAACTGGGGCTCTGTTTCCTTGAAAACTTAATCATATGCTTAATTACTAGGCTTTGGCATGCACTGCCAAACGTATTATGAAACTGAACGAACCACCATATGATGGTGGCAGGGAATGCTCCTGATTTATTATTCTAGTTTTCTAACTTCAGCTCCCTTGTACCAATGCAACTTTGACCTTCTCCCTTTATTTATTGTAATACCAAGTGCTCTGAACCTGGGTTTCACCTCTCTGCTGAAAGATGTGTTAGAAAAAAGATGCTTAAATAAATTACTGAGTCTTTCTCTATGATCAAAACAAAGAGTAAAGAAGTCTTCAGCTATCTGTGGGCAGTTGTCCACCTTTCACAGAACCTTTCGAAACCATCTGCCTGAGGCCAGGAGAATCTGTTTTGTCATTAAACCTGACTCACGGTGAGCCATACTGCCATACTGCAACTGCACTTGGGTCGCTAGTCTCAAGTCAAACTGCGCTTGAATATTTCTCTACATTTATTGCATCCACGTAGTGTGCAATTTTTGATGCTGAATAAGAGAGATGCGGCAATCGAAGGCTTCGCCACAAGCATCACATTCGTGGGTTTCTTGGGTTTTCGCCTCTGCATGGATCTTCTGATGGTTGACAAGGCTGCGCTGCTGACTAAAACTCTTGTCACACTTCTCACACTTGTAAGGTTTCTCTCCCGTGTGTATCCTCTGATGCTGAATAAGGCCCGAGTTCCGGCTAAAGGCCTTCCCACATTCATCACATTTATGGGGTTTATTACCTGTGTGAACACCCTGATGTCGAATAAGATTACAAAGTTGACTAAAGCTTTTGCCGCACTGTCTGCACAGATAAGGTCTCTCACCAGTGTGGATTCTCTGGTGTTCAATAAGAAACGAACTCCGACTGAAGCTTTTCCCGCATACAGTACACAAATAGGGCTTTTCACCAGTGTGGATTCTTTGATGTTGTACGAGATGAGCACTGACACTAAAAGTTTTCCCACATTCATCACATTTATAAGATTTTTCCTTGGGGTAGACTTCCTGCTGTATAACAAGACTACAGTTTGGATCGAAACTTTCCTTGGTTTCATTGTACGAGTAAGTCTTTTCCCTGGTGTGGATTCTCTGATGCTGAATAAGACCTGAGCTTCTACTAAAGGCTTTTCCACATTCCTCACATTTATGCGGTTTGTCTCCTGTGTGAATTCTCTGATGACGAGTAAGGTTGCACAGCTGACTGAAGCTTTTCCCGCACTCTTTGCACTGATACGGTCTTTCACCTGTATGGATCCTCTGATGTTCAATAAGGAATGAGCTCCGACTGAAGCTTTTTCCACATTCGATACAAAGAAAAGGTTTCTCACCAGTGTGGATTTTCTGGTGTTGTATAAGGTATGTACTTAACCTAAAAGCTTTCCCACATTCACCACATTTATGGGGTCTTTCCCCAGTGTGAATTCTCTGATGTTCAACAAGTAATGAATTTCGACTAAAGCTTTTCTTACATTTGGTACAGTGATAGGGTTTCTCACCAGTGTGAGTTCTCTGATGTTCAATAAGGTGTGACTTCCAACTGAAGGCTTTCCCACAGTCACTACATTTATGGGGTTTCTCACCTGTGTGAATCCTTTGATGTTTAACAAGGCTCCTTCTCTGGCTGAAGCTCTGTTTACACTGATTACACTGATAGGGTCTCTCTCCAGTGTGGATTCTCTGATGTCTAATAAGGGTTGAGCTCACACTAAAGGTTTTTCCACAATAATTACACTCATAGGGCCTTTCCCCAGTGTGAATTCTCTGATGTTCAATAACAAATGAACTGCGACTAAAACTCTTCCCACATTCGTTGCATTGAAAAGGCTTTTCACCAGTATGGACCCTTTGATGTTGAATGAAATGGGCCTTGCGGACAAAACCTTTTCCACATTCTTCACATTTATGGCATTTCTCTTCTGAGTTTGGTCTCTTACGAATAATGTTAGTGTTTCCTCTGAACATTTTCTGTTCCTGGGCCAAAGATTCCCTTGGTATTTCCCATAAGAAGATTCCTCTTTGTTTATCTAATCTACCAACAAGTTCAAAGGTTTCTCTACCTATGGGATCTTGGTCAATTTCACTTTTGATTCTTGTAACTATTACACCCTGTGGTTCCACTTCTTCCTCAATCTCCTCCATTTCTTGTTTCACAGTTGGCTCCTCATCCTTATCTCTGTTCAAAACATCTGGAACAATAAACAGAAAATAGAAAGATCAGCCAGGCTCTTTGCTAGCAAGGAGAAATGCTTAGGAAAATAAGATTAATATAAATTAATCTGCTACATCTATAAAATGTGAAGGACTACTCCACAGTGTAGTGAAGATCAAGTTCATGTACATAAAGCATTTAGGACAGTACCTGGCAAAGAATACAAGTTATATAAATATTAGTTATCTGATGAAATATTTGTCTTGGAGAAGAGGTATGAAGAGTGTATGTGTTTGGTTTGTTTGTATTTTTAAAGGAGTAAGCTTTTAAGTTTTTATTTTTTTAGTAATCTCTACACCTAACATGGGACTTGAACTCACAATCCTGAGATCAAGAATTGCATGCTCCTCTGACTGAGCCAGCCAGGCACACTAAAAGAGTGTTTTTATGAGGGAAATGATGAGTTAGTAGGAGCAAGCAGAGTTGGGAGGAAGGGCTGGTAAACCAACAAGAAAATTTTACAAGGTAAGATGGACAAACAGTGAAATAAAACAAGTAGTGGCGTGATGACCTATGCTATCAAGGAAGCAAGGATGGTGCAGAAAGAAAACAGGAGGTTCAGGAAAATGTGGGATACGACAGCATTCCTGAACCATGAGTAGACCAAATAACGGACAGAAATGAACACAAAAATGATGCTGAGAAGAATAAAAGACAAAACAAAAACAAAAACCAGGAGAAGCACCAATTCATTCATTAACAAGAATTCACTTATTGCAATCAAAAGCATTCCGGGCACTGTGTAATGATTCAGGATTCAAAGATAAGACATGAAGTTCCCTACCAAATAAAATGAATGACGAGTACATTGGGGAGAGAAAATAACATGATAACATATTTAAGTAAAGCAGTTCCTATACGGAGACAAAATGGCTTTTAAAAATAAAATAATGGGTTGGAGTGACATGGAGTCTATGATATAAAAAGACAATAAAATAAATACAAAGGAACATGGTCAGGGTTAATGAAAGAAACAGAGAAAAAGCAGTCTGTGGTAACTTATGCCCTCACCCACCACAAATCCTACCACATTCTTCAAGTATATATGATTCTCACTCTTCTAAACATATAAGAGCCAAGATGGAACCATTTAGTTCCAACTGAGAGTCTCTGAGACATCTGAGAAATGAAAATCTTGCATGTGTTGAAGGAAAGACAACATAATGGTCTATGACGAAAGACAGTGGCATACAGAACACTTGAGTCTGCTTCTGACTTTTTTCCCTGATCGTCTATCTCTTGCTGTCTGCTGGATAATTCCACTAGAAGAGCTGATCAGTACCAAATATATACATTTGGCCCTAAACGATTTTCTTTTTTAGACTTCCTCTTTTCTCTCGATTTTCTAATCTACTTTTGGAGTCATCTCTGAATTTTCTTTTCACTTACTTCAAACCAGTCATTTTATTCCAAAAACACTTCCTTTATTCCCCTAAGAAATTAGTAGAAACTTTATTTCTGCTTATGCTACTAACAGTATTGTCTCCTAAATTCACTTCAGTGGACTACTTTCTTTCACACAATGAAAAAGGATAAGAGAACTCCCTCAACTTTCTACCTCCTGCCTATAAAATTCTCTGCAACAGTACAGGAAGATATAGCCCATTCCTAACCAAAGCTAATTCATCTACCTTCTCTTGAGTCCACGTGTCTCTTGAGCATTTGTTTGTCTCCTCTTCCTCCCGTCTGTTCTCCATTGCCAACATACACGTGACAATGCTCAGCATACAAATATGCCCAACTTTGTCTCGAATCTGAAATCCTTTTCTTAATGAAATCTAAGTTTTGAAATAAAATCTTAACACTGAAGGTCTCCATTTCCCAGCTGTTTCCCATGCCCACCCCTTCCCCTACAACCTACTGTGAAATCTGGCTTCTGTTTCCAGCATCTGGAAGAGCTTCTACAAAATCACCAATGACTCTTGAATAACAAATATAGTGAACATTTTCAGTCCTTATTCAGCAGCATCTGACACTGCTGACTAGTCCCACTCTGACACTATCTGTTTTTGATTTCTATGCCATCATATTCTTCTAGTTCCCTCCCTACTTCTTCTTTGGCCTTTTCTAATAAATTTCCTTCATTTATTTCTCTTCCTTCGTTAACTGTTGAAGGTTACTGTTACCCATATTTACATTCTTACCTTGCTCTCTCTATATACTCTGTTTATTGCCATTTAACTGTTTCAGAAAGGGCTTACAATTAACATGGTCATCATCATTTGCTGTCATATATGTCTCCACCTCTAATCATCTTCTCTTGACAGGCATCCTCATCCATTATCCAAAGCAGAAAATCATCCTAGATTTCTCCATTTTTTTTAATTGGTAAACAATCACCAAAATCAAAGATTCAACTCTCTAGTAACTATCTTCTTTCCATATTTTCCTGGATTATTCAAAAACCATCTAATAATCCTTCACTCTAGCCTTTAAGCTGTCCCCACATTCCATCTACGTCACTGCATCCAGAGAGATGTACATGAAATGGAATTGCAGTCACATCACCACCTGTAGATTCGCTAGTACTCCACCACCAGTGAGAGCAAATCAAAGCTCTTTACACCATGATATTCAGCCCTTCACGAAGGTTCTCTAAACCTCAAGTCACCCTCCTAACCACTCTCTCACAATGGAAGTGGGAAAATTGCTTATGTTACTCTTTTATGCCATTTCTTTGCATATTTCATTTACTAAATGTCCCCCGACATTGTTTCTCTGGCAAACTCTTGGTTTCTCTTTAAGATTCAATTCAAAGCAACAGCTCCTGTACAAAGCCTTCACAAAGTCCACTAGGCAGATTTAGGCGTTCTGTTTTTTATCACCAGCTCTCATCCATAACTGCACTGTTATATGCACTGTTATTATGCTGGATTTCTCTCTTCCACAGGATTATAAATTCCTGTGAGAAGGGGAAGTCTCTTTATGATGTTTACCCGGTATTGTTGTTCCAGGGGTTTTACTCAAAGGAATAAGACAAAATTATTATTACTTGCAGACAATTAAATGTCTACGTAAAATTTCTAAAAAAATTAAGTGAAATGTAACAGCAACAAGAAAACTAAAATATAAAATTAGTGGTAAGTACTTACCACCAGGAATAACCAATTAGTAAATATTATAGAAAAATAAAATATGTCTTGTATGATAATAAAAACCATAAAACCCAGGAATAAGTCTTATAAGAATTGTATGAGAGCCATGAAAATAAGCCATAAAATTTTTCTGAAGGACATAAGACAGATAAATAGAGACAAGCAAATTGCTAAAGAGATTCAATGTTGTAAGGATCTTGATTCTCCCCAAACCAATTTATGAACCCAGTTGTGTTCCAATCAAAATCTTATGAATGAATAAAAAACCCCAATGACTCTAAATTTCAACTGGAAGAACACAGAAAACTAGTTAAGTATATCCTAAACAAGAATATAAAAGAATGATTTATCATACCAGACATAAAATGTAATACACTGCTTACGTAAATTAAACAGAAAGGCACTAGAATGAAAATAAATAGGTCAGAGTGATAGATAGGTAAAGAAAATAAGTGAGTTTAAGCTTCCACACAGAGCAGCATAGAAAGGACTATCCGTTACATCTGGGCTTGGTAGCTATAATCACAGTCTGAGGTCTCTGCCATGCTTGTATTCTATGTTCCCATCCTATGATCATATAGCTAATTTGTCTAGAGTAGAGAGTTGACTCAAAGTGCATCTCTCCCAGGAATTTGGAATTTAAAACTGAAATAGGCAATTATTCTGAGAATGACTAGAATTGTATGTAACCTATCAACTCAAGCTACAGGGACAGAAGCATATGGATATGAAGACTAGTCTACCAAGAAGAAAGAAATAGAACGCAAAGACAGAGTTAATTCCTGACTTCCTGAGCAATCCAATTTCTGGGTTTAGTTATATGTTTGTTTGTTTGTTTGTTTAAGTAGGCTCCATGGTAGGTGTGGAGCTTGAACTCATGACCTTGGGATCAAGACCTGAGCTGGGATCAAGAGTCAGACGCTTAACCAACAAAGCCAGCCAGATGCCCCTGGGTTTAGTCCTTTTCTGACATCCAGTTGCAGTCATGCTCATAGATTTTGTGTGCCACCTCTGTGCCTGCAATAAGTTCTCTTGTTGGCTTACGCTAGTTTAATCAGTTTTAATAATATGGTAGCTGCGGAGAGAGAGAAAGGCAAGGAAATGTTAAAGTGGAAGTGGCTAAACTTTAGGACAGAACAAGAGTTACCACACATTTTCTGAAAGGGGCCAGATAATAAATATTTTTGACTTTGTGAGCCATATGGTCTCTACTGCAATTAATCAACTCTGCCACTACAGCATGAAAGTAGTAATAGATAATACATAAAGATGGGCATGTCTATGTTCCAATAAAACTTTATTTACAAAAACAGTGTGCCAGATTTGGCCTGTGGACCGACCACAGCTGCCAACCCCAGTATCTAAAGAGTATAGAAAGAACAGTTTTCTTGGTAAAAGAATGAGGGGATGGGGAAGAATTTGCATTCTTGCATTCAAGCACAGTGCTTGATTAACTATTGAATGGATCAGTAGTTGAACAAACAATTGAGGAAAGACTATAATCTAAGAAGAGAAACAATGAGTTTAAGGTCTTACAGAACAGCAATTCCCACTTCTGTCAAGGTCCAATATGGCTCAAGTAGACTAGAAAGAAGTCATTAAAACTGAAGAAGTCCATTTTATTTGAAAGAACTGAAAAATCGAGAACTGAGATCAAGCTGTCAGCTGTATTATCAACATAGTTACTGAAGTGTTTAAAGAAAAATCATCATAGAAAGGAAAGGTATGAATAAAGGACCAAAATTAAATTTGGAAGAGTGTTGTACTAAGTAAAGCAGCAAGACGACGTGCAGAAAAAACACTACGTTAGAAAAACCAACTAATTGTGATCTTTCACCAAGGGAGCTCTCATGAAAGGAATGGAGAAAGAGTTTATAGATGAAAAGATTGTGGAGGGAGAAATAATAACTGATAAAAAGCTGTAGTTCAGCTAAAATGAGAGCCTGAAAGTAGGAGATCACAGATGGGCTCACTGCCATGCCTTCGTCCATATGGTACTCACATCTTACAGCAGTAGGGGCAGGCAAGGCTGGGCATTTGCCTGGTTCTATCAGCCAGGATACCATATGTGTGGATAAAGCTGGCAATGACTCAGAGACACCATGGCATATTGGGGGAAAAAATCAGCAGCAGCAGATATGGCTGGAGACTGAAGTGGTGTGCAAGAAATAATGAATGATGCTAGAAAGCCAGGCAGGGGCTATTTAGAGAGGCCCTAGTAGGTACAACAAGAAATTAAGATTTTTATCCTTTAGGCTACCAGGAATTGTAAATCATAAGCAGTTAACTAACAAAATCATTTTGGTAGCAGTAAACAAAATGTATTAAAAGAAAGGGAGATTGGAGGCAAGGGGCTAGTTTAGGGACTAATGCAATAATCTAGTCAAGAGATACTACATCTTGAGTATATTCATTCATTCCGTTACACAAATATTTAGAAGCATAAATATATACCTGGCTCTGTGCTAAGTGCTGGAGAAATCAAATGAAAAAAATATAGTTACTGTCCTCATGGAGACCAATCTGGTTAGAGAAATAACATAAAGAATGATTAGAGTACAGTGTGATAAATTCAACAGAAATGTATACAGTAGCACAGAAAAAGGAGTACTTAATTCCAAAGAGGAGGCCCTTGAGATCTGAATGGAATATTTGAGATTTGCCAGGTCTGAGTTATTTATGTAGTCTTCAAAAGGAGATGACAAAGATTTTAGAGCTCTTAGAGAAGATAACGAGTACAACGACAACATTTATATTATACTTACTACATGCTAATCAGTGTCCTAAATGCTTTACATATATTAACTCAGTTAATGCTCACGGTAACCCAAAGAGGTAAGTGCTATTATTAATGCCATTTGGTAAAAAAAGAAACAGGCATGGAAAGGTTATGTAATTCACCTATGGTCACAAGGCTTGTAAAGTGGTCGAACCAGGATTTTTACTTAGGCAGTTAGGCTCCAACTGCTTCTCTTAGGTGAAAGTAACGATTTGGGACTTATCACATAGAGGTAGGTGATGATCTGAGTGTAGATAAGGTTTGCCAAAGAAAGCATCTAAACTGAGAGGAAGTGTGGGAATGCAAGGCAATAGAAGAAAGCAATAAAGAGTTTCACATATCTATAGAAAGGTGAAATAAAATAAGGTCCAAAAAAAGTCTATTGCATTCGACAACTGGATTATTACAGACCAATGTTAAACAATTTAAGGGGAATGGTAGAGGCAAGAAAAGGGGCTTAGAGATAATGGAAGGTAAAGTACAAAACACACATTAACTACTCTTACAAAAACTTGGCTATGAAGTGAATGAGGAGAAGGTTACAGGGAGCAGCAAGGAGACTGTGGCTCAAAGGAGAGCCACCCACCCCACTTCCTTCCCCAATTGGAAGAGTCATACACATACCTATCATCAAAATAAAGGCACCAGGGGAGAAGGAATAGAGACTGAAGTTGTAAGGGGGGAAAAAAAGATGACAGATGGGTAACTTCTTGGAGAAGTGAGGAAATAGGAGCAGCCTTAAGCATGCGCGTGAAGGGCAGAAAAGTTGAGAGTTCATATTTAATAGCCTCTATCTTCTCTGTGAAACAGAAAGTGAGGTCTACTACTGAGTGATGGACCCAAGGAAAACTTTCTTAGTTTTTGGAAAAGTCATTAAAAGGAAGAAGGGAATGAGCGAAGCAATGATAAAAAATTGGCTGAGATGTAAAAACCCACCGCCGACTAGAAGAAAAGCCATGCATATATACGGGGCGTCAGTCCTTTCAGTTAAAGAATTTCTCCTGCTGTCTTGAGCAACTCTGGTAGGAGAAGAGAAAAGGCAGATTTTATAATAATACAGAATCTGAAGTTTGCAGAATGTGCAGAGCACAGTGACAAGGTGGCAAGAGCGCATGCTGGTGATAATTCATATGTAGGCCCATGGATTAGATGAGGAGGGGACGTTAGGAGAGGACTGATAATCTGGGAAGAGAAAAGGAGAAGTCAAGGAACAGGAAACATGATTAAGCAGACGTAGGAGGAATGGAGTAGGAGAGAAGTCAGAGTAAGCTCCACATGCGCAGAGATCATGTCTGTTTTGGTCACCCCTGTTTCATTAATCTAAAATAATCATTAATAATCCCTGAATAATTTTCAAAGAGTAAGATACTGGGGTTTAAGATTTGCCTGCTTTGACAAAATTGCGGGTTTGATCATCGATGTGATTGATCAAAAAAGGAAAGGCAGGTCCCTGAAGAGAGAATATGGTCAAGATATAGTGAGACTTAAATAATGACTACGTCACTGGTGGCATAGGTGAGCACAGAGAAGATTCTGAAATGTGACAAAGTCTATGTGTCAGGAACCAAGACATGTTGACAGATGATAGGGAAAAGGAACTGAGTGGGTACAGCAAGACTGCTGAGGCCTCCAAGGAGAGAGGTTTTGTTTGAAGGGTTAAACTAATGCTTTGGGAACAGCACTGAAAAGGTAGAACAGTAACTTCTCCCTTCTAGCCTTGAGACAAAGGATAGGGGAAAAAAGAGGATGTGGGAGAATAAGCAGCCTCTGCCAGAGAAGTGGTGTCCTTGGGAAAATGCCAGCTTTTAGTTAAGGCCAGGAGGGGTAAGGAACATTATGTGAAGAAGAACAGGGGCTCCAGAAGGCAGAGTGAAAAGGGGTGGGAGGAAAGCAGTGGGAGGATGAGCCAGGAGGGAAAGTACAGAGCAATATGGGAATGAGATTATGAAGATAAGAAGCCAGAAAGGCGTGTATTTTGGTTATTGCGAGGATGCTAGGAATGCCAGTCATGGAAACAATTAACAGCTGAAAGATTTGAATCAGAACTTTGGAACAAAACAGTTTTGGTACTGGTAGTGGTCCAAGTAGTTCTCGGAGTCTGATTTCTTATAGCCTCTTAGATATTTTAATCAGAGAAACAAAAGATCCTTACCCAGCGAGACCAGGTTTCCGTAATTCTCCATCATGACATCTTTATACAGGCTTCTCTGAGCTGGATCCAGATAATCCCACTCCTCCTGGGTAAAAAACACAGCCACATCCTCAAATGTCAGCAACCCCTGAAATAGTACGATTTCTGTAGTCAGTTCTTGTTGTCTCGAGGACAATTCTACCACTGAAAGTAGCAGAAGCAATCACTTATCAGGGCCAGGTAGGCTAGGAGGAACATGATAACCAAGAGTTCCAAACGGGGACCCACTCTGTAACAGATAAGCACCTCAAACTAGAGGATAATTGAACTGGATCCTCGTCGTCAGTAGTGATGGTCTTAAAGATACAGCTCTTCTGGTTTAAAAACATTTTTATTACAGTAAGCTGCCCCCAAACTCCCCAAGTTTCCTGCGCCTCACTGCCCTGCTCCAACTCTATCCACACTGGCTTGAGACCCTGTTCAATTCCATGAAGTTCTCTTAAGTGTCTACCTTGGGTCCAAGCATCGTGACAGGCGCACAAGACACGGGGGAGGGTAAAAAATGGTGCCTCATCTGGAAGAACTCAAAAATGAGAGCGCATGTTTGGAGCATTATTAATTTTCTTCAGCTGATTTACCAAGTCGTTCTTGAAAAAAAAAGGGCCAAGTGGGCGATCTGGTCTCGAACAGCAATCCAGAGCACTACTGGGTACTTCCTTGCACATCGCTGGCCCTGAAGACCACGGTCAGGGAGGTGGAGGGGCCGTGGTGCGGCCTAGCTCCGGTAGTGGCGAGAGAACGGGGAGACCCAGAGGGGCGACTTACCTTTGGCTCCGGCGGGGGGCTTGGGGAGGCCATCTCCGGACAGAAATTCCGGGCAGGAACCCGCGGCGGTCGCACGGAAAGGAGCCTCTCGTGAGGCCTACCCAGCCTTCAGAAATTAGGCCCGACGAAGGCGAGGCCTCCAGGCTGGGTCTGGCTAGGTCCTGCCTCGGTCCCCGAGCGGTCACGACCCCGGCAGCATATCAGACGCGCTACTTGGCCGTCCCCCAACCCCAAATTCCCTCCCCGCCTAGCTGCGCAGCCTTCCAGGCCTCGCTAGAGCCTCCTCCCCGATGCCAGTTCCTCCTCCTTTGAGCCAAGGAGCGCTATGACCGCCCGCCCCCGGACCAGAAGGCGTCACCCGGAACCTTCCCGGGACGCCCCCAACTACAACTCCCATCATGCTCTGAGAGAACGCCTCGGTCCAGCCTCCGCCTGCAATGGCCACTGGACTACATTTCCCGGCGTGCAAAGTGGGCGGGAGAAGCTGGTGCCCTTTAACAGGAAAAAGGGAACACTTACCACTAAGCTTACACCTGATTGGCTGGTCTTGGCCCGTCGCTGCCGGCTGAGGGCAGAGCTCTACCCCACAGCTCTCCTCCGAGATGGCGGCAGTGTCAGTGTTTGGGGTTGCCAGAAGAGGCCTGACGTGGATCGTCTTAGGGGCACCACGCAGAGAATTTTGGTCTCGGTTCAGGTAAAGCGGAAGGTTGGATGATGGGTCTCGTTCAGGGAAAGTAAGGAAAGAAACTGAGGAGGATAAAAGGACGAATTCAAAAGCGAGTGCTATGCTATTAAGACGGGACCCTGGTCCTGCGCTTGGATTAGCGTTCGGAGTTCAGAAGTGTAAGCGCCGGTCTCTTGGAGTGGTGGGCCCCAGTCTTAGCCTCAGTTTTCGCATCTTACCACGGAGATACCGCTGTCTTTCCCTCCCACTTAACTCATTAATTTATTAAGCAAACAATATTGACCACGTGTTCCAGGCACCGAGTGCGGTGTTGGGAAACAGCTCGCTTGGAATGAGCAACGTAGAATATGAACGTGAAAGCGCTCGGTAGACTGAGTTCAGTTGC
This sequence comes from Ursus americanus, assembly GCF_024610735.1. NCBI lineage: Eukaryota > Metazoa > Chordata > Mammalia > Carnivora > Ursidae > Ursus > Ursus americanus. The sequence continues at coordinate 29,301,201 of NC_142144.1, forward strand.
GCGGTATATTTCTTAACACGCAAGATTCAGAAACGAAGTGTGGCCTCCTCATTTTGTTCTTTTGTTCATTCATTGATTCACCCAACAGATAGTTACTAAACGTCAGGTCTGGGCCAGTATTTCCCTACGTAGTTTACAGTAGCGAAACAAAGTCCCTTTTCAGAGCTCTGACATATGGGGAAACTTAGGCTCCATGGAGAGGAAGTATTTTGCCAAAAGCAAGTTAACGGTAGAGCTGGAACCAGAACCCGGGTCTTTGACTCCCCATCTACTGCTTTTCACGTAGCACGATTGGAATGTTTTGAAGGTGAATTTATTTGACTCACAGTGTTAGGACATCAAAACTTGTGGGATCCTCAGGGAACAATTTATGCCCTCAGGTTTCAAGCAGAAACTCTTCCCACCTGGAAGGATTTTTGTCATCTGTTCATGGATTTACTAGCTTCCTCTCTTTTGGTTAGTATTATTATCTCAAATCTCCATCAGGTTTGTTTCATTCACTCATTCATCACACATTTATAGTGTCTATGTCAGATGTTTAGGTTTAACAGTTGTTAATGTCAGATCAAATATTTGTCTTCATAGAGCATATATTCTGATGGAGCAAAAAAAAAAACCCGTAGAATATAATTTCAGAAAGTGGTAAATTATGTAGAAAACTAAAGCAGTGTAAGAGATTACTGAGATGAAGGAAATGGATTACATTTCATTCTGATGAAATGTGACTGGAGTAGTTTGAGGAGAAAATGGGAGGTGATGAAGTAGACACTTTAAGTATAGGCAACTCTTTGGGAAACTGGATAGGAACATGGAGTCTAGGGGGTATATACATATATATATATATATTTTTTTTTTCTTTGAAGATGGGAGATTTTTTTACATCATATTGTGTGCCCTGGGAGCACTCTAGTAGGTAGAGAGAAATTGATAAATAATTGATGCAGAATGAGGGCTAAATTGCTGGAAGAGTCTTTGAGTAGGCAAAGAAAAATAGTGCTACAAACCACATTCTTGGCCAGACATCTTCTTCTTTCCTTCCTTTCCTTTCTTTCCTTTCTTTCTTTCCTTCCTTCGTTCCCCAACATCATTTTTTTCTCATGCCTCCAATTTCTGTAAGGGTGACCAATCCCAGTCCAGTACCAACTCCATGGAAAACAAGAGTCAGATCATGAACTAATATTTCATTAAGCATTGAAGTAGTGTATCAGGCGGTTTTCCTAACATTGGCCCACGTACTCAGTAATAGTTACTCAAGCAGTTTTCAGAGGACCCCGAATCAATAAAATGGTCTTATAATAAAATGTTATAATAAAACAGGAGTTTATAATCTGGTATAATGGTTCTTAACCAGGGATAATTTTGCCCATCTGGACATTTGGCAATGTCATTTGATCTTGACTGGAGGACAGGAATGCTATGGCATTTACCCTACCCTGGATAGAGGCGAGGGATGCTGCTGAACATCTTAAAATGAACATGATAGCCCCCTACAACAAAGAATTATCTGGTCCAAAATGTCAGTGTTTGGGCTTTGAAACGCTGATCTAGTAAGAGAAGTAGAATGTAAAAAAATTAAGCTTAGGCTGTGATGTGCTGTTAAAGCAATATGAAGTGCTATATAGATCAGAGGTATTTACAGTTCTATTTGGGGAAATCTAGTAAAGCTTCTTGGAAGAGAACAATTCTGTTCTAGGACTTTAAGATTTCTATAAGTGAAGATGAAAGATAGGCATTTCCAGTAAGATATAACTTGAGGTAACACATGACACCAGGAAAGAGAGAAACAGAATGTAGTATTTTATTGGGTAGGGCATAGAGTAGATATAGGAGATTAGTAGGAGATGAGGTTAGAGAGGTAGATTGGGTTTGGAAACTGGGAATCCTGGCAAATGATTTATCTCTTTTCCTGTTCTTGGAATCCTTAGAGCATGTAAAATCTGTAATTTTTCTGTGTGTACCAGCCCAGTTCAGTTATAAGCTTCCAAAGGCAGGTACCTACCTTATTCTCTCCACAGTGCCTGGAAGAGTAGTAAGTGTGCATATCATTTAGAGATTTAGATAGATGGATAAGATTGGGTCTGGTGTTCATCAGCTTGTCAGCTACATTAGTGCAGTTTAACCAAAGATTCACATATTTGTTTTTGATCATTCCAGAAAAGAGAAAAAGCCAGTGGTGGCTGAGACAGTAGAAGAGGTGAAGGAAGAACCTATTTTGGTGTGTCCACCCTTACGAAGCCGAACATACATACCACCTGAAGATCTCCAGGGTCGTGTGGAATCTTGTGTCAAAGAAATTTTTGGCTCATCTGTTCCTAGCAATTGGCAGGATGTGTCCCTGGAAGATGGTCATCTGAAATTCGGTTTGTTGGCACGTTTAGCTGATGACTTGGGCCATGCAGTGCCCAACTCCAGGCTTCACCGGATGTGTAGGGTCAGAGATGTTCTTGATTTCTATAATGTGCCTATTCATGATAGATCTAAATTTGATGAACTTATTGCCAGTAATCTGCCTCCCAATTTAAAAATCACTTGGGGTTACTGAGCAATTCAGAAAAGGAGCATGTTGAAATCATTTTGTCCTGAGCAAGGGGCTGGTTATTGGACTTGTACTTTACCACGTAAAATGCTATCAGAACTGTTATCTAAACCCACTTTTCCTGTGGAAGAATGAATTATGTCTTTTTTTTTCCTCGTATCATGAATTAACAGCAGAATTTTCTTTTTCACGTTTGCTGAAATTTTGTTGTTGTTTTAAGTGGAATCAGATCATTATTCATGTATGAAAGTTTTCTTCTCTGGAGGACACAGTAATTAAACTTGTTTTTAAGATATGAGGCTATTATATGTTCAGACGTGGTCTTTATTCTTCATAGGCATAACATAGATGCAAAAACATGGTTTAATCCTGTTACGACTCTTAAATCTAAGGTGGTATTATGTATAGTACACTTACAAATAAGGAAACTTGGATATTTATAAAAGAAATGTAAAACTATGTTTATTATAGCAAGTTGTTTCTTTCACTGCTTTACTACATAAGGAGAAATAGTAGCAAATGATACTGTTCATTCTAGATTAATCTCTTTTGGAATTAAAATACATTTTTTGAAGAGTGTTGTGTGTTTTTAATTTTTTTAAAGGTAAAATTTACTTCTCTGTCTTGTCATTTCCTTAATTTAAGTATTATAAATGAAAAAAATTATATTCCAACTATGAAGTGCTGTGACTTTTTAAAATAAGAGATATGCCAGATTCTATAACTAAGTGAATATTCTCTTTAAAAGGAGATGATGTTTATTTCAAACCTTTTATCTTTTCTGGCACTTTTTTTGAGACAGAGAAAGTGTGTGCACTCGAGTGGGGCAGGGGGTGGGGTGCAGAGGGAGGGGGAGAGAGAATCATAAGCAGGCTTCACACTCAGGGTGGACCCATGATGTGGGGCTCAATCACATGACCTGAGCTGAAATCAAGAGTTGGCCGCTTAACTGACAGAGTAACCCAGGCGCCCCCTTTTCTGTAACTTTTTAAAAGTGGCTTTGAGTACCTATGGATGTCCACTAGGGTGGTAAATCTTTGCAGACTTTGATGTAGGTACTCAATTTGTGGAAATTACTCAAATAGCTTGTTACCAGATAGTTCTGAATTATAGATTTTTTTTTTTAATATTTCATTTATTTGATAGAGACAGTGAGAGAGGGAGTACAAGCAGGGGGAGTGGGAGAGGGAGAAGCAGTCTCCCCGCTGAGCAGGGAGTCCGATGCAGAACTCTATCCCAGGACCCTGGGATCATGACCTGAGCTGAAGGCAGATGCTTAACGACTGAGCCACCGAGGCGCCCTGAATTACAAATGTTAAATGAGGAAGTGATTAAATTAGGAATTATTTTTGTTTAGACTTTAGATATGGCTAGAGAGTAGTAAGACGGAAAAGGAACTCCTTGTATTTTGACTACTAATAGTTCTGAAAGAAAAGTGATAGATTTATACAAAGGAAATTGCATGTATTCTCTTTTCTAGGGTGACTACTTTGAAGAGGGCAAAAATCAGGTGGGTGTATAAATTCTGGCATTATAATAAAATTGGTTACATTATAGTCATGCCCTATAAATGTCATCAGCAGACAATCAGATTTTTAATCTGTACATTAAAGAGCTTCAGAAGTGTATGAAGCCCTGGAGCTTAAATATAGAGCTGTTATATTCCTTCTATGTGAGAGGGTTGCAACTTATAGGATTTGATTATCTCATTTCCCATACAACTTTCTTTTTTTTTGATAGATGTACCATAGTTTATTTATTTATAGAATGGATCAATTCAGGATTGATGGACATTTAGATTATTTCCATTTTCTAATTATGAAAATTCTGCAGTAAATCACTTGTGAAGTTATTTTTATGGTTTATATTAAATGAAAAAAATCGATCTGCATTCAAAACTACACAAGTATACTATTTCTGTACCAGTATCTTGGGTGCTTCTTTTTTTTTTTTTTTCCTGATGCAAAGTTCGATGATTCATTAGTTGCGTATAACACCCAGTGCACCATGCAATACGTGCCCTCCTTACTACCCATCCTTACTACCCATCACCAGTCTATCCCATTCCCCCACCCCCTTTCCCCTCTGAAGCCCTCAGTTTTTTTCCCAGAGTCCATAGTCTCTCATGCTTCATTCCCCCTTCTGATTACCCCCCCTTTCTTTATCCCTTTCTTCCCCTACCAATCTTCCTAGTTCTTATGTTCCATAGATGAGAGAAACCATATGATAATTGTCTTTCTCTGCTTGACTTATTTCACTTAGCATTATCTCCTCCAGTGCCGTCCATGTTGCAGCAAATGTTGAGAACTCATTCTTTCTGATAGCTGAGTAATATTCCATTGTATATATGGACCACAACTTCTTAATCCAGTCATCTGTTGAAGGGCATCTCGGCTCCTTCCACAATTTAGCTATTGTGGACAGAGCTGCTATGAACATTGGGGTGCATATGGCCCTTCTCTTCACTATGTCTGTATCTTTGGGGTAAATACCCAGTATTGCAATGGCTGGGTCATAGAGTAGCTCAATTTTTAACTTTTTAAGGGACCTCCACACTGTTTTCCAGAGTGGCTGCACCAACCTGCATTCCCACCAACAATATAGGAGGGATCCCCTTTCTCCACATCCTCTCCAGCAATTGCTATTTCCTGCCTTGTTAATTTTTGCCATTCTAACTGGCGTAAGGTGGTATCTTAGTGTGGTTTTGATTTGAATTTCCCTGATGGCTAATGATTTTGAACATTTTTTCATGTGTCTGTTGGCCATTTGTATGTCATCATTGGAAAAGTGTCTGTTCATATCTTCTGCCCATTTTATGATTTATTTGTTTCTCACGTATTGAGTTTGAGAAGTTCTTTGTAGATCTTGGATACCAGTCTTTTATCTGTAGCATCATTTGCAAATATATTCTCCCATTCCGTGGGCTGCCTCTTAGTTTTTTTGACTGTTTCCTTGGCTGCTTTTTATCTTGATGAAGACCCACAAGTTCATTTTATCTTTTGTTTCTCTTGCCTTTGGAGATGTGTCATGAAAAAGGTTGCTTTGGCCGTTGTCATAGAGGTTGTTGCCTATGTTCTCCTCTAGGATTCTGATGGATTCCTGTCTCACATCAAGGTCTTTCATCCATTTGGAGTTTATCTTTGTGTATGGTGTGAGAGAGTGGTCAAGTTTCGTTCTTTTGCATGTAGCTGTCCAATTTTCCCAGCACCATTTATTGAAGAGACTGTCTTTTTTCCACTGGATGTTTTTTCCTGCCTTATCAAAGATTAGTTGCCCTAAGAGCCGAGGGTCCATTTCTGGGTTCTCTATTCTGTTCCATTGGTCTATGTGTCTGTTTTTGTGCCAGTACCATGCTGTCTTTGTGATCACAGCTTTGTAGTACAGCTCGAAATCTGGCATTGTGATGCCCCCAGCTTTGTTTTTCCTTTTCAACAGTTCCTTGGCGATTCGGGGCCTTTTCTGGTTCCATACAAATTTAAGGACTATTTGTTCCAGTTCTTTGAAAAATGTCCTCGGTATTTTGATCAGGATAGCATTGAAAGTGTAGATTGCTCTGGGTAGCATGGACATTTTAACTATGTTAATTCTTCCGATCCATGAGCATGGAATATTTTTTGATCTTTTTGTGTCTTCCTCAATGTCTTTCAAGAGTGATTTATTGTTTCTAGAATATAGAGCCTTTATGTCTCTGGTTAAGTTAATTCCAAGGTAACGTATGGTTTTTGGTGCTATTGTAAATGGGATGGATTCCCTAATTTCTCTTTCTTCAGTCTCATTATTCATGTATAGAAATGCAACTGATTTCTGAGCACTGATTTTGTATCCTGCCACATTACTGAATTGCTCTATAACTTCTAATAGTTTGGGAGTGGATTCTTTTGGGTTTTCCATATAGAGTATCATGTCATCTGCGAAGAGAGACAGTTTGACTTCTTCTTTGCCGATTTGGATACCTTTTATCCCTTTTTGTTGCCTGATTGCTGTTGCGAGGACTTCTAGTACTATGTTGAATAATAGTGGCGAGAGTGGGCATCCTTGTCGTGTTCCTGATCTTAATAATATTTGCTGTAGGTTTTTCACAGATGGCTTTTATGATATTGAGAAATGTACCATCTATTCCTATACTCTGAAGGGTTTTAATCAGGAAAGGATGCTGTATTTTGTCAAATGCTTTTTCTGCATCTATTGAGAGAATCATATGATTTCTGAATTTTTGTTTCTGGATAAAATCTAAGACACTGATAGATTTGCGAATGTTGAACCACCCCTGCATCCCAGGGATGAATCCCACTTGGTCATGATGGATAATCCTTTTAATGTACAGTTGGATTCTATTAGCCAGGATCTTGTTGAGGATTTTGGTGTCCATATTCATTAGGGAAATCGGTCTATAATTCTTTTTGTTGGGGTCTTTGCCTGGTTTGGGGATCAAGGTAATATTGGCCTCATAGAATGAGTTTGGTAGCTTTCCTTCTGTTTCTATTTTTTGAAATAGCTTTAGGAGAATAGGTATTATTTCTTCTTTGAATGTTTGGTAGAATTCCCCAGGAAAACCGTCCGGGCCTGGAGTTTTATTTTTTGGAGGATTGTTTATCACTGACTCAATCTCTTCATAATTAATTGGCCTGTTTAAAAAAATCAAAATCTTCCTGTTTCAGTCTTGGTAGTTTATGGGTTTCCAGGAAGGCCTCCATCTCTTCCAGATTGCTTAATTTATTGGCATAAAGCTGTTGATAAGAGTTTCTAATAATCCTTCCAATTTCATTGGTGTTGGTTGTGACCTCTCCTTTTTCATTCATTATTTTATTAATTTGGGTCCTTTCTCTATTCTTTTGGATAAGTCTTGCCAGAGGTCTGTCAATTTTATTAATTCTCTCAAAGAACCAGCTTCTAGTTCTGTTGATCTGCTCTACTGTACTCCTGGTTTCTAATTCGTTGATTTCTGCTCTAATCTTGGTCAACTGCTTCCTCGTGTCCCACACAACTTTTACTTTTGATCTGGAGACACAGAAAAATGTGCAAAGGGCTTGATGGAAGTAATGGATGGTAAAGGGAGTGTGGAACAACAGGGTTTCACCTGGAGTACTGCAAAACCAGGCTTCAAATGGGTGTAAAGGCAGAAGAAATTACTTCTTTGTAACCTGGAGCAGTGTTTCTCAAAACCTAATGTGCATATGAATTACTTGGAGATCTTTTTCAAATGCAGATTCTGATTATATAGGTCAAGAGTGGGCCCTGAGCTTCTGTATGTCTAAAAACCTCCTAGGCAATGCTGTTCATGTTTTGAGTAAGATGGCCCTAGACCCTAGCATTAAAGTGGGAAAGTACCATCCCTGAAGCAGCAGTCCTGGAAAGTTGAGCTTAGACCGCACATCTAGAAGGTGTCACTGTTTTATAGTCCAATACGATAAATATATCGGAACAATGACCTTTAGTTTTCCTGAAAAGGTTACATTAGGTTTGGTAACTTGTTCACTGAGGTAACCAAGCATGGTGTCATTATAAAATGTTTACATATTAAAAAATTAAGTGATTGCTGTATAAAAGAGTTCTCAATTAACTATAGTTAGCTGGGCATTTGAACTCAATAAATATACTTACATAAAACCTGGTAATAAAATATTCAGGGTTAATAGAAATGGATTTGCACAGACAGTATGTATTTTAAGCCACATAAATAGACTTCTCCCTCTCTTCTGTTCTTTTTTATTTTAATATTTTTCTGATTGTTTAATAAAAACGATTTTATTTATTTATTTGACAGAGCGAGAGAGCACAAGCAGGGGGAGCAGCAGGGGGAGAGGAAGAAGAAGGCTCACCGCCAAGCAGGGAGCCTGATATGGGGCTCGATCCCAGGACCCTGGGATCATGACCTGAGCTGAAGGCAGACACTTAACCATCTGAGCCACCCAGGCGCCCCATAAAAGCACATTTTTAAAAATTTGGGAAAGACGACAAATGCCATTTTTGTCTTACTACTCAGATAATCACTAAACATATTGGTGTTTTTCCAGATGAAACTTTTCCTGTACTTTAAAATTTACTATCACATTGTTCTGTTCCCTTCACTCTATGAGCATTTCTACTTATTTTAAGATAGTCTTAACAGTAACAAATTTGATTAATAACATGTTCCATAACTGGATGTTACGTACAGTAGTCCCTTCTTAACCATGGGGGGATACATTTCAGGGCCCCCAGTGGATGTCTGAAACCCTTGATAGTATTGAACCCTATATATGCTATATTTTTTCCTATACATTCAGACCTATGATAGTTTAAATTATAATTAAGTATAGTAAGAAATTAACAATAACTAATAATAAATAGAACAACTATAACAATATGTTGTAATGAAAGTAATGTGAAAGTGTCTTTCAAAATATGGTACTATATTCACCGTTTTTGTGATGATGTGAGATGATAAAATGAGAGATGAAGTGAGGTGATAAAATGAGAGATGAAGTGAGGTGAATAACCTAGGTGTCGTGATGTAGAATTAGGTAGGCTGCTATTGGCCTGATTTATATCAGAAGGAGGATTGTCTGCTTCCTGGCTGGAGTTGACCACAGGTAACTCAACCTGGAAAGTTAAACTAGTTAAGGGTGGGGAGGACCACTGTAATCTTTCAACCACTATGCTTTTACTGGATATTTAAGTTATTGCCAGTTTTTTGCTTTTATTTTTATCTGTTTTTTTCAAATCTGGCTTTTTTAGTTGAGTATTGGTCTGCCATAAAACTCCCTCTTACTCAGAAGTGGAAGTCATTCTACTGTAAATTTCTTGACCTTGAACCTAGGAATGGGCAACTTGGTCCTGCTTCTTTGTTTTTTTTGTTTTATAAATATTTTTTAATCTCAAGTCATCCTTTTGGCAATATTTTTTTTTTTAAGTAAGCTCTACACGCAAAATGGGGCTTGAACTCAGGACCTCAAGGTTAAGAGTCCCACACCCTCCTGACTGAGGCAGCCAGACACCCCCCCCACCCCCGTCCTACTTCTTTGATTTGTAATCCCATTAGCATGTGTTCTGTGTATCCTGAAGGATTAAATGGCAGGTATCTTGAACTCAGTCGTATCTGTGCACATGAACTTAATCTTCTCTGCAGTTACTTTTCCATCTTATTTTTATTCAGTTATTTCAGTGTAAAAGTTCTAAAGTTTTTCCTTGAATGATTTCTAAGTTCAAAAGTAGTCTCAAAAATTAACTTCTGATTCAGCAGAATTGCAATGTTAGTTATATAGTAGCAAACTGCAGCTCCATCAGGTTTCTTTTTCATTAGGAAATATTAAATTCAAAATATTTAACACTGATGCAACACTAATCATACATTGTTCATATTCAAATTTCACTGATGTCCCAGAACTGACCTTCCTAGTGATTTCACCCCCTGATTCAGGATCGAATCTTGGTTCATGCTTTGCATTTTTGTTATCACCTTTACTTAATCTCCTTTACTTTGAAACAGTTCTTCATTAAATTGTATTTTACAAGGAATTTATTCATCTGAGTTGTCAAATTAGTTGGCATGAAATGTTCATAATATTCTCTTATTTTCCTTTTAATGTCTATTGGATCTGCAATGATAAGCCATCTTTCATTTTAGGTATTTGTTATTCTTTTTATTCGATCAGTCTGGCTTGTAGTTTATCAGTTTTGTCGGTCTTCTCAAAGAACCAAATTTGTCTTTGTTAATTTCTTTCTATTGTTTATTTTCTATTTCATCGATAATATACTTTTCTTATTTCCTTTCTTCTACTTACTTTGGGTTAACTTTCCTCTTTTTTTTTCCCCCCCTGGCTTCTTAAGGTAAAGACTTGGGCCATTGATTTTAGACGCTTTTCCAATATAAGTCACTAAAATTATAAATTTCCCTTTTTAGCTTTAGCTTCATCCTACAAATATTTTCATTTTGTCCTTCCATTATCATTCAGTTTAAAATATTTTCTAACTTCTGATGTGATTTCTTCCTTGACTCATGGATTATTAGAAGTCTGTTTGATTTTCAAATATTTGGGAATAAATAAGGAATAAGATATTCTGCGTATCTTATTTTTTATTTCTAATTTAATTCCGTTATGTCAGAGAACATACTCTGATTTCATCATTTTTGCATTATTAAGATTAACTTTTGTCACAGTTTATGGCTTATCTTGTTGAATATACCATGTGTGCTTGAATTTGTTGGGTTTAATGTTCTATACATAGCAATTAGGTCAAGGTCATTGATAGTGTTTAAATTTATGCCTTTACTGGTTTTCGTCAACTTATTCTATCAATCGCTGAGAAAGGAATGTTAAAATCTTTAATCATGACTATGGAATTATTTATTTCTCTCTTTAATTCTGTCAAATTTTGCTCCATATATTTTGAAATCCATTATTAGGTTTTTGATTTTTATGAACTTGTCATTATTTTTATCTCTATTAATACTCTTGATATTGAAATTTAATTAATCTGATATTAATAAAGCCACTTGGGGTTCCTTATGCTTAGTGTTGCATGCTATATTATTTTTCATCCATTTACTTGCAGTCTATCAATGTGAACTACACTGATAATTTTTCACTACAATCCTGACTTTTGGTAATCTCTTCTTTGCTTTTGTTTAAAAATTTGCTCTATAAGTATGTTCTGCAGTTTTTTGGCATGTGTAAATTTATGATTCCTTTATGTGTATTCATTTATGACTGGCATCTAACACTCAATATTATGTTTCTGAAATTCACCCAAGGTTATTGAATGTAGTTATAATTCTTTTATTTTTATTGCTTTGATTCATTTATTTTTAATGCTGGGCTTTGTAGTATTCTACTGTATAAATATACCAAAATCTATTCATTTATTTTATAGTTAATGGATATTTGGTTGTTTCCAGTTTTTATTTATTTATTTATTTATTTATTTTAAGATTTTATTTATTCGACAGAGATAGAGACAGCCAGCGAGAGAGGGAACACAAGCAGGGGGAGTGGGAGAGGAAGAAGCAGGCTCCCAGCGGAGGAGCCTGATGTGGGGCTCGATCCCAGAACGCCGGGATCACGCCCTGAGCCGAAGGCAGACGCTTAACCGCTGTGCCACCCAGGCGCCCCTGTTTCCAGTTTTTAATATCTTGGAAAATGCTGTTATAAATATTTGTGTATAATTCCTGATGCATCTGTGCACACATTTCTGTTATATCTCTAGAAATGAAACCCCTGGGTCGAAGGTCATTCATATTGTCACATTTAGTAGAAATGCCCAATTGCTTTCTAAAGTGACTGCACCCGTTTACATTCCTCTAGCAGGGTTCGAATCTTGGTGATCCACTTCTTAACCAACTCTTCTTATTTTCAGAATTTACAATTTTTGCCAACCTTATAGGTATAAATATACCATTTCATGATTTAAATTCGCATTTTTAATTTTTATTTTATTTATTTATTTTTTAGAGTGAGAGAGAGAGAGTGCTTCATTAGTTTGGTTAGACTATAAAGATCTATTTGAGGTTTTGACTGATAAGAGGACTCTAGATAATGCCATTCTTCTTTACTGAGGGAAAGGAAGTTTCGAGAGGAAAAAGTCAGGTCGTTTTTAGCTTGTAATCAGAGCTATCTCTTCTGGGCTGATTGGAGATGGGTTAAAGTCTCAGGTCTTGAATGAGAAGTAAAATTAGATTCTTAATTTCAGTGTTTGGAATTTAGCAGTTCATGCAGACAAATAGTCTTTTTGTTCATTTTATAACCTCAGCTCTAAAGTTCAAAGAGTGCTCAGATAAGGGTAAACTCTGTTGGAGTTTGTTTAGAAAAGATATTGGTAGGGACTTGTGATTTTGAAGATATCAAGCCAGAATTTATATTTCTGAGGGAGAATGACTCTGAAACTATGTGTTAACTTTTCTTTATTCTATCTTCCCCCATCTCCATTAATATTTCTCCCTCTTTATAAAAACCGTTTCCTAGAATATTACAGAAGAAATTCTCTTAGTCTGGGATTTTGAATTGTGGTCCTATTTTTACATTGTTTGAGGGATGATTTTCTTTTAATGTCAGATGAATGGCTTGTTAGAATTGCATTTTGTGAAAATATTTCTTAAAGGTCATACATATTTATGCAATTCAGGAATGCTTTCTGCTAGTGAAATGTAATAAACGAGGGATATGAAGGAAAAAGCGATGATATTTGAAAAGAAGTATAAGTTGAACTAAAGCTAATGACTTTTCACTTACTTTCTGTTTGGGAACACTGGTTGATCCACGTGATATTTAAGTAGAAACTTAATGGATAACGTCTGGAAGGAAGACTACACCTTTAGGCTTATTTAGAATATGGACCGTGTCTAATCTCGCCGTGATTATCACAGTGTAGACCCTTGATAAATTGTTATTGAGCTACTAATCAATTTGACCATGAGCTGGAGATATAAATTCCATTCCTGACTCTGCCATGTATTTCTTTGTGCCTTATGTATACTCAATTTCTTGAATATTTTTACAAGGGAAATCGGGAACTTTGGGGTTATAAAATCACTTGTTTTTAAGCTTCTCAGGGAAAAATGTCTTATTCACCATCCAATTCTCATTCTCAGCACTTGTCTCTCTGTCGGCTCATTCTCATCAGCATGTATTCATGCCTGTGTCAGTCCCTTCTCTCTCTCGCTCCCTCTGAACACACACACACACACACACACACACATTAAAAACAGAACACAATGTTAGCAGATACTGTCACTACCTTGCCTGTATGTACTTCCCCTAGTGCCATTAGTGCACAGGCCTGACTCACAATATCAGACCTGGGATTCCTGTGCCTGATAGTTTTTTTGGGCCTCCAGAGTCCACTTTCCCTCTCAGCATGGCAGGCTGGAAGTGGTAGGAAATTAAGGCCCCTTCCTCCCTCACCACTCAGCCCTCAACCAACCATTTATTGGTTACTTCCCATTGCTCCGGTGCACTCATGTTTCCTGGAAACCCCTCAAAGTACACGACTTGCTTTTGAGCTCTTATTTCAAGGTAGTCTTCTCGAGGAATGCAAGGTAGGACACAAAGCAAACTCTTGACCCGTCCTTCAACTACCACTCTATTTCTCTTCTTATTCTGGAGTAATGAAGCTGTCATATTCATTCCTCATCCCTACTCTTACCAGGGAGTCTCCCTTCTCTAAAAATGCACAAGGATTTACACATGGTATAGCAAATAGCAGTTTCAGATTTGAACTTGCTTAAATTATCAATTGATGATAGTCTTTCCTTTAGCCTCTTTCACCCCGCTGATATATAACTCAAGGATTTGATCCTACACAGTTGTGAGTGCTGGTTTAGTAGTCTCCAAAAGGTTGTTGTCTTTGCAACTGATGGCTGATCTCACTGAGCCCTGTCCTGATGTCCAACCCACAGAACATATGAGCATAATATAATAGCTATTGTACACCTCTAAGTTTTCGAGTGGTCTATTACACAGCCATAGTAACTGGAACACCTATTCTTTTGGGGTTACTTAAATATGTGTGTGTGTATGTGTGTTATTCTAGAGAATATAATAGGTACCTGAGAAGTCTAGCTCTTGGTCAAAAACTTATGTGTGATTTTCCAGAACTGACTATAGGCAATTATAAAGGCTTTAGTCGGCAGGCATCGTGGTGGAATGCTGCCCTTCCAGCACCGGACTTGGGGTACAGCCAGTGCATAGCAATCTCTGGAAAAAGTTGGGAGGCAAGGACTCAGGCCGCTCAGTAGTTACTGGTCTCCCTAGTCACTAGTCAGGCCCATCATGTTTTTGTATTTACCCAGGAGCCTTCATTATAAATCTCCTTTTCATCAGACCTTTCCTCACAATCCAAAGTCTTCGCCAGTTACACGTGCTGAGGCCTCTTTATGCGAGGAGGAGGAATGCTTGAAGATTCTTTCTTTCGGGGGCGCCTGGGTGGCACAGCGGTTAAGTGTCTGCCTTCGGCTCAGGGCGTGATCCCAGCATTGTGGGATCAAGCCCCACATCAGGCTCCTCTGCTATGAGCCTCCTTCTTCCTCTCCCACTCCCCCTGCTTGTGTTCCCTCTCTCGCTGTCTGTCTCTATCTCTGTCGAATAAATAAATAAAATCTTAAAAAAAAAAAGATTCTTTCTTTCGGTCTGACTCAGCAGCCAGTTCTTTTCCACTTCTATTCCTTCCCCTCGCTCTACCCTGACCTCAGAACTGCTGGATCCCACGTTTGGGGTTCCCTCATAGTGAACCCACTCCCACGTCTGTCTGACCTGCGGACTGGCTGACCTGCCGACTTCAGACCCTCGATCCTTGTCTTGACCAGGCACTTGCTCCCTCACGGTAAGTGATTAAGGCTCGACTCTTGTTTTTGGCTTGCTGCTTTCATCAGATACTCTTGACACCTAACCTGCTCGGCTTTCTCTGTCTCCCTGGGCTCAGCTGAGCTCCTACTAGTACCTTTAAGTTGTTACAGTCTGCCTGCAAATAATCTTGTATTGCTTGAAAAATAGTAATATAATAATCTGAAAACAGTATAATTCTATTTACTCCATTCCCACCTTTTTGTCATTATATTTCTATGTATTCTATAAACCCCACATGACATTATTTTTATTTTATAGTCTTTCAATCGCATTTAAATACACACACATATGTGTATATACATATTAAAGGCTTTTTTAAAGATTTTATTTATTTATTTGCGAGACAGAGCACAAGCAGGGGAAGGGGTGCTCTCTGTGTCTTCTTTTTTTTAAATTAATTTTTTTATTATGTTAGTCACCATGCAGTACATCATTAGCTTTTGATGTAGTCTGTGTCTTCTAAAAACAAACAAACATACAACCACACAACAACAAAGTTCCTGTCTGATCATTCCACCCTCTTGGCTATTTCTGTGCCTTTTCCTATGGACCGTTTGCTCTCATTATGATCATGGGTCAATTTTCTGGATTCTGTTGTGTCTTGTAATTTTGAAAATCATACTCCAGATATTTCATATAAAAGAAATGACTAGAATAAGTAATATTTACCTCAAGAAAAGAGCGAAGCCCTACTCTGTCAAAATGTTAGAATTAAAGATTGAACCAGTCTTGCCTGTGGTTGACCTGGGCCTCAGCTTTGCTGCAGCTTTACCTGATCCCACACACCACTGCCTTCAGATATTTTTGGGTATGGGATTAGGCCCTTCTCATCAGAAGAAACTGGGGTCTAAGCATCGCTGAACTTCTGGAGATATCTTTGTTTTTTTATGGGCATGTTGCTAGCTTTTCTAACTGTAAGATATTTCTCTCTGATTTATAATTCTTCTAGAAAGAGGGTCACTAAGGAAATTTCTTTGTTCTGGAGTCCCACTCCTGGCTTTCTGGCCTGGAGAAATCTCTCTATTTGGCTGTGCTCCCCCATCCTTTGGAAGTTAACTTCTTTGCTTTATAAGAAGACCTGCAATGCCTCAGACAGATTTCTCTCAGCTCATGTCTCTGCTCTCATGCTTTGATGTATTGTCCTAGGGCACATGGCCAAATCCTTAAGGGTTGGCACTTGGAGAAGGACTCTGGGTGGAGTTTCTCAGAATTCTATCAAACCAGCCCGCACACATCCGTTAAAGTTGCATTAAACTTTCTGTTGATCTCTCCTAATTTTTCTTTACGGGGGATTCTTTTTTGCTATCTTATCATAGATGAAATCACTTTGTAGAAGAGAAAGTCTCCTCTCTCCTAGGAGGGACCTATCACTCACCGGAGTTCAGTTCATTTAGATTCCTGGCAATCTAATGAGTTTAAGAAAACAAAAAAAAAAATTGATTTTGTATTTATCCAGATAAGGTTAGGTTATTAGAATGGGAACAAAGGTCATTTTTGTGGCTTTCTTCACACTAACGCAAAGGAGAAACGTAATCCTTATCTTTAATAGGGAGATGATGAAAAGCTTAGCAAATTTTTGTGTCCCTGAAGGGCTTGTCAGCATCTGGTTTTCTTAGGACTGGGTAAGCCTAACTATGACGCTGTGAGTACTTTTTCTTTAGGGAGTAATACATATGTCAGCCTCCTTGTTCTTCCCAAAGATTTTGTCCTCATTCTTTTGAGACGATTTGTCTGTTTTTGGTGCTCTGTTAGAGGTGAATTCTTAGATGCCAGGCATTCTGTTTGCAGGACTTGGGGAGGGGATCAGTAGTGGAGGCACCATTTCCATATACATAGGTGTTTAACAAATCCCTGTTTTCTTTTTTTTTCCTCTTTCTTTTTTTTAGAAGATTTTATTTGTTTGTTTGTTTGTTTGTTTGTTTATTTAAGAGAGTGAGAAAGAGACCACAAGCAGGATGAGGAGCAGCGGGAGAGGGACAAGCAGACTCCCAGACTCCGTGCTGAGCACGGAGCCCCATGCAGGGCTCAATCCCAAGACCCTGAGCCCAAATCGAGAATCGGACACTGTAACCGACTGAGGCACCCAGGCACCCCAACAAACCCCATTTTCAACTGCACATCTTACTCTTATCCTCCACTGCATCTGATTTTTCAAGGACTCTGGATGGCCAATTGTGATATCTTCCTTGGACGTGTCGATACCATTCGTGTAGCTGGCTGCTGCTTCCTCCATCCCGGCTCCTAATTACTATAAAACATATCTACTTGTTTTATGTCTTCTACAAATTTGCCAGAAGCTCTCAGGTGTCTTGCATTTGAAGATTGTATCAGGATATTTGCTGAATAACTGGAGAGTTAGAGCTGAATCCCAAGCAGCCTGCTTCCCGGTCCCGTTCACCTTTCATTAACCTTATCACTGCCTTATTTTCTTCTCCTATGTGTATATCCCGGTTTCACTGCAGCCATCACTGCGGACCATCCGGAGTGCCGCACTGGCTCAGCTGACAGCTACCCCTGCAAGCACGCTTATCGATGAGCCAGTGCATATCCGAGCTACGGGCCTGCCGCCCTTCCAGATCGTGCTTCTTCGGGCATCACTGGAAGATGAGAAGGGGAACCTGTTTCATTCTCAAGCCTACTATAAGGCCAGTGAAGTTGGGGAGGTAGATCTGGAGCGGGACCCTTCACTGGGCGGTGACTATGTAGGAGTCCACCCTATGGGTCTCTTCTGGTCCCTGAAACCTGAAAAACTTTTAACGAAATTGTCAAAAAGAGATGTGATGAATAGCCCCCTCCTGGTCCAAATAAAACTTTATGATTCGAATTTACTTTTAACCCACATTGCCACCACTGCTCCAAAAGTCAGCCTGACCTTGGAGAGGTGGTTCAGAGCACCGGGTGTCAAACGGATCCAAGTTCGAGAAGGCCGCCTCCGGGGAGCCCTCTTTCTCCCTCCTGGTGAGTAGAATTAACCTGGTTGCTGTCATCCTTGTGCTTCCTCTTTCAAGTGCCTAATCCCTGCGGAGGTTTAACTTGGGTATGTATACTACATGGTGTAGTCCTCTCCAGCCTTAGAATCAGGGCTACCTCTGGGCCAGAACAAGAATCTGGGGATGCGCCATTCCAACTGACGCTTGATCTCAACAATTCTGGAGCTTGTCTAAGGATACGACTACATGTAGTTTTTGGAGTCCCTGCATTATGGGGTCTCACAGCTTTGGATTTATGTGAAATCCGTCTGTATTGAGCCCGAGTACCTGAGGACCCACATCCTGATATCGTGGAACTCTCTCCTGGGAGTTCTGTCTTGTCTGAGTGTCAACTTAGGTTTAGGTCATTGCACCCAGTAAGCTGATGATATAATGGACTGAAATATTGCAACAAATACAGAGGATGCAAAGAGACTCTATACCCTCTAGTTCCATAAATATTGCCTATTTATAGAATATTCCATCAATCCACAGTTAATGCCACATGCTCCCTGATGGCTATAAAGCCTATCAGGAAACTCAGTTTCCCACAGTGATTTCCACACATCAATAAGCGGTTCAAAACATCTACTGGTACATTTCTCAGGGTTTATTGTGGGACCGAATGAAGCCACGTTAATTCCCCAGAAGAGGCCCTTGACAGGTCCAGGTTTCAGGAGTGTCTCAGATCCCCTTCTTCAGGCATGAGCTTTGATCTGGGACACAGCCATCATATCATCAGGATGTATTGCCTCTCTGTCTGTTTTTAGAAACAGGATCACCATGTAGAAGTGAGATGGGTACAGGAAGCCTGGAGTGTTAGAGGTGGTTCCCGGCAGCACAGGGTTATAGATGATGTAGAAGGAATAAAAGCTTCCCTTTCCAAAATTGTCATGACCCATGCGGCTGGTTGGGTAAATCTCAGTATCTTTACACCCAGTAATTAGCATACAGACAACATCGTTGTGTGTAGGGATCAGGAACTAAGAGGCACATAAGTCTGTGCGTCTACGCACCCACCTCAGATACAAATCTAAGGACCAGCGCAGGCCTCCCTCCTTGGGATGCGCTGGTTTAGAGGGAGCTGTCTGTGAATCCTCTTGGACATGCACGTGCGGCGTGTCCTGCTTGCTCTGTGAGGGATACGAAAGAGCGTTGAGCTGCGTGGGGCCAAAAGAGGTTGAGTCAGGTCTCAAACCAATTCTCAACTACGACATTCTTCCACGATAAGAGGCTCAGTACTCTAAAGTCCTCCCTCTTCCTGTCAATCAGGAGATGAAAAGCATCTTTATTCACTTACTGAAGTGGTATTTTAAAGCTCAGATATATTTAGTGCCATTTTATTTCTCCTTTTCTCAAGTGAGAAAACGTAGCAATGTTTTGTTTTGAAAATTGCCAATACTCCTTTAAATCAAGTCATTCTTCTTTCTTTCTTTCTTTTTTTAATTTTTAAGTATCATCTTACTCACTTATCTCTTTAAGTAACCAACATGGCGCTTGAACTCACAACCCCAAGATCAAGAGTCGCATGCTCTACTGACTGAGCCAGCCAGGTGCCCCCATTGATGGGACCAGTCTTCCTTAATTAAAATCACTTACCCGAGAATACAGTGCCCCCAATAAGTGCATCATAATTTTTTTTCTGCTTTATTTAGGAAACTAGCTGCCTACACAGAACATGAGTGTAGAGTGATACTCTGACCATCCCTACTTTTTACCATGTGCGAAGCTGCAGTGAATAAACAGGTTGTTATTACATGGAAGGGCTCATCATTCACATCTGCTTGGCTGCAAGATTTCATCACTGTATAGTCAGACGAATGGAACAGAGCAGTGTTAAGTCGGGATCTTAGCTAACACAATCATTTCAATAGCGTTTTTTTAAGTCATATACTTTTGAAGGCTTTTTTTTTTGAGTTATATATATTTTGAGAACCCTATTAAATCCATAGAAGCTTTCATTAGTAAAATGCACACATAGGGGCACCTGAGTGGCTCAGTTGGTTAAGTGTCCTACTCTTCGTTTTGGCTCAGGTTATGATCTCAGGGTTGTGAGATTGAGCCCCGTTTCAGGCTCTGTACGGAGCATGGAGCCTGCTTAAGATTCTCTCCCTCTCCCCCTGCCCCTCCCCGTGCCATCCCCACCCAGGGTGCATGCTCTCTCTCTTAAAAAAAAAAAAAAGGTACATATAAACCTATATTTTGCATATAATTTCAGGACCTTCATTGATTTCCTAAAGCAATAATTGTGTACGTTTTCATAGGTTAAAAAGCCCTTCCCTAATTTCAATAGCTTTCTTTACTCCAATACTAAAGAAATGAGCCACTTTGAGTCTGCAAGACCCCTTGACTACAGAGATTAAGCATGTCAGTGAACATAGTTCCCCATCAACCTTCCTGATATTTGTCCCATTAATGCAGTCAATCAGCTTTAATTCTGCCCCAGCTACAAGGCTGAAAACCTGGGGATTCCACTGAAAATTTATACTTTGATTCCAGAATTTGTGATGTATTTCTTCTTGTTGTTGTGTTTTTCTTCTTTTTTCTTTCCTTTCCCTTCATACCCAGTTCTGTTTTGTTTTGTTCTTTCTCAGGAGAGGGACGTTTCCCAGGGGTAATTGACTTGTTCGGTGGTCTCGGTGGACTGATTGAATTCTGGGCCTGTCTCCTGGCCACTCATGGCTTTGTGGCCTTGGCCTTGGCTTACTTTAACTATGAAGATCTGCCTCCCCAACCAGAAAAGACAGAATTAGAATACTTTGAGGAAGCTGTCAACTTTCTTCTGAGATATCCTAAGGTAATGTTTGCCTTTTCTTTTAGTCCCTGTCTTTAAATAACCATAACACCCTGTGGCTTCTCTTAACCTCCAAGTCTGATTCTCCTCAGTGAACTTGAAGTTCTATGACATATTCACAGTATTTACATGATTTATTTCACACCCAGTGTCTTTTGCTCAGAAAGACAAAACAGGAAGTTAGCCTGTGTCCATGATGGAATCAGAAAGCAATGGCTTTATTTATTTATTTTAAAGATTTTATTTATTTGCTCGTCAGAGAGAGAGAGAGCACAAGCAGAGAAGTGGCAGGCAGAGGGAGAAGCAGGCTCCCCGCTGAGCAAGGAGCCTGGTGTAGGACTTGAGCCCAGGACCCTGGGATCATGACCTGAGCTGAAAGCAGACACTTAACCAACTGAGCCCCTCAGGCGTCCCAAGATGCAATGGCTTTGGATTCAGACAGAACTGGGTTGCCTTTCTGGCTCCATCCCATCTGGTTGTGGGAATCTGGGCAAGCTACTGACACTTTCTAATACTGAATTTTTTCATCTGTTAAATACTATGGTAGTGATGCTATTTCGTAAGGTTCTCGTGAGAAGGAAAGGGGATAATCCAAGCAAAGGGCTTGCTAGAGTAACTGGTAATACGACATCCTCAGTAAATGCAACGCTCTATATTATCCCCTTCTCTGATAATATTAAATCACCGGACTCCTCCAGACAGAGAATCGGTCTTCTTCGAGGAGTGGGCCTGCATTTTTAGTTATTGGAGAGGACTTAACCATAATGCTGTAGGACTTTCCAATCCATACCTTCTTTAAATTTTAAAATGTGCTTTGCTGCTACGTTAGGGTTGCTGCAAGTTATCTCTTGCTAATTGCTGATATTTTTTTCTTAATAAGAATTGATCTAGGGGCATCTGGGTGGCACGGTTGGTTAAGCGTCTGCCTTCAGCTCAGGTCATGATCCGCAGGTCTTGGGATCGAGCCCCACATCGGGCTCCCTGCACAGGCCCCCTCCCCCTGTGCTCATCCCCCCTTACCAAAAAAATAAATAAAATCTTAAAAAAAAGAATTGCTCTAAGTAAAATTAAGTCTCTGTACCACATCCTATCTCATATAAGGGTCACCAAAATATGATCAGAGTTTCAGTAATAAGATGAGCAATGATCACTGACAATCTATTGATGCATTGAATTTTTTTTTTAATTAATAATGATTTTTTATTATATTATGTTAGTCACCATACAGTACATCCCCGGTTTTCGATGTAAGGCTCGATGATTCATTAGTTGTGTATAACACCCAGTGCACCATGCAATATGTGCCCTCCTTACTACCCATCACCGGTCTATCCCATTCCCCCACCCCCCTCCCCTCTGTAGCCCTCAGTTTGTTTCTCATAGTCCATAGTCTCTCATGTTTCATTCCCCCTTCTGATTACCCCCCCTTTCTTTATCCCTTTCTTCCCCTACTGATCATTCTAGTTCTTATGTTCCATAGATGAGAGAAATCATATGATAGTTGTCTTTCTCTGCTTGACTTATTTCACTAAGCATTATCTCCTCCAGTGCCGTCCATGTTGTAGCAAATGTTGAGAACTCATTCTTTCTGATTGCTGAGTAATATTCCATTGTATATATGGACCACAACTTCTTAATCCAGTCATCTGTTGCAGGGCATCTCGGCTCCTTCCACGATTTAGCTATTGTGGACATTGCTGCTATGAACATTGGGGTGCATATGGCCCTTCTCTTCACTACGTCTGTATCTTTGGGGTAAACACCCAATAGTGCAATGGCTGGATCATAGGGTAGCTCAATTTTTAACTTTTTAAGGGACCTCCACACGGTTTTCCAGAGTGGCTGTACCAACTTGCATTCCCACCAACAATGTAGGAGGGATCCCCTTTCTCCACATCCTCTCCAACAATTGTTGTTTCTTGCCTTGTCTATTTTTGCCATTCTAACTGGCGTAAGGTGGTATCTCAGTGTGGTTTTGATTTGAATTTCCTTGATGGCTAATGATTTTGAACATTTTTTCATGTGTCTGTTAGCCATTTGTATGTCTTCATTGGAAAAGTGTCTGTTCATATCTTCTGCCCATTTTTTGATTTGTTTATTTGTTTCTCGTGTATTGAGTTTGAGAAGTTCTTTGTAGATCTTGGATACCAGTCCTTTATCTGTAGTGTCATTTGCAAATATCTTCTCCCATTCCGTGGGCTGCCTCTTAGTTTTTCTGACTGTTTCCTTGGATGTGCAGAAGCTTTTAATCTTGATGAAGTCCCATAAATTCATTTTATCTTTTGTTTCTCTTGCCTTTGGGGATGTGTCATGAAAAAGGTTGCTTTGGCTGATGTCGTAGAGGTTGCTGCCTATGTTCTCCTCTAGAATTTTGATGGATTCCTGTCTCACATCGAGGTCTTTCATCCATTTGGAGTTTGTTTTTGTGATGCATTGAATTTTTAAGTAGCTATTTTTGATGCATATGATAGAGTTGTCTTCGAACTATCACATAGGCGATGTTATTGTGCTGAGTTTCTGCTTGGCTTAGATGAGAAATGAGGAGGTTATGTGATTCTGCTGTTCATTTTCTTAGCCTGGTTCCACTTATACTTGCTGCGTGACTTTTCCATCAGTGTTCTTACCATTGTCACATAGATAGTTAGTCAATGACTACTGAGACCCGGGAACCAGACTTCTCTCCTAGGCTCTTAGTACTTCCACTAAGCCTGCCTCATGCTCTCTCTTCTGTGAGAGGAGCGACCAACCATCTTTCAATTCCTTACAGGTCTTATTTCTCCATCTGTTGATTTTAAGTGTCTTCTAAGCATTCTCAATTTGCTGATCCCAAATTTGGTGGCAGAAATTATAATAAGAGCTAGTGTTCTGCCAAAAGCTTGCACATAACTGAGTCATTTTGTTGTTGTTGTTCATTCATCCATGTTACACTTCCTTTTACTTTGTCTTCCCTGGCCAAATCCATTCTGAGTTCTCACCTCTCATTGTCAAAACTGTGACTCGATATCTTTTATATTAAGACATAGAACTTCAGAGCTTGGAAGGTCTTTTTAATTCAAAAGGAGATGATTCCAGTTACTTCTCTTAATATACAAGATAGGACCTCAGGTAGAATGCAGTGGCCTTACAAAGAGGCTGAAAAAATATGTAGCAAAGGGGAATAGGTTCAGATCCATCAGAATTTTTCCCCTGGGACTGGATCAGTCTTTTCCTAGAGAGTACCTTTTCCTCTGAACTTCTAGAGAGCCCACAGTTTACCAATCAGCTGTACCCTGACTCATATCATTCACAAGAGTTATGTGCCTCTTTCTTATTTTTCCTACTACATTGGTATTTCTTTAGGGCATTTTAAACTCAGCAGCTAACACCATGCTGAATCCATAGTATTTCATTTGGAAGGCCTGACATGTTCTTGAAGGAGTATTTTCTTTGAACACTCATTATGCATTCTAGAACTCTAGAACTGGGCATGTGGGTGGGATTAGTCCTTGCTTGTCTCCCATTGGCCAGTCAAGTTTTTTGGTTGTTTGAGATGGTAGGGTTTTGCTAAATGGTGGACAGAATCAACATCTCATTTCCATTATTTTTAGGTCCTCGGCCCAGGCATTGGGGTAGTCTCCATAAGCAGAGGTGCAGGGATTGGACTCTCCATGGCTATTCACCTAAAACAAGTCACAGCCACCGTGCTTATTAACAGGCCCAACTTTGTACCTAGCATTCCACAGGTGTACCGCGGTCAGGTAAGTCAGCTCCTGGCCTTCTCTCCACAACTGCTATCCATCAACGCCTTAGGGTTAGCAGAGTTGCAGCACACCTTTGAGGAAGCTCGTCGTGAAGCCAGTGAGACTTCTTTCCTCCCCATTGAAAAGGCCCAGGGACATTTTCTTTTCATTGTGGGAGAAGATGATAAGAATCTCAACAGCAAAGCATCTGCTGAGCAAGCCACAGAACAGTTGAGAAGATATGGGAAGAACAACTGGACCCTGCTATCTTACCCTGGGGAGGGCCACCTGTTAGAGCCTCCCTATTCCCCGCTGTGCTGTGCCTCAGAGGCCTCCAGTCTCTGCCTATTCATGCGCTGGGGTGGAGAGGTGATCCCACATGCTGCTGCCCAGGAGCATTCTTGGAAGGAGATCCAGAAGTTCCTCAGGAAGCACCTTGTTCCAGTTGTGACCAGTCAACTCTGAGAAGAGAAGATACTCCTGAGAACCAGAGAAATAATACCAGCCCTTCCCTTGATTTTCATGGAACAACGTCTTTGATTTCTTATTGTGGAAGTTCTACTGAGAGAAACAGGAGCTTGACAGTGGTCATGTCTTTTTTTTTTTTTTTTTTTTGAAGATTTTATTTATTTATTTATTTGACAGAGAGAGACAGCGAGAGAGGGAACACAAGCAAGGGGAGTGGGAGAGGGAGAAGCAGGCTTCCCGCTGAGCCGGGAGCCCAATGCAGGAATTGATCCCAGGACCCTGGGATCATGACCTGAGCCGAAGGCAGACACTTAATGGCTGAGCCACCCAGGCGCCCCAGCAGTGGTCATGTCTTGCCTTTGGAAAAGAACAATAGTTTCCATTTAATCTAATATCATACACGGAGAGTTTTACATTTTTAAAAATAAATTTAAGGCTCTACCTGCCCTAGAATATTCTGTTTATAATTATAGCAATTATCTGGTAGAAAAAGAAATGACCAAAACGAATGACAGAATCCCCTGGCTTGTAAAACAGACGTGAGTAGAATCGGGTGCTGATATTTGCTGATTTCTTAAAACTCAAATGAAATATGTTTAGATTTCTCACATTTGAAAATATGCTCATGCTCATGGTCACTTCATTGTCCTTGAAAAGTAGAGCTGGGTAAATGAGTGTATTATTTTAAGGCAATATAGAGGTCGATATGGGGGTAACATGATTGAGTCAGCCTACCATCAATAATTCAACAAATGCTCATAAAAGAAAATAAAGTAATATTTGTGTCAAAATGTACAGCGTTTTGAGAAAGAAACAATCTGAGATTCACAGAATTGCAATTTAGGAAAGGAGCCAGGAGGGTGTGGGTTGTGTACCTTAGGGGCTGGCAAACTGTTTCTGTGAAGTTCTACATAGCAAGTATTTTTGGCTTTGTGGGCCATGAAGTCTTTGTCACTGTTGTTGAATTCTGCCATTCAAACACAAAAGCAGGGGCGCCTGGGTGGCTCAGTGGTTAGGCGTCTGCCTTCAGCTCAGGGCGTGATCCCAGCATTCTGGGATTGAGCCCCGCATCAGGCTCTTCTGCTGGAGCCTGCTTCTTCCTCTCCCACTCCCCCTGCCTGTGTTCCTTCTCTCGCTGGCTGTCTCTCTCTCTGTCAAATAAATAAATAAAATCTTTAAAAAAACAAACAAACACAAAAGCAGCATAGAGAGGTCATAATGAATGATACTGGCTGTGTTCCAATTAAACTGTATTTATGGCCGCTGACATTTGCATTTCATAACATTTTTACATGTCAGAGAATAGTAATTTTTATTTTTTTCTAAGCATTGACCAATGTAAAAGCCATTTTTAGCTCGTAGGCAGCAGAAAAACAGGCTGTTGGCTGGATTGAGCTCGCAGGGCATGGTTTGATGACCCTGGGTATAGAACAATCCAAATTACCTTGTCCAACGTCAAATTTGACATATTTTCTCTAAGGGGCAAATCACAGCCCAAATATTCCTGAGCTACTGAATTGCAATGGATGGAAGGAAGTGGAAGGTGATTGGTAGATAATCAAGTGAAGATGAACCAGTAAAAAAATGTTTCGAATGATTTTGAAGGTGTGGTGGGGGAGCCAATGAGGAATTAGAGTAATTGAAATAATATGAAGACACTTCACTGCATCTACTGAAACTCTTTTTCTTTCAACTGCTTTCTGATACTCCCTCTGTTTAGAGTAAAATCATTCCATTCAGGATGAGTGAGACTATTAACCTCCCTCCTTTCTCACTCAGACGAGTTTTCACATTTCCCAGACCCAGTCAATCAGATGATGTCACTCGCTTGACTCTAGTAATCACGTAATTGCAATGGCTAATACCGCCTATGCTATATGCTACATAATAACTATATAGATCAGATGCTGTATCATTAGTTGTATATGCCATATGCTATATAGTAGCTATCATAGTGGGTTTAATGGGTATAATTATTTTTGTTTCCTGTTTTGGACTTTAGGAAGAATGCCTATGTTTATGAGATATGATGTGTGTGTTTGGTCTGATATATATCCCTTGATTTACATTTTGTGGATTTTCAGAACCAAGTAGGTCTTGAATTTTTTTTTCATATATTCTTTTCCATATCACTACTACAAAGATTGGCAGGAATGCAGATCAAATACCCATTCTTGGCCAGCTTTTCTAACCTCTTGGAAATGTAACCGGTCTGATCTCTAGGCATTGACTTAGCTGAGTAATAGAGGTGCAGAGAAACTTTCATGATGAATTAATAGCAGGGCTGGAATCAGAACCCGGGGACTTTTTTTCTGGGTTTTCTAAACTTTCTCTGTTACACTGTGTTGAGATTTCCCCCCATGGCCTGTTAAACTCTATTCTCTGGAAATTTGAAATAAATGTGGGTCTATACATTAATGCATTGTTTTGGTTGTTTATGGCTTAGGAGAGCTAGAGACACTTCAACTTCTATATTGACTCTTCTTATGGAGAAATTTTTTAGTTTCTAATGATGATCGGGGACACTGTTGGGTCTGCCATTGAGAAGGGGTCAGTTTTCCACTAATCGTGTCGCAGCTGTGTGATAGCTTGATGAAATCCACGTACACCTGTGACTTTACCCATTAGAATAGTCTTCATTCCCTAGTCACTAATCTTCATGCTCTTCTTCTCTCTCCTTAGAAGGAAACCAGAATATCACCCCCAGATATGCCTCTTTAACAAAAATTAGCAGTTAAAAAACAGCAGATAAAAGAAGGGCCCCCTGACTCGTCCTTTTTCCGTCCTGAAAGCAGGAGATAAAACTCCCAGATGGAAGGTGTCCTCCCTATACCCAGAAGGAAAGGAAAGTTCTTATCATCAAAGACAGAAGTTGAGATTGACAGAACTCTATACAAATAGACCTTGTTCAAATGATCGTAGCTTCCTTTAGACTGCCCACATAGTTTAGTCACTTTTCCACAATTGTCTCTATCTTTGCTCAAACTAGTATAAAAGCAAGTATTTGCTTTACTTTGGGTCTCATTCCTTATGAGGACTCCTGTGCCACAGAAAACTTCATAAATACTTTTGTGTGCTTTTCACCTCTTAATCTGTCTTATGTCGGTTACGCTCTCAGGCCCAGTAAATATACCTTAAGAAGGTGTGCATAAAAAGAGAGGGAGAGAGATTGATCAATTTTAAGACATTGGCTTGTGTGATTGCAGGGGCTCAAATTTTCAGGGCAGGCCAGCAGGCTTTGGGGTCCCAGGGAAGAGTTGATGTTGCAGTCGTGGGTCTGAAGGCAGACTGCAGGTAGATATCCTTCTACCCTAGGGGGCCTCAGTCCTTTCTGCACAGTTCACACCCGCTATTGATAACTGCTAAAGACTTTTCCCTACATGGTCATCACTTCACTGCCCGGTGTCCCCACTCCTCATTTGCTACACCCCTTAGGGGCCCATGGACTGCAAGTTTCCCTGATGTTTTCTGTTCTGGGCAGCAGAGTGGAGAAGACCTGGCTCTGTGCCGGCCTGACCTGCTCCCCACTTTATTACCTGGGTGCCAAAGCATCCTGACTTGCCCACCCTTTCCTGCACTGCTCTCAGAATCTTCATAAAAATGACACTGATCCCCACCTGGGATCTGATCTTGGGAATTAGTCCCTCAGCTGGGAGCCTCGCTATCCTGCCAAGGCACCTCTCATCCACTGTAAGAGCTGTGTGCTGCGACACCATTCTCTTTCCTCAGTACTTCCAATCTGCCCATGACTTTCAAGATCAGCCCTTTTCCCTCAAGGCCTAGATCTCACCTTCAATACATTTATATTTCACTCCCATTTACGAAGTTAAAGCACAGGGAAATTAAGCAATCTGCCTGAGGTCAGTCACATGGATAGTTAAGGAGTCCGGGTTCCAATCTAGGTCTTTCTGGTTCCAGAGAACGCTGGTCTCCCTGCTTCACCTCACTGGCTGCAAAAGGTGCAAAAATGAAAAGACACAGTGCCCTCCCTCAAGCAAGGCACAACCTGGAGGCACAGTCTACAATCTGAAACTTGATCATTTGTACAATTTAACAATGGACATCAATGGAGGAGATGAACAGTGGGGCAGATTTCAGAGGTTCTGGCCCCGGGGAGGCATTTTGCATTGGGAGGGCTTCTGTTGTGCCTTGGAAGAGTGGTTCCCAAACCCAGCTATGCCTTAGGAATCCCCTGTTGAACATACAGATCCCAGGACCTTATTCCAGTTAGAATCTCCAGGTGCAAGGGCCCAGGAGCCTTTACATAACAGGCCCCTCGGGTGAAGCTTTAGCCCACACTGCTCCGAGGCCAGGTATTTGGGACTGACCTTGTTAGACACTATCAAAAAGGCAGTTGCCTAGGAGACCATGGACGCAGAGGAGGAAATTGAGAAGGGTTTGCAGGAAAGGAGACCAGCAGCAGGAGTGGAGAGGAGGAGTCAGAGAAGGGCTTAGAAGCCAGAGCTATGTGACGAAACACGAGATTCCATTATGAAACACCTGGACTGAGCTGCACTGAGCCTCTGCCTTGACCCCGTGGCAGCAGGGCCCATAGTCCCGTCACTGGGGACATAAAAGGAAGGAGCAGCTGACAGCTTTGTGAGGGAGAGTAGCCTAGTGGGCGCCTGGCTGGCTCGGCTGGAGGAGTAGGCTGGGGAAGCCTCTAGTGCTTCTAGCTGGCTCAGCAAGCTGCTGTGTTCAGGGTGAGTGTGGGACAGTCGGGCTGTCACCGGGTCTGCAGGTCTGCTCCGTGTTCCGGCAAGGCACCTGGGAAGGCGGCTTTCACTCAGCTGTGTGCCTTCCTCTCATGCTGGGGGCGAGCGCAGCTGGCCGGGGGACCTGCGAAGGCCATCGCATCCCGGTGGGTGGCCGATTGCTCGGCCACGCAGATCCATGCTAGAACCATCCACCTGACAAGAGACCGTCCGTCCAGAGACTGACTGGGGGGCCAAGTGCACACTCGGCTGCCAAGTCAGGGTCCTACTCATGTGAACTTATGGAGAGATTGTTTCTAAACTTGAGACCACTTTTCTCTGGGACTTACTGCTCGGGAGGAGGGGGAGGAAGTACCCGTGCTGAAGGAAGAAAAGCCCCTAAAGGGAATGCACTTTTGTTTCTTGTTAACTTCTGTGGGGGCACCTTTTGCTCTCTTTATCCTTTGTTTCCTGCCACCTATTCTGTTAGCGTCCTGCTGGTTCCTGACTCCTTTTTCTCCAGATGGGCCAAGGTCTCCCCATGCTGTAACCTTGATACCTTCCCCGGGGGGACGGGGGGGGGGGGGTGTCAGGCACCTGTTCTGTAATCCGGCTCTGGGCTTTCAGCCCCCATGAGGTTGCTTCCGTCTTGCCGAGGGCTCTCTCTGCAGCCGCTCGAAGGCTAATCCCGCGAGACAGCTTGTTTCTTGCCCTCTGGCAGCTTGGTGGCTTGGGTTTCATGGATACACGTGGTGTGCAGTGGGCAGCTTTCTGCTGCAGAGACGGGAGGAAGCCTGGAGATGTCACTCTGTTGGATTTCGACGAGTCTCGCATCTTCAGATATAGCTTATAAAAATTCAGTTGGGCTTCTGTTCTTTCTTCTTCATACTCTCTGAGAAATGTTATTCTTTTTTTTAAACCTTTCCATTTATCTTTTATTCTTTCATTTGATTCCTTGAACAATTTATGGAGCAATCACTATGGGCCTAGCACTATTCTAGAAACTGAGGGATAGAGTGTTGAGCAAGGTATAATTCTTGCCCTTGAGGAGTAAGTAACAATCCGGACTAGTGCTGATCAATAGAATATTCTAGAATAATGGAAATATTCTCTGTCTGCATTGCCCAGTGTAGTAGCCACTAGTTATGTGTGGCTATTGAGCAATTAAAATGTAGTTACTGTGACTGAGGAATTAAGATTTTATTTGTTTCTAATAAATTGAAATTTAATTAGCTCTATGTGGCTAGAGGCCACTACACTGGATAGAGCAAAAAGGGAGGGAGATAAGGAGGCGGATTTTTACAATATCATATGCTAAGTGTTATAAGATGGTTGGTTGGACTAGTAAGTAGGTTGGGGTTAGTTGTAAATGACTTTGATTGAATCAGATTATTATGAACGGCACCAAACCCAAAGGGAAGTCCAAGTCCAAGACTGACGGATTGAGCCCCTGTTAGAGTCAGACAGTTTATTATTTATTGAGCTAGTGAAGGCAAGGGGAGCCAAAGGCGCCAGCTGTCTGACTCCGGTCTTACACCTTGGAACGACGGCGCCGAAACAGAAGGGGCCCCACGACCTCACCGCCGTCGCAGGTACCCTGTTGCTGAGGGGCCAACTGCAGACTGCAGCCAAACTGTCACAGAGCCTGCAGCCATGCCCCAAGGTCCTGTGCCTCTCTGGAACCTCGGAGGTGGATGGGAAAACTGTCCCACGGCAGCCTCCCATAAGATAGGGAGAGACAATTAAGAGCTATAAACTTCCATTTATAAAATAAATAAGTCATCAGGGTATAAAGTACAGCGTAGGGGTATATAGTCAATAACATTGTAATAACTTTGTATGATGACACATGGTAACTAAACCTTTCACGGTGATCATTTGGTAATGTATTATAGTTGTCGGATGTTGTACACCTGAAACCAATATCATATGTCAATTATATTTCAATTATAAAAAAAGATGAGAGAGACCATTGAGAAAACAATCTTGTGAAGCCTCCTCTAAAGATTGCCTATCTTGCCATGGCATCCAGATTTAGGTCCTGGTGGTCCAAGTTTTGCCTGTGGACGCAGGGAAACCCTGCAGGGGGCTGTAGTGGAACCATTCCCCTGTGAAGGGTCTCAATGCCAGGCCAGAGGATTTAGACGTCATCCTTCACCCTTCAGTCACTGGAAGTTTAAAGCAGGAGAGTGATTAGATTGTTTTTGTGTTGAGATCTGTCTGACAACATTGCAGAGATTAGACTGGGAAGTGAAAAAGACCACAAACAGGGAGGAAGAATTAGGTAACTGGATGAGAGTATATGAGAATGAAGTGGAAAGCACAGTCAATTTTTTTTTTAAAGATTTTATTTATTTATTCGACAGAGATAGAGACAGCCAGCGAGAGAGGGAACACAAGCAGGGGGAGTGGGAGAGGAAGAAGGAGGCTCATAGCGGAGGAGCCTGATGTGGGGCTTGATCCCATAACGCCGGGATCACGCCCTGAGCCGAAGGCAGACGCTTAACCGCTGTGCCACCCAGGCGCCCCAGCACAGTCAATTTTGAACAATCAGTCAAATACCTGGAAGTGAAGGGCTCCATGCACAGTGACTGTGACAAACACAGATCAGACAGGAGCCTGCCCTCAGGAATTCACAGATCCGCAGGAGAGCAAACACAGCATCAGTGGCTCTAGTGTAAGGTTCAGTAACATCCTAAGTGCTCTGAGGGGCAGGGGGAGAGCCCAGAGGATAGACACTCGTCTTCAGCGGGATGTCCCTGAACGCAGTAGGTGCTTTATTGATCATGGTGACAATCCAACATTGGACAGGATAAGCTTTGAGGCTTCTTACGACTTGTTCTAGAAAATCTGTGAGGGACTGGTTCTGAGAGGTGATACGCCTTATTAACTAACAAAGGTATTAATTCCTATCACAGTATGTGGATTAGTTGGGATCCAATTGAGAAGAAGACAATAGAAGTAGGAAAGCAGGAAGATGTTACAAACATTAGCGTGGTGAGAGGTAAGAAGGAGAAAGTTTGAGGGCTTTGGATATTGGAGCCATACACCGCTGGAAATAGTATCGTAGGAGTCCTTGCGTCCCACTTCCCCCCACCCTATTTTGGAATTTCCATTCTACCTTCTACTTGAGGAAGGTCAGTTGATCCTCGGTGCCTCAGGAAAGGATGACACCACACAAAGGGAGAAAAAAAAATTTTCCTGGCCTTTGACCTACAAAAAACCTAATTAGATGATGTAAATTCCCAAACTCACAAATCTGTGTGTTTTGTTTGATACCCACCTTGGGGGTTTTGTTGTTGTTG
Organism: Ursus americanus; assembly: GCF_024610735.1. Taxonomy (NCBI): domain Eukaryota; kingdom Metazoa; phylum Chordata; class Mammalia; order Carnivora; family Ursidae; genus Ursus; species Ursus americanus. The sequence goes on from NC_142144.1 coordinate 29,334,006, forward strand.
TGTGTTATGTGCCGTTTTGTGTTGTGCTGTTTTCAGGAGAATACATTTCAATGCCTTTAGATTGGGCGGATCTTTTCCAGTTCACTAGAGTCTTATATTGCCTTCGCTCTGACCTTTATCTGCAAACTTACATTACCTGCTTGGCCCCTCCAGGTATCTGAATTTGGACCCCCTGGCATACTTCGCAAAATGGGTTTGAAAGAACACATAATAAGGTAGGAGCCGGGTGCTCCCGCCAAGTCTTTTAGCACTGTACAAATCACCGGGACTTACTTGGGCTGCAAGGAAAAGCAGAGTGCTCTAAATTCTGTGATTACATCTCTGCCACCTGGAGGAACAAGGAGTCAAAAGAGACATTACGCTGAATCTAGAATAATAGGGAAACATTGCATTTTGTGCACATTTGCGTTTATGGATGAAAATTCAACCCTACTCTTCCATTACCAATCCTGCCATACTATGCATCAGGCTGTATCTGTAATTAAAAGCTTCAGAGTCAGGGAAAGGAAAAGATGAAGACAAGACAGTAGTAAAAAAGTAGTAAAAAAGAAACATGGTGGGAGAGGCCAGGAAAAAAAATGCACGTTCACATTTCTACTGTCATTTGGGGAAAATAAATAAGATTTAAATGAAGGGTCAGATGGCATGGGTTAAAATTCTTGTTGCACTGTTAACACAGGCAAACTTGGGTAAGTCACTTAACTTGCTGAGTTTGAGATCCTAACTTACAATGACCGTGAAAGGACTTTGAAAAGCGGAAAGGCTTTATTATGGGAATTAATATTACCCAGTAACCAGCTTTTAGTAAGTGTTCAACAAAGCGTTTGCAGGTAGAGAAAAAAAGGGAACCAAGGAGAGAATAGAATTCCAGGAGCCATTTAAAAGACCCAGGCCCTTTACTAATCAAATGATTGTGGTATACGATTGCCTTTTCGATTTTCCTGGAGCCGTCTCTGTATTTAAAAATTACTTGTTAGAGAAGACGCCCATTGGGACAGGACAACCTATATCACCAGCTAGCGTAAATCCCGTCAGTTAGTAGCTTCATTGTAAAGAAAGACTTTTAGGCGTGTCGTCTCTTATGAAATGACTCAGAAGATGGTAATTCTCCAGTTCTGATGTCATAAGACATGTCTCCACTCTTTCAATCCTCTCTTTCCACTTTAAATTTATCTTCAAAAATCAGCCTATTGGACCATCAGACATATTTATAAAAAGCAAATGCTTACTAAAATACAAAATAGTGGCATAATAAATAATGGAGAGAGAAAAATTCTTTTTTTAAAAAAAATTTTAAAAATTTTATTCATTTGCCAGGGTGGGGCACAAGCAGGGGGAGCAGCAGGCAGAGGGAGAAGCAGGCTCCCCGCTGAGCAAGGAGCCAGATGTAGGACTCAGTCCCAGGACCCTGGTATCATGACCTGAGCCCACGTCAGACGCTTAACCAACTGAGCCACCTAGGCGTCCCAAAGAGAAAAATTCTTAAGAATGATTCTTTGTTACAGTGCTCTTCTTATGCTGCCCCTAATTTACGATGCTTTCCTCCTCTGTCCACACTTTGCAAAGCTTACAAACAACAGCAAAGAGTCGGAGCGCAGCAGAGTTGCAGTGTGTAAAAATTCATTTTTCAGAGTGCAAATTTCCGTCTGATTTTCCCTTACACCAAGAGGGTTTGTTTACTCCCTTAACTCATTTCACAAAGTGTAGAGAGAGTTTGGAGAAGGTAATGCAGGAAGGAGGGACAGACGTGATCAGCCTACCACCCTCCTCTCCGTGCAAGGTAGTGCTCACCAGCCATCGACAGCGTCCTCCATCTTGCATCCAAAACTGAAAATGAACTCAATCAAATGAACATGATCCCCCTGCACACTGTCCCCATGGGATGAAAACTTGGAAAGATATCACTAAGAGGACCCCTCAATCGCTATCCATCATTATGTGCACCAGAATCACAGGACACTTGAAGGTCGAAAACGGTTTCTTTTTTTTCTCAATTAAGAACTCTAGTGGAAACCCCTCGTAACATTTCACAAAACCTCAGGGTTCCTCAGAACCTCAGGTGAGAAGCCCTGCTGTACAGGTACCAAGTCTTCTTTCATGCGTGTGCTGTGTTTGTGGGTATTTTAACTCTGGACTCTTCTTGTTTCTTGACTATAAGAGAGTGATGACTCATAGGCTTGATAAGTCCGAGGTCTGTTAGATTTACAGCCGACTTCTAGGAAGGCAATCTGTCAAACTTGCTTTGGATCCCTGCCAAATCCTCAGGAAGGTACACTTATCACAAAATACAAGGTGTGAAAGACGCTGACCTTATTTAGCCCGTATTGCACGGGCAATGACTGTGGGGTTACTGATCATCTGGTCCCTTCCTTGTCTTTGGTGGGGAAACCTGAGACAGCATTCACAAGCACACACTGTTGACCTGTCAAGTGGTCTCTCTCTCTCTCTCTCTTGTTTATTTGTTTCATGGTTTCATTTTGGTCAAATCCATATCCTTCTCTTGAGAGAATCGCTTCTTATACAAAATGTCCCTCTCATCTAATCTCTGGCAAATACTTTGGTGGAAGTAGCAAAAATGTACACATGGAGTAAGAGTGACTATTACGGGGAATTTCTGACAAACTGGAGTGACTGCTGATCTCTGGGTGCCCATTCTAAATAGGCAAGGGGAAAATACCCCTGGCACACCTTGAATCAGGTGTTTAGCCCTGATCCAATCAGCAGTGGCCCCAGGTTGAGGCCACATGGTAGCGACATGGCTGCCGAGTCTTCATCTCTGGGCTTTAGGAGGCTTTTCTATCACCACAATTTGTATCGGGATTTTGTCCAAAAAATGGTGCATACCTATGTCAAAGTTTCATACGAGAAATTTCCGTTAGAGCTAAATATTGGAAAGACCTCCCTTTATCCTTGCCCCTGAGGACCTGGTAACTTTTTCTATGATAATAATTAGAACAACGGACCTGACCAAGTTACCTTTTCTCCTTTGGTGGTTACTAATTCGAATTTGGTGCCACTTACAGCCCACAAAATCTTTACTTTTCATGCTCTGGGTTTTCTTTGACCGGTGCCAGATTTTGGCTCATATTTTCCCAATTCTATTTTATTCTTATTTTTTTTTAAAGATTTTATTTATTTATTTGACAGAGATAGAGACAGCCAGCGAGAGAGGGAACGCAAGCAGGGGGAGTGGGAGAGGAAGAAGCAGGCTCATAACGGAGGAGGCCGATGTGGGGCTCGATTCCAGAACGCCGGGATCATGCCCTGAGCCGAAGGCAGAGGCTTAACGACTGCGCCACCCAGGCACCCCTATTTTATTCTTATTTTACTCTGCATCTGTTATCTGCAAATAGTTTCAATTTTTTGAGTGCGTGAGTATGAGGTATGGAAGAAAGGAGGAAAGGGAGGAGAGACAGAGAGAAGAAAGGAAAGGAGAAAGGATGTAAGGAAGGAGGAAATACCCCAAATTTTGGTCATGAATGGAGCAGGGTATGAAATAGTTGATCCAATGTCTATTACAGTCTCTTTACCACAAACGACATTTTCACATTTATCAGACATTACTCCATCAGAAAGGCATAAAAGCAAAGACAAGATCATGGAGTTTTATTTTCCCTTAAAAGGAATAAATAATGGGAACACGAGAAAGAGCTGGATGTTGGTCTTATAATGGCAGGGAGGGATTAGAGACTTAAAATAACAAAACCAAAAAACCCCGTGGTATATTTCTTGTTGTGTAACTCGACCCCATGTGAGTGTGGGGCTTGAAAAGCAGCACTGATCCTTCCTGTAAGGGCTTTTCCGTGCACTACCTCCTTAGATCCTAACAAACACTCTGTGAAATAGGTCACATGGGTATTATCTCAACTGAGGAATTAAAGCTCGACTTACCCCCAAACCATAACACAAGGGTTTACTGCAGAGTTACAGTGGATAAGACAGGAAGCTGCGCTATCAGCCTTAGCTCGAATTTCCAGTTCTGCTGTTCATTGTTTATGAGGCTTTGAGCATGTCACTCAACCTGTTTCCTTATACGTAAAATGAGAATGTAAATATGTAAAATGAGTCCTCTTGCACTTCTTTCCCTCCTCCGAAGGCTCTATATATTTTGCATGAGGTCTCTAGAAGTAGAGCTTGGCTAGACCTAACGCAAGCCTTGTCTCGATCTTTCTCCTGGGATTTCAGTCTCCAACTCAAAGTCTCTTCTCACGCTCTAGGGCAGGGACTACCACTTGGACCCTTTGAGAGCTGCCAATGTTCCAGCTGACAGCCACCCCAGCAAGCGCCCTTGCAGATGAGCCCGTGCACATCCGAGTGACAGGCCTGTCCCCGTTGCAGTTGGTGACCCTAATGGCATCTCTGAAGGATGAGAAGGGGAATGTGTACCGGTCCAAAGCCTTCTACAAGGCGAACGAGGTTGGTGAGCTGGACCTCACGCAGGCTCCTGCGTTTGGAGGCGACTACGTGGGGGTCCACCCCATGGGCCTCTTCTGGTCTCTGAAGCCCCAGAAGGCTTTCGGGAGGCTGCTTAAGCGAGATGTGAACAGCCCCTTCTGGGTCACTCTGAACCTATATGACTCAGTTTGTATGCAAGATTTCATCACAGATGAGCCCATGGCCAGCCAGGTGGTCCAGCGCTGGTTCTCAGCCCCTGGGATACAGCGGGTGCAGATCCGAGAAGGTCGGGTGCGAGGAGCCCTTTTTCTGCCTCCAGGTGAGACTAATCTTCGGTGATATAGGAAATGTCGGTGAATATAAAAACAAAACAAACGGCAACACATTATTGGAGAACTAGTATTTCCCACAATAGTTTAAAACCAGCATGCCATTGTGTGTGTGTGTGTGTCTGTGTGTGTGTGTGTCTGTGTGTGTGTGTGTGAAAGTGGAATTCATTTTCTCACCTTGTACTTCCCCTCTTAGCCACGTGACCCTCGTTCCACTCTTTCTGATCTCATTTTCTTTTCTTTTTGTTGCTTTCAGGGGAAGGTCCTTTCCCAGGAGTCATTGATTTGTTTGGGGGCCGAGGGGGTCTGGTTGAATTTCGGGCCAGTCTTTTGGCTGTGCACGGCTTTGCGGTGCTGGCCTTAGCATATTTTGCCTACGAAGACCTGCCCAGTTCACTGCAGGAGATCGACCTGGAATATTTTGAGGAAGCTGCAAACTTGCTACTAGCCCATCCCAAGGTAATTTAGAATACTTTACATTCTACCTTGCAACATTATAGCAAAAAAAAAAAAAAAAAAAATCAGGAACGTCTGTTTTGCCTATTTTACCAATCTGTTTAGACTTGGGCATAGCACAGCTACCCTTAAAATGGGGCTGATAATGTTGACCTTGTAGGATTGCTGGGTTGCCGATCAGCTTACTGGCACAGAAGACAATAAATGGTGCATATATTATGGTTATTTCCAACGGAAAAAAAAAAACCAAGTCTCCTTACGTTTGAAGTGTGTGTAATTTACTCATCAGTGGCTCTTCGGTTTTTATCAGCGGCTGATCTCAAATGATGAATTCTCTGGCTTGACATGGTTTCAAATTTCAGTGATTGTCTGCATGGGGGAATGCAGTTAAATCCTATGAAAGAGTGCTGAGACTAAGAACGCGCAGAAGTTCCGTTTCAGAGCCGGGCCACAGGATCAGGGCAGAACGGATGTGGCCGCACCAATCAGACTGGCTGAATTAGCTCTTCAGTTAGTATCAGCTCTAGGGGCACAACTAAGCCCCAAGTAAGTGTTTAAGGCCCAAAGCGGGAAAAGGAATCTAGAAAGGAAGGATCATTTTAGAACTCTGTCAAGTACTGTTGTCCCATTGAAAATGTGGTCCATGGGGCGCCTGGGTGGCTCAGTCGTTAAGTGTCTGCTTTCGGCTCAGGTCATGATCCCAGCGTTCTGGGATTGAGCCCCCGCATCGGGCTCCCGGCTCAGAGGGAAGCCTGCTTCTCCCTTTCCCACTCCCCCTGCCTGTGTTCCCTCTCTCGCTGGCTCTCTCTCTGTCAAATAAATAAATAAAATCTTAAAAAAAAAAAAAAAAAGAAAGAAAAGAACATGTGGTCCATGGTCCAGAGGCCTTGGTATGACCAGAGAGCTGTCTGAATGCAGACTCACAGGCCGCATCCCGGGCAGCATCTGCATTTTGACAAGCTCCCCAGCTGGATGCACGTTCAAGTTTGAGAAGGACTGAACTAGCCCATCCCATAATCCAGCTTTTTTCTAGGAATTAAATATCAGATGAATTATTATCTAGACCTCTTGAAGAGGTCTCAAAATACTGATGTTTGTGTTAGTTACTAAAAACAGAGGGGCGCCTGGGTGGCGCAGTCGTTAAGTGTCTGCCTTCGGCTCAGGGCGTGATCCCGGAGTCCTGGGATTGAGCCCCACATCAGGCTCCTCTGCTGGGAGCCTGCTTCTTCCTCTCCCACTCCCCCTGCTTGTGTTCCCTCTCTCGCGGGCTGTCATTCTGTCAAATAAATAAATAAAATCTTTAAAAAATAATAAAATAAAAAGAGAAACATAGGAATAAATATCCCATGGTCAGGTGTCTGGGTTGACAGTCCGTTAAGTTGAAATACAGTAATTCTGGTTTTCCAGTTTGAAAATGTTCGAATATCAGCTTTGCTTTATGGTTCAACCTGTCATGGTAAAACAATCATACCAGCTAACATTTATTAAACGACTCTTTGTTTGACTCTATGCTAAGTACTTTAAAAACACTCTTATTTAACACTCACAATTACTTCGTGATGTGAGTCCTGTTGACATCCTCATTCTTCAGATGAGAAGCCACACTCAGATTAAGTCATGTGTCGAAACTTGACAGCCCTTGTGGCAATGCTTTGCTTCAAACCATTAGGTTATCCTGACTCCATGACTTGTATCATTCTCTCCCTGGAGCCTTGACTGTTCTCTAGGACACGTGAGGCCGTGTCTCCTATTGGAGTATTGTCAGTGTCTTCAGTCTTCAGTGTTACCACCATCATCACCATCAAACACATGTGTGATTTTTCTAAGCATATTTGGCTCTCTTTAAAGGGTTGTCTAGAAGGAATTAAATCCCAGATAAAATGTTTTCAAGTTAAAAAAAATTTTTTTTCATTTCAAATGTCACTATTTGTGATATTATCTGAGGAGAAAGGGCTGTTGTCATAATTCAGTTTAGATTCTGTGTCATCAGAAGAGGTTCAAGTCCCACCTCGGCCCCTTGATACTGTTGTAACCTTAAGCGAGACTTGTAGACTTCCTGAATCTCCAGGTTCTGTTAGAAGGACAAGCTGAGACAATTTATGTGTGAAGCACTTAGCCGAGGACCAGCATACAGTAAACTCTCGATAAATCCAGCTTGTCATCCTTGCCCATCTGTTTTTCCCCCTCTCCCTTCCCGACATCCTCAACCAGCCCCGAAGTGTTTTAGGGTCTATTCCCCAATCTATCTCAATACATCACAGCTTCTTCACCCTCCCTGCCACTTTTCAGTTTGCTCCCTCACCACTGGCCCCGGTGGTACCGCCATAGTGTAGTTTTGGGTCTCTAGTCATCATCTCCTCCCTTGCTCACCAGTCCGTTCCTCTTGTGGATGGTTCCCAAACGTAGAAGCACACTGGATTTCCCGGGGGTATGGTCTGGTATGACATTCTGGGGCCCACTCAGACCTATTGACGTAGAAACTTGAAAATTGGATCTCAGAAAGCTCTAATTAAAAAAAAATTTTTTTTAGGGGATCTGATGACAGGTGCTGGGCATACAACTGTAAGCAAAGTAAACATATCCAGTTGCTATGTATTTTCTTCTGTCTGTCCAAGGTGCCCTTCCTTTCCCTACTCATCTTCCAAACTTCTTCCTTCCCTCTGCTCCTTCAGCCTTCCACAGAATTCAGGACCCCTTCCTATGACCTACTACTTTTCCTGTGAGATGGGCACTGGAATTCAATTGTTTATAGAACCCAAGTCTTTCATCTTTACCCTCCCAATGCTTTCAGCATTAGCTCTCGGAGTAATGGATGTGCAAAACCTCTGTAGCTGTAAAAATGCTATTTAAATATGAATGACACCTACATAATATTCAAAAGAACCCGGGAAACCTCTTTTCCTAGCTGGAGAGAAGAATTTGATTCTTAAGTTTACCTGCTTCTACTCAGGTGATGTTGAATGTGGCTGGTGCATTTAAGCTCTTTTTGCTTTGATGGAACTCTGCCTCTGATGAGGAGTTTCCTAAATCCTTAGAACAGTCCTGCAGGGTAGGAAATATTATCACCCGAATAAGACAATAAGGCTTCCAGAAGGCAAGGAAGTAACGTTTTCAGTCATAGAATCTGGTAGACTCGCGTGCTGGGACTCCATCCCGTATTTTCTGTTTCCATGACACTAGCTTACTGGCCTGCGGGGCAGCTCCTTCGAGTATGGCTTGTGATGGGTTCCCTTTATTTTGCGCTTCAGGTCCAAATGCCGGGAATCGGAGTGATCTCGGTGAGCAAGGGTGCAGAGATCGGGCTGGCCATGGCCTGCTTCCTGAAGCAGGTGGCAGCCACCATCTGCATCAATGGGACCAATGCCATCTACGAATTTCCGCTCAGGTACAAAGATCTGGTTATAACGCCCATCCCCACGTTTATAGAACGCATGCAGTTTCACGTCTCGGGGGCTGTGAGCCTCCGCCACTACAAGGGAGACCCCCGGGATGAACTCAATCAGCAAAGCGTGCTTCCTATTGAAAAGGCCCAGGGTTCAATCCTCTTCATTGTTGGAGAGAATGACGAATGCTTCAATAGCAAGGAGTATGCTGAGCAGGCCCTGCGCCAGCTGCGGAGCCATGGGAGAAACAACGGAAGGATGCTGGCGTACCCCGGGGCGGGCCATCTCATAGAGCCGCCCTATGCGCCCCTGTGTTACGCGTCCCCGAACCAGAGCTTTTCTTGGCCCCTGCTCTGGGGAGGGGACCCTGCTGCTCACGCAGCAGCCCAGGAGCACTCCTGGGGAGAGATCCTGAAATTCCTCAGGCAACACCTTATTCAAACCAGAAAAAAACTCTGAGCCAGCGCTAAAGGTGATGATGACGTGGGGAGACAAAAAAATGACAATAAGGCAGGCATATGATGGGAAGGGGGGGGGTTCTCCTGACTTCTCTAGATTCACAGTTATCTTGAATCATTTGGAAGGAAATAGGGCAAAAATCAAGGGACAAGGGCACAGGTGCACCTGAAGTATTTCTGACCAATTTGTGTGTGATTTGAATTTTTTGTAAACTGAATCTTAGCGTACATGCATGAGGGTACATTCCTGTCTCAAAACTGTGATACCCTTGCAAATTGGATAGTCTTTGTGTCCCCGGTAGGGACACCCTGGACCCAGGTATTGGCGATCTAGATGAATTCCCTGGAACTTCCAAGTTACTTGGGGCGAAACAAGTAACTTCTGTTTAAAGTTGAGTTTTTGACATTTAAGATGAGACGTTCTAATGCCGCCATCAAATGTAATGCTCATTATAGATTTCCAATAGATACTGTATTTTTTTCTCAGAATAGTGATTTCTTTTTATCCCTAAAATATATTTCTTTTTGTAATTTTAATCAGGAATGGGATTGAATTTAATCAGGTGCCTTTATAGCATTTATTGA